>NC_058403.1:176295518-176323557 GCF_002201575.2 Neomonachus schauinslandi | reverse complement strand
CGGGGAGCCCGGGAGGGGCCAGCCGGGCGCGGGCTGAGCCCCGCCGGCCGGGAGCTCGCCCGAGGGCCCGCGCGGCGGCGGAACCCGGGCCGGGCGGCCTGGGGAGCGGCGAGGCCGGGATTGGCCCCGGAGCGGAGCGCACGGCCTGGAGAGGCCGCGATGGCGAACGCTAGCGAGCCGGGCGGCGGCGGCGGCGAGGCGGCCGCCCTGGGCCTCAAGCTGGCCACGCTCAGCCTGCTGCTGTGCGTGAGCCTGGCGGGCAACGTGCTGTTCGCGCTGCTCATCGTGCGGGAGCGCAGCCTGCACCGCGCCCCGTACTACCTGCTGCTCGACCTGTGCCTGGCCGACGGGCTGCGCGCGCTCGCCTGCCTCCCGGCCGTCATGCTGGCGGCGCGGCGTGCGGCGGCCGCGGCGGGAGCGCCGCCGGGCGCGCTGGGCTGCAAGCTGCTCGCCTTCCTGGCCGCGCTCTTCTGCTTCCACGCCGCCTTCCTGCTGCTCGGCGTGGGCGTCACCCGCTACCTGGCCATCGCGCACCACCGCTTCTACGCCGAGCGCCTGGCCGGTTGGCCGTGCGCCGCCATGCTGGTGTGCGCCGCCTGGGCGCTGGCGCTGGCCGCGGCCTTCCCGCCCGTGCTGGACGGCGGCGGCGGCGACGACGAGGACGCGCCGTGCGCCCTGGAGCAGCGGCCCGACGGCGCCCCCGGCGCGCTCGGCTTCTTGCTGCTGCTGGCAGTGGTCGTGGGCGCCACGCACCTCGTCTACCTCCGCCTGCTCTTCTTCATCCACGACCGCCGCAAGATGCGGCCCGCGCGCCTCGTGCCCGCCGTCAGCCACGACTGGACCTTCCACGGCCCCGGCGCCACCGGCCAGGCGGCCGCCAACTGGACGGCGGGCTTCGGCCGCGGGCCCACGCCGCCAGCGCTCGTGGGCATCCGGCCCGCGGGGCCCGGCCGCGGCGCGCGCCGCCTCCTGGTGCTCGAGGAGTTCAAGACGGAGAAGAGGCTGTGCAAGATGTTCTACGCCGTCACCTTGCTCTTCCTGCTGCTCTGGGGGCCCTACGTCGTGGCCAGTTACCTGCGGGTCTTGGTGCGGCCCGGCGCCGTCCCCCAGGCCTACCTGACGGCCTCCGTGTGGCTGACCTTTGCCCAGGCCGGCATCAACCCTGTCGTGTGCTTCCTCTTCAACAGGGAGCTGAGGGACTGCTTCAGGGCCCAGTTCCCCTGCTGTCAGAGCCCCCAGACCACCCAGGCCTCCCTCCCCTGCGACCTGAAAGGCATTGGCTTATGAGGGGCTCGCCAGCCACGTACGCCTCACCCAACCTTTCCCTTTGGCTCGGACAGTGACGTCGTCTCCCCCCTTTCTGCTCCCTTATTTTCTAAGCTGCCTTCGAAATGACTCTCAAAGTGGATAAACACTTGGATTGTACAGAGAGACTACTTTTTCCGGGGGGGGGGGGGGGAGGGAGGGATGGGTTTCGATGTTCCAGCCCCACCCCAGCTCCGTGCATTTGTCCTACTGAGTATATTTTCATCCTGACAATAGGCCTTGGAGTCTTTGTACTGGTACTGACTGACGTCTTTTATTCCATGTGTTCCTTTTCTTTTTTTTTTTTTAATAAAGGCTAAACTAATTTTCTTCGTGCAACGTTTCCTAAAGACCATGGCCAGTTTTCTACAGAAGCTATTTTTGACAACCTCAAGTGGCATTACATTTTGCAGTGAAGTAGAGAAACCTAGGGGGACTTCACAAGTTTGATTTCTTGAGGGTCTTCTGTTGGAAGCAGGAGAAAGGAGGGAAATTGTCTTAAGTTCCCTCTGAATTGCTGGCCGTGGGGTCAGTTGCGCTGCCCTGGTTCGTTGAAAAGTGTTGAAAACTTTGTTCCGTGTTGATAATGAATTTAAAGAGCAGAAATGGGAGGGTAAAGTAGCAAGGCAGTGTTTTTTAAGCAGTAACAAGTAACAAGATTTGTTTCCTACCTTACTTTGTACAACTAGAAAATATACATCAGCAACAACTGCTCTCTGTATTATACCAATCTTGAGTGGAAACATTTCTATAAAATTGTAACTTTTAAAAGAGTAAAAGTGTTTTGGTTAGTGATGGTGTGGAGAAAATACAGTATTGCATGTTTTTGTACTGATTGTGGTTCACGGATTGGGAAGGCTCTGAGAAGCAGAGTACGAATCAGAATTGCTTAGGTATTTTTTGCCAATAACAATTAAAAGACGTTTATGGAAGCAGCTTGTGCTTTGAGAAGCCCAGTTTTATTCTGTCTTATGAAGCTAATTTCCACTTTGAAAATTGTTCTTCTTTTGTTCATGGCATAAATGAATGGAATAAAATGATACTCTACTTCTACAAGACAAAGCATTTCCTTAAAATGTTTGCTAGGTTAAGCTGTGCTGTTCATCTGATGGATATTTTGAATTAATAATGACAACCATAATTTTAAATACTTGTTAGACACATTGTAATCTTAAATGGAAAGACTAAACTCTGCAAGTACTGTATAATATTTTTTGCTTATAATGCTACATTTTTATTAATGTACCTTCTGTTTTGAGGATTTATATCTGTATTTCTCTTTGCATTATACAAATATACCAGTATTTTCATTCTGGAGTGGTTTTTTGTTGCTGTTGTTTGAGGCTGTGACTGGTACTAAGACACTTCTAAATATGGTATTCATGTTCCATTATCCTTTTAGTGCATGCCTGTTCAGCTTAGTTGACCATCAGCATATTTAAGACATTTGGAGTCTTGTTAACTTAAAATGCAAGATAAAAATCTACAAATCTTCTCTTTAAAGGAAAGAAACAGTAGATGTATATACTGCTTTTATAACTTTTTTTATGAACATACAAAATATGAGTGAGCATTTTGATAAAAATAAGGGTGCAATAAATATATTGCAATTTACTATAGTTGAGCATAATATGAACTATTAACTGTTCAGTCCCAGAGGGTTAAGTCATAATAAGAGGGTGTGGCCAATTTATCTCTGACAAACGCATTATTTTGTCTATAGAAGATAGTCTGTGAAGACAGTCTCATATTTGGAAAATATGAGTAAATATTACCCTATTTCTCCCCAGGTCATGAGACCAAATGGATGTTAATTATCCAAGGGCCGCTTGTCAGAAATCTCAGCTAACCTGAAGACAGAGAGGCCCGGGAAGTAAACCTTATCTAACCCCCCACCCACCCTAGGGATCCAAGTTAAAAAAAAAAAATAGAAGTCACCAAGCCCATGTGATTTTCAGAATATTTCGCACCTAGCATGGCTCAGGGACCAAGTCCTCTGACTCCTGAACACATCCAGCCTTACACAGCAGACTGACTGTTGAAACCACCTGTTGGCCCTATATACATGGCTTTGAGTTCATGGATATTTTTTTCATAGGAGAATCCATAAGCGAGTGATTCTCAAATTTTAATATTCATTAGAATTACATGAAGTGCTTGCAGCATCCAGGGATTCTTATTAGGAGGGGTTGAGGTTGGACCCAAGAAAGAACATCTTTAAGAAATGCACCAGTTGGCTGGAGAGGTACCAATAGGCCTTTGTGTTCAGACATAAGATTTACTTTAGATGCCATGTCTACAATCTCGGTTATCTGGTTTTGGTTTTGTTGTGTTTTATTCTGATTAGATGGATGATTTCTAATGAGAGTTCAGGTGAAGAGTAATGAGAAATGACAGCCAACTGTAAAGGGA
This sequence comes from Neomonachus schauinslandi, assembly GCF_002201575.2. NCBI lineage: Eukaryota > Metazoa > Chordata > Mammalia > Carnivora > Phocidae > Neomonachus > Neomonachus schauinslandi. The sequence continues at coordinate 176,319,840 of NC_058403.1, read as the reverse complement.
ACAGAAGAACAAAGAGAGACAGAGAAATGAGCTGTCTATGGGAATAGTGTGTAGAGGCAAAAAGCCCCTCACACCTCAACGCTTTTTGGATCAATGAATCTATTAACATGTACTTTGATTGCTAATTATATTAATAAAACATCACCAAGAAAAAGTTTAGTTGTGTTTCAGAATACTCTACTCATTTTACCAGGACAGGTACAAGGTCTTTGGGGAAGACTGCTATTAAAATAGCTCATTTGTTTATTTGGGAAGTTAATTTAGCACATCTCCACCCTGTTCCCCCTCCCCGCCCCCTGAGATAAACAAGTTGCCACTGCACTTGAAGCAATAGAAAATAGATTTCTTGTATATAAACCTTCATCAGCATGTCCTGGCATGGAACTATTGGGTCAGAAATAAGAATTTTTAGGTGTTTTGATATCATTATGTCTACAAGCTTTGCAGAAGGATTATCTATTTACATTTCCACCTGTGTTCCTTTTTTAAAAAATGAAATATCTCAAGTGGGAAAGCATGTAACAAATCAATACCCATAATGACAAAAATCTCTGTATCCATTATCCAGCCTTGACAAATCTTGTCAGTTTTGCCATATTGGTTTCCACTGCCCTTTTCTTTCCTTGACCTTTTCTTCTCTTTCTTTGTTCCTCTTCTCTTATTCCCTTCCTCCATCCTCCCCTCCCTCCCTTTCCTTTCTTCCTTTCTCTTTTTAAGAGAAATAAAACATGACACAATTATTTTTCCCAAGTCTGGTCTCACCACCACCCCCTCCCTTCTCAAACGTCCGGACCACTAAGAGATAAAAGGATCCTGGGTCCTAGGGCTGATTTAGGGGTTCATTTTGCAGGGGGATGATTGGATGGGCAGGATCGGGTCTTTCCATTTTGGTCTTTCTAAGGCCTACAGGATGGAGCGCAAACTTCTTTGCCTGCCAGAGAAGGCCTTTCATCGTCTGGACCCTCCATGCCCCTGGCCTCATCCTCTCTGTGCATTTCCATCTCTTTCTTCTCCGATGACCTTTGTATAAGCTCTCCTTGGAAAGCCCATGTCCCCTTCTCTGTCTGGGAATCCTTCACCAACCCCTCCCGAGTAGAGGCAATACTCACAATATTTAAGAAGTGGGATGGCAGAGGCATAACTTGCCTGTACATCCATACCTCTGGGTCCTGGCTGACCATCAGGTTTGTGCTGGCCCCAGATCCAAGACTTCTGTGCAAGCCCTTCTTGCCCCAGCCACCCCTCTTCTGGGCTCTCCTGGCACATTGTGTTTACCTGCATGAATCCTCCTGTGTGCCCATGGCTCCCAGCTCCCTTAGGTCTCACCTCTTCCCATTCCTTTCCCAGGCCCTGTCTGTCTTCCAGCCACTCCATCACTGCCAGATCGTACTGTGTCATACCAACATGGCTTTACATGTATTGTTCCTTGTGTCCAAAGTCCTCACTCCCTCCTTCCCCAACTCAATTACTTCTAAGCCTTCAGATGTAAGGGATGAATTCCTAGACATAAGGGGTGAACTAGCCTCCGCAGAGGGGGAGATCATTCTAGGGCAGACCCTACAAAATTTTCAAGTCTCCAAACCCACACATTAGATCTGAGTGCCATGATGGGTTGAGTAGCAAACGTATTGTCTTACTGGCATTTTGAGTTGTCTTTGCACTGAGGTGGCTGAGGTTATAAAATGTAGTGGATGCAGAATACCATTCTCTTGCAGATGTGTCATTCTTTGTCACCTGCCAAGACCACTGAGTTTCAGGATCCCCTCCATGAGGGGTAAAGGAGGTAATGGGAAACCTTCTCTACCCATCCACATTCTAGACCACTGTTGCACTATTATTTAGCTGCTTCTGGAGTGAATGGAAGTTAAAGCAAAATTGATCTGAGTCCAAGGGGTTCTTTATGCCTTTTGTCCAACTTAGTTAGGCAAGGCTTTGGGGGTCCAACCCAGCCCATAAATAAAGCTCTTGTGTCCCCCCCTGACACACACACACACCTTCCTTTCTTTTGGGATGCTTTGGTGAGGATTAGATGCTTGGAGCCACAGCATCCATCTTGCAACCATGAGAAAAGATACCGTCAACACAGTGAAAGTACCAGACCAGAAGGATAAAAAAAAAAAGCAGGCATCTATTTTTAACATTGTTGAGCTGCTTAACCAAACAAGCAACCTCATATCTATAGACTTCTGGTCTTGAAATAAAAACTACTATTGCTTCAGGCACTAATATTCAGTGATTCAGGCACTAATATTGTGGCTTTTTGAAGTAACAATTAACTGCAACATATTAAAATATTTAATTAAAATATTCAATTCCCTCCACTCCTTTGACAGGTATGCTAAATATCCTGGAACTGTATTTACAAAGTTAAAAAAATTAGACTTATTTAATTCACTCTTTCCAACTATTGGGTCATTCAACCTGCTGTTAACTGTTATATTAATCTGCCTCTGGAAAAAGTAAATTTGACTTGATTTCTTAGAATGAAATAAATTTGGAAGATTAAAAAGATACCTATTACTAGGCTGGTTTTGATCAGTGTATGTTTAAGATTTTGATTTCATAAGTCTAGTTACAAGAAAACGGAAAACTACTTGAATGAATCCATCTACAGTAATCAATAGGTATTGTAAGCTAATAAGCTAGTTTCTGTGTTGGGCAGTGCGGTAGGACACAGGGGGTATGGTTCTCTTGCTAATGAGTTAGGAAGCTAAGTGGAGAAACCTGGCAAACATGCCCCAAACCACAAATCAAGGCAGAACATAATATATGCCAAAAGCGAGATCTAGATAGTTTGGGTATAATGAGGAGATCAGACATCATAATCAACTGCCTGAGACAGGCCCTAGGCATTCTATCTCTGGTTACCCAAGTGAAGAAAGCAGGAAAGACCAGAAGACTGGAACAAAAATTGTCCAGTTTCCATCTTCCCCCTCCTCTCAGGTTCTTACGTTACCTTCTGACTCCCACATCCTCCCCACTCTGGTGTCCATTTTTAAAGTAAATCCCTCTAGGGGCGCCTGGGTGGCTCAGTCAGTTAAGCATCTGCCTTTGGCTCAGGTCATGATCTCAGGGTCCTGGGATCGAGCTTGTGCTCTCTGTCTCAAATTAATAAGTAAAATCTTAAAAAAAAAAAAAAAGTAAATCACTCAAAGTGAAATAAAACCACCCAATTATCTCCTCAGCACTTTCTGTTCCACTTCTCTCTGAATATTCAAGGGTCAGTAAAGAATGTGGTCATTTTAATGGAGGAAGTTCATTACACAAAATCTTGCCTCAAGGAGAGCCAGCAAAGACATTATTAATTAGAAGAGTCAGAACTTAATAGAAATCAAACAGGTAGTCTTTAAGAAGACCATTTCACTTCCCTCCCAAAAGAAGAATTAGAAGCAGCAGGTTTACCCTACAGAAAAGGGTATTTTGTGCTTTTGGTCAAGGAAAAGGGAGGGGGAGAGACTTACTAGTGTTTAACTCACTCTGTCCTAGTTGTAGTTATTTCAAATAAAGAAACAGCTTGAAATTTATGTCTACAAGTCCCGAGTCTTGAAGTCACCTCAAATTACACAGTGAAAACATGCAAAACTATTTTAAGTTGCAATGTTAAGGCATAAATGCAATTCTCTTACTTCTCGGTAACATTAGGGAGACAGGTACATTAAAGCTATTATTATTTGGCTTCTAGGAGGAATAATTTAGTCATTTATAAATTAAGATTTAAGTGGCCAGTCTACGCTAGGTGGAGAACATGTAAACTGTTGGTTAAGTGTATGTTTTAAAATTTCCCCGATTCATTTCTATTACCTGAATTATGCCAGTCTGGGAAGCTTTCTAGGATGGGAAATCTTATTTTCGGCCAGGCTCTGATATCTGAGAAGCACACACTGTTTTTTGGTTAGGACCTGAGTTGGAACCTGGAGAGTGCAATAAACGGTTTCATTTTCTTGAAATACAGATGTGCTGCAATTTCAAAAGGCTTTGAAAAATTATTAAAGTTTCAATGCTGACTTAATACATGCCTTATTAGAATATTCTCTAGAGATCATGAAATGTAAAATGCATGAGGCAGTGAAAATTTTCCTTGTCTTTTTCATGTAACATATTTATTTTTTCCCCTTTTATTCCTCCATATATTTCCCCCATGTATTTCCTGAGCACTGACCAATTTGCATGGCAGTGTGCTTGGTAGAAGAGGAAGAAGGAGAGGAGATAGGGAGGAACCTGTCACAGGTATTCATTCGGCAGAGTGACATAAAGAGTGAAACTGTACAGTGTGTAATTCTTTCAACCCACAGTCACGAGCCATTTAATTAGCATATCTATCTTGAGGAATTATGGGATACCCAGAGCTATTTCTAGAATTTGATTTGCATAATTGTTCTAATCCTTTATGAGTATGGTGACATGTGGTCTGACAAAAGATTTTTTTTAATTTCTAAGTTACCTTATAAGTTTTATAAAGATATTAGAATTAAACACCTTTAGATATATATTTAATAACCTGCCTCTATTGAAAGGAACACAATTATAAAAAGGCATAATTAGTCTTCCACTAATGGCATATTACTTTACTACTCAAAAAAAACAGCTTTGTTCACTGAAAGTTTGTCATTTAAAATTTTTACCTAGCACCTTTTGGTAAGATTAAAATTCACTTAAACATCCTAAGAAAATTTACAGTTGTAATGGACCTCAGTGACATTCCCTGTCTCCAAAATTTCTTAATCCATGGATAGATGACATATTTGAGTTTAGAACAGTGGCAGCAAGAAATGTATTTACACGTTTTCTTTGGTTTGGAATATTAATATTCTCATGACCAAAGTACCTAAGTAAGTTGAACTATTTCAGATTTGAAGATTCCTCTTCCATTTGGTTATCAGGTTCTCGTTAAGATATTATTTCAGGACTGTGATGAAGAGGAAAACCCCAATTTGGATGTTTGAACACTGACCGCTCTCAAGACTCACATTCCCCTTTATTCTTTGCCCTGCAGCTGGACTATCCAGCCCCAGCAGGTAGGAATTCTCATGTTGGCCCTGCCTCTTGGCCACAAAGCTAAAACCAACCAAACAGCCTGCCTACTGCCACCTGGACTGACTTGCACCTGTTTTACTCTCGCCAGAAAAATCCCATGATATGAGTAATAAACCTTGCCATATCCTTTGGGGGTGTGCCATCATCAGTCCCCAAATGCAAATCAGTTTTGGGTAGGGGGTTGATTCCACTCTCTGCAGGACAGTCACTAAAGGAAAACACAGAAACAGTGCTTTTAAGATCACAGAATCAAGTATAAAGTACAACAAAACAATGTACTTTTAAAAAAGAATGACTCCATTTATACTGGTTAGGGCAGAGGTGTTTTACAGAGACCCAAAATAAGAGTGGCTTATTTCTCTGGGTTCTGGATGACTGTTTCAGGACATCATCCAGTGACCTGGCTAGTGGGTCAGCTCTACTCTCTTCCCCAAGTGCCTTCCACTCTCTGGGCCCAAAGTGGCCAGATTCATTGTTGCATCTCCCTGTTGGGGAGGAAGTTGAGGGCACTTCTTTTAAGCAAGTGAGGCAGAGGACTTCCGTTCACATTCCATTGCTAAGAACTTATTCATATGGTCACACCTGGCCAAGGGCTACTGGTAAATGAATCTCTAGATGTCTAGATGAGTGGCCATGTGCCTAGCTAAAGCTTTTGGGGGTGAGAGGGAGGAGGAGGTGGTGGAGGAGGAAAGAGAGAGAGAGAGAGAGAGAAAAGAAGGAAAAGGGAAGCAAGAAAGGGGGGAAGAAAGAGGAGAAAGAGAATGTGAAAATGAAGGAATAAATTGTGGAAGATAGAATCCACCAGCCAAGTCTTCCATTCAAAGATTTTCCCCCTCCTAACCAAATCCAGAAAAATTAACAGAGAATATTAACATTTGCTGTCCAATGGACTATTGGTTGTAGACAACATTCAACTCCCCAGAACCCAATCCCAACACCATAGTTCGCCATAGTCCGCAATATTCTTCTGTGAGTCTTTTACTTTGAGCAGCAAATATTTTCTTTTAAAATTTTATACAGGAGCAAATATTCTTTCATATAGTCACTTTCTGGGCCTGAAATATTTTGCTCCTCCATTTTGAACTCCAACTTGGGATTTCAAAAATACATCTCAAGAGTAAATATTTCGGGGCACAGGCTGGTCAGTGAAAGGACCTTAGCAAGATCCAAGCAGAGAGTGACCATGAAAAGAAAAAGGATTGCTATCATTGGTAACACACAAGACTGTGGCTGTCTTTATCTATCAGGAACCAAACTGATGTGCTTCAAGACAGCACAGGAGAGTCGGAGGTCCTGGGGGGAGGGGTGGTGGAGCAGAGTTGGCATTAAGATGGGAACTGTTGAGAAGATACTGGAGATGAATATATGGAGGCTGTCTTATAAAATTTTGCTTACTTTTATGTTCAAAAATTTCCATAATAAAAAGTTTTTGTTTTGCCTGGATGAGCCACATACACTCAAGCCAGCCTCAGCCCTGCCTATAGGGAACAGGTCCATTCCCAGTCGCACTGAGAAAACTCAATTTGGGAAGCTTCTCAGTAGCTATTCAAATCTAACTTAATACAAAAACACAGTCTTCTCCAACTTTTTCTTGTGAAGCTTTTGAGTTTCTGCAACCCAAACGTTTTTCATAAATTATATGTTATCATAAATAAATGTTAATCAAGTTTAATCAAGACGGTGAAAATCTGGATTTAAACAATGTGGAAATTTGCTCCAAAGTGCACTCTAAAGCTGTGAAATCTTTCATCTGCGACTGAGGTTATTTTATCTGAGTCCTTTGCCTTAAGATTTAAAGAGAGGCTCATAAAAAAAATGGCTTCCTTGAAACGGGAAACTACAGAGCTGATGTACAACTGGCAGCTCTTTGGTTGGCTGTGAAAATGGAGCCAATGTTTACCTTTTCACGACTTTGAAGTCGAATGATAATTTCTTATTTTCAGAATACCTGTTTTGTAGAGCCCCATTTCGAGGTTTAACTTTTCTTTTAATACTGTCATCTTAAATTTTGTTTGATCCTGAAACAGAATTTATACAGACGGAAAGTATCTTCAGACTAAACCAATGGCTCTCTCAGGGGCACAATCTACCCCGACCCATTCGCTTGGTCTAGAGACATGTTTGGGTGTGAGAGCTCAGGGGAACTACTGGATCTAGTGGGTAGGGGACAGGGCAGCTACTCAACAGCCTATAAAACACAGGACCATGCCTCACAACAAAAAATGGCCTGGCCCTAAATGTCTGGAGTGTCGGTGTTGAGAAATCCTTGACTAAAGTGAGTGAATGCCTGGAAACACCCCCCACAGCTGCCGTTCCAGGGGGCAGGCCATGGTTTTGCTTGGCTGGCACAACTCATACGTAGGGGCCCCAGGCTTCCCCCATAAGGATGAAGTCCGCCGTGGACACCAGGGTATATACCATGTACATACATGATATAGATGAGACCATGCTTTTATCGTTAGAAATCATGCTCACACCATGATTTCCCACCTTCTGGCTTCTACTCTCTTGTGGCATATATAGGTTTTATTTAAATGCTTTCTAGTGTGAGTTATTCAGTTACAATTTGCTGCAACATTGGACTTTCTAGAGCCTTTGGATGATTTATGGGCCCAGTAAAATAGAATGAAATCTGGAGATATATGGGAAAGCGGGGCTGGCAGAGGGGGCAGTTTGGAAAACTGTCACCTGGGAGGGTTCCCCTGGAGGAAGCAAGCCCCGTGGCTCCACACCCTGCCTCAGGGCTAGTGTGAGAGCCCAGGGACAAGCTAGGTCCTGCTCCCCTAATCTAATTCCAAGGAACTTTGAATAGACTCCTCAAATGAGCTATGGAACTGTGGTTAAAACTCTCACATGGGACCCTTCTGTGACTACCCTTCTAGAAGTTGGGGAAAAAAAGTCCCCAAAACAAACAGATTCATTTCTGCTTAAGGATCATAGGAACTTCTGAGGGTGGCAAGAAAAGGCAGACAGTTAGCTACTCTCCCCACTTCTAATCTAACTAGAAAGGTGTCTCGCCAAGGGCTGTCCCAGGGAAGCAGCAGCTTTCCTACAGAAGCATATTCCTTTATTCTTTCTCAGTGGCTCTCAAACATGGGTGCACCTTAGAATAAAATAAGTAGCTACAAAAAAAAAAAAATTCCACTCCAGCCTCGCCCTAGATGAACTAAGCCTACAATCTCCGAGAGTGATGGATGATGGGAAAAAGCAGGAGCAGTACTTCAAGAACAGCATATTAATGACACCTCTAGTTTTGGGAGATGTGTGTTCTGAAGGTGCTCTGATTTGGGGCAGGGGGTGGGGGCCGGTGGGGGGGTAATAAATTTACCTAAGGATTACGTTGTTAAAGATACTAGAAGAAAAACGGTTCTCCTTTGTGCAGAAGGGAACACTGACCATTAACAAACCAGGGGCAAGATATGGAAGAACCAAAGAAATATTAATTCTGATGATATTACCTGAAATCTATAGCCACGTGTTAAAACAGAAAGATCAGAAAAGGTTGTCAATGAATTTTTAAACAGGGATCCTCACTGAACACCAAAAATGTCCTGCTTTTAAAATGGTCCCCAGCTTTAATCTTCTCAAAAATTGAAGTTAGGAAATTCTGAGTGGGATGAAATTTCTGATATTAAAACCAATGAAGAAGAAAATTGGCTTACGTGTGTGATCTCTCCCTGGACTGACTTTGTAGAGCTCCAACCACAGGACAACACCAAAACGCTGGGAAGGATGAAAGTCTTCCATTAGATAAGAGTGTCTGTAAGGAAATAGTTTTGGCACAAACTTTTCCATGGTTAAAAAAAAAAAAGATGCTAAAAAAAAAAGAGGTTGAAGTCAGAAATGATAGTTTTCATGAAAGTCTATGTTTGCAAAGAAATCCAAAGGTCCACTTGAGTTTGGCCAGTAGGTGCTGGCCTGAGATCTATTTCTCTCTGAGAATGGATAGAATCCATTCCCAATATTTACATCAAAGTAGGTTGCTGACTTTAACTTCTTCTTGTGTAAATTCTCACTTTGCCTTACCTTGCAGGCATTCTGGCCTATGAAGTCTGGCCAACTTCAGTGAGAGAGCATCCTGGGGATGGGAAGAAACAGTACCACAGTCTTTATAGTGCAAGACTTTGTGTGCTTTGCATACAATTATCTTAAAGAATCTCCATGGAACATGATTATAAGTTTTTTGACACAATTATTTGAAAAGTGCTAACTTTGGTGACAAGCTAAAAAAAAAAAAATTCTAACCAAATAAAGCTGTACACTAAAAAGGAGTTATTCCCCAATAAAAATAATAACCCAGGGGAGAGGTACCAAATGATAAAGTTCTGTTTTTCTTTGAATGATAGTGAGCAAGTCAGGAGACACGGTTCTGAGTTTCCCACACACACTCTACCTTCCTTCTCTAGACTACAGTCTACCTCTTTGTAGTGATTTTTTTTTTAATTGAGTTGGTATATGTAAAACTAAAATTTTATAAAAGTTTGTTCGATGTTTTTTAACTTGGGGGAAAATGGATGATTGACACAATCAAGTGTTTACAACTTTTGAAAAAGGGTGTCTCAACCATTATATGAAAGCGACATTTAGCAAAACTGTGAGGTGCGTTTCTTTACCCATAATTCCACTTGCTGAAGTCGATGTTTTTTTCCAACAGACTCACTGAGGAATGCTTTTTGCACACAAATGAAATTGAACGAAAAATAATACTTCTATGCCCAGGTATGGTAATGAGTACAGCAAAATCCCATACATTTACAGGACATGTTAGCCCCTAGGGTAAAGTTATATACAACGTGCAACTGTAAGCCTTGGCTGAATAACTAACTACAAAATGGAAAAATTTTTTTTTTTTTTTTTTTTTTTTTTTTGCAAGGTTAGTGGGTTGCCATGGTCAAGTTTAGTCAGTTAAACACATTTCATAAGTTGTTTATTTGCGACGTTGATTCCATTTACAATATTTGGAGGGGTTTTTCAAGGTTTCTCATCACCGTTTGGCTAGCACTTAGCCTCCTGCCTAACCACTCATTATGAACACTGGATCATGATTTGCTGAATCAATACAGTGACATCCCAGGAGTCCATTCCTGATTACAGCCAGTTTTGCACGTCACAATCTTCCTTCATTTTCCAAAACCTCACTGATTTACACATTGTTTTTTGTATGACCTTAAAATTCATGCAAACAGAATTTTCCTGTATGTAAAGTGAACACAAGCACGTCCTGTGAGTGCTATCTGACCAACGCTGGGGTCTTTGCCCATTTTAGAATGTGAGCTAATAGAAATCTGCTTGTAATAAAAACGACAACTGTGACAAAAATAAGGATATAATATTAAAATAAATCAAATGATATACAATACTGTCATTATTCTGATACAGAATCTTTACACAGCAATATTGTTATAGGTACACATGGCAGATGTCAGGCAACCCATTATAAGAGAACTTCTGGTTACAAATGAAGTTTAAATTACAACTTAATACCGATTTTAAAATGGTAACAGGGGTTATGCCAGAATAAAGTCAATACTTCCTCTTCAAGTGACATTTTCTGGACCATCTCTAACTGTGAGACTTAAAAAAAAATAAACTTCATAAAAAGAAAGAGAAATAAATGTAATGTTGTATTGGGGAAGTGTTTTGTTTTTTGTTTTGTTTTGTTTTGTTTTTAAACCAACCCAAATCTAGAAATAAGGACCAAATTGGCTTTCCATTCCCTCTGGACTCACTCACACCTGTCCCACAGCCAACGTGAAGGCACAGGTTCCGTGAAAGTCTGGAAGCACCCCAACCTCTACTCCATCTAGGAGAAGTCTGGAGTGTCTAGTTCAACTACACACCCTTCACTCTTTAAGTATCAGGCAAAAAGCTTGATTCTCAACAGTGATTCTGCCAGCAAATTAGAGGAGATGGGACAACCCCGCCCCCCACTTTAAAATGCAAAAGGACTGGTGAGGGAAATGGTGAAAAATAAAGTGAGAGCCTTAAAATTCTTTGAGGAGAGAAAAGAGACCTGAGGGGGTGTGTGCGTGCGTGTGTGTGTGTGTGTGTGTGTGTGTGTGTGTGTGTGGTAGGCAGGGCTGGGGGGAGGGGGTTTGAGAAAAAAACGTTTCTGTGACAAAATATCAAATTCTTATTCTCCTCATTTTTGTGAAAATGGGTGAGTTATTGGCATTAAAAGAGCCAAGCCAAACCAAAACACAAACAGGGAAATGAGAACCGGTTCCATAATGCCCTGCACTTTACATTCGTATCCAAAATTAAAATCCTCTTCCAATTAAAAAAAAAAAAAGTCATTTAAAACATCAAAGATAGAAATGTTACTTGGATAGTTGAGAAAGCAACAGCATTTCTTTCTGGCATATTATTTGTTTGGCACAATCACAAGTAAATAGACTTTACAGACATCATGTGGCTGTTCACATTTAAAGTTTCTACTCTCAAGTGATTACTTTCGGGCTAAACAAATAAATCGATTAAATGAAGTCCGTAAACAGGCTAAGCCCGGCATACATGGACATGTGTGATGCATTCTCCGCCCAAAAAATGGAACCTAAGATAAAAGAAGAAAACTGAGTCAGAGCAGGAAATGTTAAAAAACAAAAACAAAAATCTATTCTTGAGAAATGTCTTTGAATAAGAACAGCTAGTGTTATATTGAGTGTTAACTCTTCATCAAGCAATACACTCGGCACTTTATTATCCTTCTTCATCCCATAACCGCTCTGTGAACATGACAAATGCTTTCATTATACCCATTTTACAGGTGAGAGACCGAGACACAGAGAGATTAGCAACTTGCCCAAGCTCACAGACCCAGAACTTGAAGCTTGGCTGGCAGCTGGGCCAGAGAGACATAGCTTTTGACCACCAAGCTACACTGCCTTTTACTTCTTCATTTTAATTCTTTTAATAGCATCCTACTAATGAAGCTCCTTAAGGGGGCCATGACATTAAGGGTGTGACCGCAATGATAATGAGAAAATATGAAGTCACTGACGGCGAGCAATATATAAACTCACACGTTTGCATACAGATGGCAGAAGCGGTCAAAATTCTGGGAAGTGTGGGTAGGGGAGGAACAAAAGGGAAATTAGGGAAGGAGGCAAGCTTGAGTCACAGAAAAGGAACAAACTAAACCCTGGCCTAGGGAGAGCCAGCAGAGAAAGGTTGGCTTCATTCCAAGAGTCATCCAAGTGGTATTTCTAAGTCTTGCCCACGCCACCAATGAAGCTGGGTTGAGGAGGGTCAACCAGCAACTGGCATGGTGGGCCTTTCAGGGGAGTCCCTCAAAATACATACACGTTCCAGAGGCAAAGAACAAAACTCATTCCCTCTCCCCTGGGAATGGTGTCCTCTTAAGAATCCACCTCCTTGGCAAGTTATAGGGAGAAAGTTTAACCCCAGGCCTGGAGGCGACTGATAGTCAATGAAATGGGACGGCAAATTACTCTGGCCCAGGGTACTGTGAGAGAGGCAAGCTATTAGAGACTCATGCCTCTGGGATCCTATACAGTTTACACAGGGCAGAAAAATGCATCCTGTCTGTTTCTCAACTCAGATGCTTTGCTTGCTATCATTCTAGTGTATTTCCTTCCTATTCTCTGCCACCAAAGCAGGCCGCCCCATATCAGTTATCTGTCCTAATGAGAAAGTCTGAGATGCATCTTCCAGATGTCTTCTAAATAATTTCTCTGTACATTAAAAAAAAAAAAATTGTCTGCAGACAGTGACAGAACCATTCTGTCACCAACCAACAGTGACAGACCAACCCCAACCTTATTTGGGGATTGAACTAAGAGGACAGACCCATCTGTATGGTAGTCCCAAAGTGGCCGGGGCCCACTATGCTGGGCATTATCTTTCAGTGGGTACCATGCTCATGTTCTTCTTACCTCCTTCTTCCTTTTTCTTCTCTTCCTCTTTCTTCTTTCCTGCCTTCCATTTCCAAAATGGTTCTGGAAGGGCCAGGGAAATGACTGAGGTCAATAAATACAAAAGGAAGACAGGGAAGCAGCAGGTGGGCACTGACACCCGGGTGAACAGGCCGAGCCACCCCAGGTTCCTCTGCCTTTTGCCAAGGGCCAGGGCCTTATTGTCAAGGTTCTAATGACAGTGCCTGCCCGCAGGTGCCCGGCCGTCAGCTCCGCGCAGACTTGTGCTCAGAATGGTTCTGTCACTGTGTGTGTCAAAGGGCGGCACGCGGATGGCCAGCTCGTTTGCTGGCACTGAGAACATGTCAGAGGAGGCGGGTACAGCTGCCTGGCTTGGACCATCACAAGCGGACAGCAGGAGGAGTTCTAACCCTTGACCTGTAGGACCTCCTCTGGCCCTGAGGCTTTGCGAGCTTCATTTGGCCACGCCTGAAACTACTGCATGGGCCGGTGGCCCCCAGCTGGGGGTGGCTCTGCCCCCGAGGGGACATCCAGCAATATCCAGAGACATTTTGTTTGTCACAGCTTGGGGGGAGGAGCGTGAGTAGGGGGTGGAGGCCAGGGGTGCGGCTAGGCAGCCTCCAATGTGCAGGATAACCCCCAACAATAAGAACTCTCAGGCCCAATGTGCCAGCTGGATATCGCAGCCTCTGTTCCGAAAAAGAAACAGAAGCTGTGATATCCAAGGTAAAGGAGCCTGAGCTAAGTGAACTGTAACTATAGTGAACATATCAGACTGTTATACACGGACAACACCAAGCATGTTTCCTTTATTCGCTCATTCAGCAGAACTTTACTGTCACCGACATATCAGGCCTTATGTTACGTGCTACAGAGACAGTGATGAACGAAACAGGAAAGGCCTGGGCCCATCATGCAGCGTGAGTTTTAATGACGGAAGACAGATTCGCAGCAGGATAGTTAAAGCTGTGAAGAAGTGCCCTCATGGTGCTTGCAGTCTTGTGACGTGTGCATCAAGACACCATGGGTGCTCTCTGGCCTGTCATGTGCCTTCTTAATGCCTTGAAGACAGGAGCAAAGAAAAATAAGAGCGGTGGCCTGCCATGCCCAGGCTTCATAAGGCATGGCGCATGAACGTCACAACAAACCTGTATGCCAGATTTTTGCCTTATTTTGACACAAGCTAAGTGGCTTCCTCTCGAGGTGAAGTAACACGGCTAACTGCAGTCACCCAGCTAAAAGGGAACCTGTCATAATCAAACCCAGTCCTGTTTTCTTCCAGATTTTGCTCTATCTCCTGCCAATGCCCCCCCTGCCGCAGAAGTGCTCCGCCTGAAGGCAGAGGGGTGGCCTTCCCAGGTCCTGTGGCTTCTCCTTACTCTGCACACCACTGCCCGGCACTGAGCAGGCCCCAAGTGACTCATGCCACCAAACTCACAGAGATGGACTTTCGTGAAGCCAAAGACGCAGAAGACCTTCCTGTGTATAGTTCCCTCCGGGGCCTAGGTGGGGCCCTGGCAATGTGCTCACAAGGTCATAGGTTTCTGTGAATCCTTCAGAAATATTGTGAATTATCCTTTTTCTTATGGAGGGTGCCAAGGCAGTACCAGCCTCAGCTCAGATCTGTCCCAACAACCTTAACATCATGATTACACGGTCCTGCAGGGATCTTTCTACCTGCATGCTCTTTTCTTATTCTTCTCAAGCCCACTCCCCTTTTTCAAGATCCGGTCTGTTTCTCCCCCTGCCAAGGCTTTTTTATCTGTACCTGCTCATAGCAGTTTTCCTCCTCTCCTTCCATCTGTGAGCCCCTAATCACAAAGAACACCATTTCTGATGTGATACACTTAATGGATACTTGGCAATTTCTCCAGTGCCCCCCTTCATTTCTAGCTCTACACATATTTTGTTTTTTAAAGATTTTATTTATTTATTTGGGAGAGGGACAGAGATAGCAACAGAGATAGTGGGAGAGAGAGAGCACAAGCAGGGGGGCGGGGGAGGAAGAGTGAGAGGGAGAAGCAGGCTCCCCACTGAGCAGGAAGCCTGACTCAGGGCTCCATCCCAGGACCCTGGGATCATGAGCTGAACCGAAGGCAGACATTTATTTTTTTTAATGATACGGCGACCACCGAGATCTACACATATTGTGTGACAAAGTTAATAGGTGTCTAATAGCCAGAGACATGAGAAAGTATATAGAAGATGCATCTTCAGAGGCACAAATAGAGCCCAGGAGCTAACCATTCAGTCCCAGCTTGATGGTTTATTTTAGAATCAACTCAATCCAACACTTCCATAAGCCCAGAATTCCAAAAAGCAGATTCTAGAAGTAACCAAGGTAGGACCTGTAGCACTTTCCACAAGGTACAATTCTTATCCATTTGTGGCACTTTTAAAAAGAAAACAGCACTGATACAAAACACAGGTATCGTTTGTAATTCCTCTCAAAACAGTCACTTTTGCTAAAGAAAGAAAGGTAAAGAAGGATACACGAAGAAAACCCTGGTCATGTCACATAAAAAGCACTGGTCTCATGTGGGAAGGTTTGGGGTGGCAAGATGAGTGAAGGGGGTCAAATGAATGTGATGGATGGTCATCACTTTGTAGTTCAGACAGATGTCAAATTATAATATTGTATACCTGAAACTTACATAATTTATATACCAATTTTACCTCAATAAAAAATGACGATTTTATTTTATTTTATTTTTTTTAAAGATTTTATTTATTTATTTGCGAGAGAGAGAATGAGAGACAGAGAGCATGAGGGGGAGGAGGGTCAGAGGGAGAAGCAGACCCCCTGCCGAGCAGGGAGCCCGATGCGGGACTCGATCCCGGGACTCCAGGATCATGACCTGAGCCGAAGGCAGTCGCTTAACCAACTGAGCCACCCAGGCATCCCTGACAATTTTATTTTTAAGAAAGCCAGTTTTGTTACCATAACTTTTGTCAATAAAAGTACACAGTTCAAAAAATTTCAAATAGCATAATAGCACATAAAATAGAAACTAAAAGTCTCACAGTTCCTGTCGCCCTCTCACAGTTTCCAGCTTTAATTAATTAGGAAGATTGCCAATGTATTTTAATTTGGTCAAGTCTTAAAATGTTTCTTCAGATTTTTTTTGGAATAAGTATATATTCATACAACCCTAAATAATGCAATGATTTATTTTCTTATGGCTAGAGAGGGTTAACATGGGATCTGGCCTCCCACTGCTCTGTGTCCTTGGAAAGAGTAAAGGAAAACAGGGAATGGGGGGGGTCAGCCTCGTGGCTTGTATGGAACTTGGGTTGGGGAAGCTGTTGGCATGCAGGCCTGAGCCTCTGGGTCTAGAGGGGTGCAAAATATTTGCAAGAAATAAGGGTGGGCTTCTGTGAGTCAAGGGGACCCACCCCCCACACTTTAGCTCTCATTTGGGGCAGCTACAAGTGCCCCGTGTGGAAGATAGGGCAAGCCATGTTGTGTGTTTGGGTAGCTGCTGAGCTCCCAATGCAATGGTGCTGCTTTATCTCCTACACTGTGTCCTGGGAGGGGAAGCAAGTGTAGCGTTCAGCCAGTGGCGCTCAACCAGGGCAAGGTCCATCCCCCAAACCATCACAGGGGATACATCTGTCATAGTCTGGGGACATGGCTGGTTGTCACAACCGAGAGAGGGAGACTAAGGGTATCTCGTGGGTAGAGGCCAGGGATGCTGCTAAACATCCTATGATGCATAGGATGGTCCTCACCACAAAGAGCTATCAGCCCCATACTGTCAACAGAGCCCTGGCTGAGAAACTCTGTATTAGACTAAAGTATATTTATGTCCCCTGAGTCTCTCTGACAATGAACTTGTATTCACAGCGAGGATGCTGTCCTGAGAGAGAAAATGTAGATAGCGGCTCTTGACCTCTGTGATAGGAAAGATGAGGAAATTAACATATTAGGCTTTCATCCACCCATCTTCCACTAAATTCTGAAGTTATATTAGTCATATTTTAGTTAATATTTTTTAAAGTTATACTCTATCCTGAAAGTATGTTTACATAGTTTCATAGGTTGGTTCTAAAACAGAAACTGCGAATAATTTTTTAAATTATCCTTTTTTTTAAACACAGACAAGTCCCAGGTTTTAATTTTTTTTCAGAAAAGGAAAATGTATTGGTCAAGTTTTAAAATGTAGCTAAAAAAAAAAAAAAAACCCACCAGAAAACAAAAAGTAAAACTGATACTAAAAATGTTAACATAAAAAGTGAAGCAAAAACAATTTTGGGGGAGGAAACACAGTTGTTTAAATTGAAAACAAAAATAAAATGATAAGCAATAAAAGTATTAACTACATAATTATAAACTTCCAAAGCCAAGAAGCAATCAGAATGGGATGGAAATGGCTGATCTTTGTAAACTATGGAAAGTGTAGGTATTAATAGAAATACTAAAATAGTGGGTTTTTTTAAACAGCAAAATATTCCTTATAGATATACGATTCAGTAATTCATCCCTAACTGTTAAAAAATTGTTAAAAATGAATACATGTTAAAACTTTTATTTGACTAAAAATGTGTTTGGAAAACACACATCCTGTTCTTAGGTAAACTGATCTTTTATTCTACTTTTCAATTATCAAATGTAAAGTTAAAAACTGTACAATTCTAAAATTAGAGCATAGCAGTCACTGTAAACTCCACAAATTAGTTGATGTATCTGAAATAAAATAGCAATCTGTGACATCAATTCCTACCTGTAGTTTGCAATTTCATTCATCAAATATTACTCACTTTATCAAAATAAACAGACATTTGTGGTTATGACTAAGTCAAGCCAGAATGGAAAGTTTAAAATTTAAACAGGTGTAGTCTTCACTTATTCATAGTCTTGTGTTTTTAAAACACCAATCCCTGTAACCACAACCAGTTAATGCCCCCTTTAAAAAAAAAAAAAGGAAGAAAAAGGAAAGAACACATCATATTAAAATAGAATTTTCAAAGCAGTGTCTAGACTTTTACCATTTACTGATGAGCCATTAAACTGTAGTTTGAAGTTGAATTCTGTACATTACATTCACCAGGATGCATTTACAAAAAATTTTTTCCCTCAAATTGTTTTGAATAGAATATAGTAGAGAGATAATCTGGAAGTAACTAGATTTTTACCAGGATAAGTTAATTTCACCCAGAATAAGTAACAACTCCGGGACCTACTTTAAAAATAGAAGTGACATAGGAAAATGTATTTTCAAGACAGAAAAGTATCCAGTAGGAAAAGTTGCAAAACTGAGTTCTAGAAACACTTTTCAAGTGGGCATCTGAACTGGGGGGAAAGTTAAGATCTGACATAAAACCTTTATTTTTTTTTTTTTTTAGTTCTTTAGTTCTTTTAACACTTAATTCTACTATGAAAACCATAACTTATTATCAAAGACTTCATTATTACAACTGTGATTAAAAACAAAGACGTAGAGATGTATCTGGGATTCTGGGAGAAGAGTGATTCTGTTTACTCTCAGAAATGACCTTACACTACATACACCTGAACTGGAAGTTATCCAGGCACCCGGGGAAAGAGAATTTGGCTCTCTTATTAAAATACCTCAGATTTGGAAAACTCATCAGAACTACAGGATGTGACATATTCCCAGGAGGGGCCGTTCTCTCTCTCATCCCACACAATCCAGTTTTGGTTAATCCGAGCAGATGAACCCACTTTCACGGTGGCAGAAGAGTATGGTGATTAACACCACACAACCAACGGAGCGTCACACAGACGTGACGTCCCAGGCTGCTGCGCGCCCTCTCACCTGGTGACCTCAGCCAGTCACCGAGTCCCTCTGAGGCTTACTGTGGTTGTACGCAGAAGGTGCTGGAAACCAATGTGCTTCACGGGCTTGTTGCGTGAAATGAGAAACTCATAATCAACATTTAGTACAGGCGGTCTGGGATGTCCCCGCCCTCGCCAAGGAGCAACTGCGCTTTGCTGTGATGACAACGAACAGCTGCACAGAACGTGTCAGGCTGCACAATTCTGGTATATGCGGGGTGTGTAAGGGTGTACTAACACTGCACAAAAACAACACTGTTCTTAAAAGAAAAGGTTAAGAGCAACCTTTTCAAGGACAGTGGCTCAAATGTACAGAAGTTATTTCTCAAGGAAACCACAGGGAAGCCAAACTCAGTCTTCAGAGCGACCCAAGCAAGAGGAGTCCCTATGACAGCTCACAGAGCTGAACATAAGCCCATTTATTTCATTACCTTGGCTCGCAGAAAAGTCAAAACAGCTAACTGTCATCTGCAACTGTCGAGGACAGGGAAGATGCTGGGCTTTACTACAGCTTTCAACCCTAAACCACATGTGGGGGGGGAAAAAAAGGCAAAAGGCAGAGTCCAGAAGGTAGATTACTTGGAAAACATTCCATCTATTTTAAATGGGAGAGAATGCCGCAGACAGACTGAGCTCTGCCTCCAACGAGCCACCTGGCCTGGGATGCGCCCTTCTATGGCCCGGGGCTTCCCTTTGCTGCTGGGTAAAACCAGTAGGTGGCGCTAAGGGGGCAAGGCACTGCCACCTGGGTCCCTGGGGCATCTTACGGAGATCCCATCATTTTAAGTTTTGATTCAGAAGGGCCAAGACTCTCCAAGCTCCACACACTTTTCTGCTCCCTCCTGCCTCTAACCCACCCCGCCTTCCCGAAGTCATGTTGCTGACTGGCCCTTGCAGACAGGAGTGTCTGCCACACAACTCAAAAGCGCCATCCAATCCTGCCAACATAAGGTCATGCCACTTCTTTTTTTTTTTTTTAAAGATTTTATTTATTTATTTGAGAGAGAGAGAATGAGAGACAGAGAGCAGGAGAGGGAGGAGGGTCAGAGGGAGAAGCAGACTCCCTGCTGAGCAGGGAGCCCGATGTGGGACTCAATCCCGGGACTCCAGGATCATGACCTGAGCCGAAGGCAGTCGCTTAACCAACTGAGCCACCCAGGCGCCCAAGGTCATGCCACTTCTTGCCAAAACTGTTCAAAAGTGTTGTTTAGGGACACTGAGCTGTTAGATAACCGAATAAGTTGGAAAATTAAATATCATTAACCTCTACGGTTATGAACAGTGTATTGTGTAGATTAAGTGAAAATAAAGGACTTTTAAATTAAGATACAAGGATAACTGTATCATTGATGATCTTGTGCAAGAAACAAAACACAAAGTTATTTACTTCTGCCTCATCAGTGGGTCTGATATTAAAAGTCTTTTCAAGAACTTCCATACTCTGATTGCTGCAAAGAAGTATACACCGTACTACACACATATATTTTTGTCCTAAATCATTTTAAGGCAAATTCATGTGTTTGAAATTATTTTTCTGAAATGTTTCTAATGTCATGAGAGCAAGGATATGAAAATGATTCACTAGAATAAGGATGGTAGAGGACACAGTTCTTTAAACTGGGAGGGGCGAGGGGGGAGGAGGTAGTTTTCCATTGTCATCTTCTCTAACTTATAATTTCAAGCACATTAGCCTGGGTTTCCTGTCATACAGGCCTTGCTTGGAGTTGAGTTACCACAACATAAGAGAACCACCATGAATACAAATATATATACTAACTTTACGAGTCAGCGGATGGCAGCTGTCTCCCACTTTGCCCATAGGTGTGCAAATCCTTATGCTCTTAACCCAGATACTAACAGCACAGCACATGCCTCCACCACACTGGGGGTCCTTGTCGCAGGCCTGAAATGTAACAAATAAACAGATAAATATAGATGGCGGAAAAGACTTGGGCTAAGGAAATCTAAAATTAGCAGTAAAAATGCTCATTACATCTCCAACCGCTAGGATTTTAATAATCATACATATAAAAAAGAACTGTAATCTTCATTTGCTTGCACATATTTACCATAAAATCTGAACAGAAGAGATTTTCCTAGTTTAAAAAAAATGGCCTAAAGAATGGCCCACACATTATGAAAATCTTAAACACACACAGAAAATCACCTCTTTTTCTAGTGTTTTGTGGCTGAATTGGCCTTGAATTTGAAAAACGAGTCTGCATTAGTCTTATGCCATACATGGCCATTAGGAACTACATAAATTGAATCACAAGATTTTATGACTATTAACAGCAGAATACATTGGGCCCAATTTTAAAAAGGGATTCAAATGGTCTCTAGATCTGGCATGAAATGCTCCAGACCCATAAAGGCACTGATGTAAATTTTAAAAGTGCTCATTTTCCCTTTCAGATATTTGCATTTTGGTTCATGAGACTTGATGTTTCTCAAACCACTGACTTGATTTTCACATTTCCTCTTTAAAGAAAGAAATTTCATAGGTTGGGAATGGACAAACCAAGACTTTTGTCTTAGGTTACTTTTTTTTTTTTTCGGGTGAGTAACCTGCAAAAAGGAAATTATTGGCTTAGGGTATGCACATGTGTACATTACAAAATCGGTGGGACTATTCTTTAAGATTAATCAGATTTAGAAATGCAAATGACAGATGCAATTATCAACAATGATTACTCAAGGCATCTGTTCCCAATATAAAAATTGTAAATACAAATAATTAAAGAATCAACTATGGAGGAGTTTTCATACTCTATCTAAATAGCAATAAATAATGCAGTCTAAATTTATTTGCATAAAAATAGATCTGAAGAACAATTGTTCCTTCCTAGAACCAACAAAAAATAGGATGCATTGTTTGAATGGTGTGTAATAATCTGTTTTGCTAGCGATGAGGTAAAAACATGCTGTACTATATATGTAAGAAACTAAAAAGTCTATAATTTAGACAAAAATTTAAATTTTTTACATTTATTGGAAACAACTAAAACACTCCTTCCACGTTTTTCTCTTCAAAGTTTTGGGGCTAGCCACAAGTTCTCAAAACATAAATATATGGGCACACCCTTATTCACTGCTTTTTTGGTAAAAATTACCAACCATCCTGCTTTAGGGTTGGTTTATTTCCCTCATTAGAGTTTTTTTCCCAGTCTATTTAAAACAACTATATGGACAAAAACATACAATTTGAAAAAATACAATATTCACCTTGGGGCATTAGGACATTCAGAGGAAAACATCCAAACATTTCCATTTTTCAATTTTTAGCTGTATGCCAGAAATCATGTATACACGGCCATGACATTTCATAAATGAGAGGTTCAGTACATGATCTTTTCCAATATGATTTTAACAAATCTATGTGGAACATAAATCAGTTTCAAAATAACTACACCTATTACCAAATATATATATATATATTTATATATATATAAAAGGTGGAGGTTTCAGGCAGTATTTTCTGTCAACAGATGCTCAAGACCTCGAATTTTGAAGCCCTACTAACCCCTTTTAAAAGACAATCAAAATCCAGCCAAAATCTTCCAAAAATTCAATTAATCACTTGGATGTTTAACATCCTGAAGACAATAAGTTACCAAGTTTTTAATTTGGCTCCAGATGGTTCCTGTCATGAAAACATAACTACATTTCTTTATTGCTACATTGCTTAGAGAAATTTTTAAAAATTCTCTTTTGGTAATACTGAGTTAAAACAGCATAGAGAAGTCCACTCTAAGCCTCTCCAACAGATAAACATCCCATGTGATAAAATTTCATTTTTGTAACAAAAAGCATCACTTATTGGAAATATTTACAAAAAACGCATAGGCTTATATATTTTTAATTAGACCGCTGTTTCCTAATGCCCTTCATCCTTAACCCATTGCAGATCTATTCAAATAGTGTTGTCCTGTGAATGGAACAAAAAGATACTTATATTGCAAAAGAATTCTGGGCTCAGAGGATTAGGAGAAATTTAAAATGAGCCAGCAGGGGAAGAGGGGGGAAAAAAAACCCAATCATGTTCCAACTCATATATTAGAAAGACCTGTAAAAAGTTTTTTTTTTTTTTCCAACCACACTGACTGACAAAGCTATTCAAAGACACTTTGAAAAAACCTCTATTTTATAAATACCACAATGCTTATAATACCTATTGGATATAACCAAATACTGTTATTGTACAAGGGCTTTCAAGATGCTATAAATCTACGAACTAACTTGAGAGACTGTGGAGCTTTGTTTTCTCAAGACAAGGACAGAATTCCCTCAAATTTCATAATTTCATTATGTATCATCAATTCAAACATATAAGTCTTATTTAAAATCCCATAGTGTGCCTTAGATAATTGAAGTAATTTAATGGAGGTGTAAAATAATTTAAGACTTAAAAAAAAGATAAAAGAGTAAAGCAGATGAGCAACCAGGAAATGGTAGGGATTTTGCACTGTTGATGTAAAGTAGACTACTTTAACTCATCCTTCAGATCCACACACACAAAATTGTTGGTGGGAGTAGGAGAGAACGGACTCAGTTCCTACTTTCAAAAATGATGAGGACAACTTCTCTAAGTTGAAACAAACATCTACATTGTAACCTACACCATAATTATGCTCGAGCACTGGAGGTGTTTTATCAGGAACTGGAAATGGAAGACTTTTAAAAGGAAAACCTCAAGAAGCTGAAGAAAAAAAAAAAAAAAAGCCCTGGAAACCAGAAGGAAGCGCCCACACTGCTTTCAAAAGGCACACAGGGCCTCGGACCAAGTTATTTCAAGGGGTTTCTGCGGAGGGTACAAGGGGAGCAAACTCCTTGACCAGAGGATTAAGTCTCAGGATTGGGGGATATTCGTCTTGCCCCTGTGCATTTCAGAAAAGGTCTCCCAAATTTTAAGGTTCGAGGTTGGAACGCCTCGAAGAAGTGCTAGAGAAGACTCTGAAAGCAAACTTCTTTCAGCTTAACAGAAAAACAGACCAAACTCGAGGAGAGAGCTTGCAGGGGTCTAAGAGGGAAGCAAGGGTGAAAAGCTGGTGATAAAGGAGGCCGGTGACACTTCGGTCACTTTTTCTTCCACGGCGCGCCCAGGGTCCCGGGCCGTCCGCTGCTTTTGGAGCAGGGCACCTCTCCCAGAACGCCAAAGGGCGACTGGGGCAGGTGTCCCCGCCCGGGGCGACCCTCCCCGAGCCGCTACCCACCCACCCCCGCCCGAGCCCCCGGGGCGCAGCGCGGGCGCGCACCCCGGGCGGACAGGTGCGCCGGAGGCCGCTTACCCCGGTGATGACTGCGGCGTCCCCGGTGGGGGGCGTGAGCAGCAGCGGCGGCAGCAGCAGCAGGAGCAGCAGCGGGGCGCAGCGCGGGCCCCTCATGGCGCCCTCGGGACTGCGCGGCGGTTGGGGGCCGTTGGGGGCGCGGGGCCGGGGCGCGCTCGCTGGAGCGCGGAGCGGCGGGAGGGCGGGCTGGCGGGCGGCTGGCGCGAGCCTCCCGGCCGTTATAAAGGCGAGCCCCGCCGTGACTCACGCCGGCGCCCGCCCGGCAGCACGCGCGGGGGGCACGGCGCGGGCACACACCCCACGCC
>NC_058403.1:176229578-176295118 GCF_002201575.2 Neomonachus schauinslandi | reverse complement strand
TAGCACGTGCCGGCGCGCGGCTCCCCGCGCCCCCGCCCCGGGCGCCACGCAGGCAGCACCCCCCGCGGGGCGCCCCGCTCCCGGCCCGCGCCTCGCCTCCCGCCTCCGCCCGCCGCCGCCTCTCGCACGCGCCCCAGCCGCTTTGTGGTCTGAGACACGCTCGTTCACTGTCCTGGTTTCCAAAGCTCCACGTGCTGGGCGCCGAAAACTTGCAGCTCATTTGCCGTGCAGATGTTTAGGGAGCGCCTACTACGTGCCGGGCGGTTAGACACCCCGGGGGAGCGGGGAGGGGAGGGACAGGAGCCTCCGAAGCCGTTCATTTGTTCAGCAGGTCTTCGCAGGGCGCCTGCTGCGTGCCAGGTACTGGCCACTGGGGTCTGGCCTCATGGTCCAATAACCGAACAGAAAAGACACACATCAAACAAATAAACCGGGAAACGTGGAAGACAGGAAAGAAGAACAAAGGGCAAGCAAAATCACCCCTAATCCCACATCCCTGACGACATGGTGGGGTTTGTCCTTCCAGCTGTGGGAGTCCAATTTCTTTCTTTCATTTCTAATGCTTTCCCTTTATGCTCACATCTGTTCCCGACCCTCTCCTCTCTGATTTTCCCCACATGCCTTTCCTCCCTTCTGTAACACCGCGCCAGCTTCAGGCAGAGCAGTTCAGGATGATGCCAAGGGGAAATGAGAACGCCTGGCTTCGGGGCCGCCAAGGCTGAGGCCCCCTGAACTGGAGGTAGGCAGCCCTCTCTTCTTTTACTTTCCAGCCCAGGAAAATCACCCTTCCGTCTTGGAAGATGCCATGTAGCATCGCTGTGATGAATTCATTCACGTAAACAGGACTTGAGTGCCTACTGGGCTCTAGGCTACTCATGAGAGAACGAGTGACACATTTGTCTTCCATCTCTGACCCAAGCCTAGTTCCAAGAATCACAGCTTGCTTTTCTTCAATGAAAACGATTTCATGAATACCTCGCTGTGACCACTGCCAACCTTGCTTGCAGCGAAGTTTTGGGAAACCCAACTTTGTTTCTGAATTGTCAGAACCTCTGGCTTTCCCTGGTCCCTCAAGGACCAGAAACTGTTGAAAAGCAGATGCGTATTTCAGCCTCTTTAATAAACGCAGTGAGAAAATAAATAAATAAACTCAGTGAGGAGAGTTGGGACAAAGTTACTTTCAGACGGTGGGGTTCCCCATGCCAAAACATTCAGACTAAATGTGGAGAAAAAAAAAAAAAGGAAGGCAATTATCTGAATGTTAAACAGCTGAATATTTGGAAAACCAAATTTTTGACTGAGTTTTAAAATCTTTCTTTTTGCCTGTGTTTTATGTTTGAGAAACGTCCTGAAACGAAACAAAACAAAAAAGAATTAAACTTGTTTTAACTTTAAAAAATTGTTAAAATTGGACTCACAGTAAAATAAGTGGAAACAGTAGCAAGTGACAGATTGGTGGAAAGTTTCCTTTTCCAGTCTCCATGCCAACGCTAGCATGGGAATGTTGCCGGGTAAATGTAAAAACCAGTCAACATGGATTTTAACATTCCTACAATTTAAAAAAAAAATGTTCTATTTCACATTTGCTACAATTGAGTGCCAGCCTGGGTATTCCCTGCTTCTCCAAGCATAGAAAACAGGTTATGTCTACACAGGAAAATCAGATTTCAAAAGTGGATGGCTTCATACATGGCTGTTGGGAAAACAGTCCTCATAAGGCTGTTTTGAAACAAGGTTGGAAACACTTAAAAATAGGGTTGGTTGGTTTCATGTTGTTTCTTTTGATCATGTTGTTCCTTTTAATTTCTAATGCTTTAGAGGAGAAATGATGGCCCCTGATAGGACAAATCTTTGCATCCATGGCCAGCTTAGAGAATTAAAGTCTCAAAGTTCCATCTTATAAAGGCAAAGATGAAAGGTTGAGTTTGGATTAGTTCATAGAAATCAGGTGGGAAGGCCAATTTAACAACTGGCCTTCTGAGATCGAAGTTGAAGAGTAGCTTAACTATTTTATTCTATTTATTACTGCAAACTGTTGATATTGCCACATGATAAGTTCAGCCCAAGGATAATTGCATAAGGAGAACCAACCTTGGTGTCGCTCGAGTGTAGACCACCATATACTAGCAGGCTATTAAGGCTGAACTGAGTTGAAAGGTCAGTAAAGTCCATAGGACCCCAAATTTGTGAATCAGACCAACCTGGATTAGAATACTGAATGACTTGGGGCGCCTGGGTGGCTCAGTCGTTAAGCGTCTGCCTTCGGCTCAGGTCATGATCCCAGGGTCCTGGGATCGAGCCCCGCATTGGGCTCCCTGCTCCGCGGGAAGCCTGCTTCTCCCTCTCCCACTCCCCCTGCTTGTGTTCCCTCTCTTGCTGCGTCTCTCTCTGTCAAATAAATAAATAAAATCTTTAAAAAAAAAAAAGAATACTGAATGACCATTGGGCAAGCTGCTTAAGCCTTTCTAAGCTTGTTTCCTCACCTGTAAAACAGATATAAAATACCAACCCAATGGGTTGCAACCTCCACGTGGATGAAAGAATCTAACACCTGCAAAGTGCTTACCATAGAACCTAGAACGAACCAGAAGTCCTGTTAGCATTCCCTCTTACTAAGTCATATTATTTGGTGTCCTCTGATAATTTCAGCCAACACTGATAGTTTTTTCTGTTTCGTCCACCAGATCAGATTATATATTCCTGATAATTGGGCTCCTTGTGTCTAATTTCCCACACATCCCTCTTGCCACATAGCACAATGATAGGCATATGGCAGCACTCAGTAACTACTGATCAACAGGAATGTATTCTATGGAAGACAGTCTGGAAAACAGGTCACAGGGAAAAGATATACAGCACAGGCACATTTAATTTGCATGAATCAGTGAAATGTAGTCATCAAATAGCTATAGGGATAAATACTTGACCCGGGGCAGGTGATTCAGCCCCCACTCTAACTTGGGGGACATCACGGAACTGAACTGAGGTGAACATGGAGGCACAAACCTGTCTCACTGCAGTGACGCAAGGAACCAGGCTGATGAAGGCTCCACCTCAGCATGTGCTGCATGGGGAGAACGGGTTCCATTGCGTCCCCGCCAAAAGCTATGTTCACGTTCTACCCTCGGTACTTGTCAGTGTGACCTTGTTTGTAAGTAGGGTCTTTGCAGATGTAATCAATTTAAGATGAGGTCATCCTGGGCCCTAAGAATTAAAGTCTCAAAGTTCCATCTTATAAAGGCAAAGATGAAAGGTTGAGTTTGGATTAGTTCATAGAAATCAGGTGGGAAGGCCAATTTAACAACTGGCCTTCTGAGATCGAAGTTGAAGAGTAGCTTCATGTAGGGTCCTAAGCTAGGGCGGAACCCCAAATCTAATAACTGGTATCCCTCTAAGAGAACGGCATGTAGGGTCCTAAGCTAGGGCAGAACCCCAAATCTAATAACTGGTATCCCTCTAAGAGAATGGCATGTAGGGTCCTAAGCTAGGGTGGAACCCCAAATCTAATAACTGGTATCCCTCTAAGAGAACGGCAAGGGAGATCTTGACACAGAGACACGGAGGAAATACACCGAAGACGGCCATGGGAAGACAGGGGCAGAGACTGGAGTCATGCATCTACAAGACAAGGGAATGCGATGGATTGCCAGCAAGCCCCAGAACCTGGAAGAGTCCAAGAAAGATTCCTCCCTAGAGGCCTCGGAGGAATCATGGCCTTGTTGACACCTTGATTTTGGACTATTAGCCGCCCGAACTGTGAGAGAATAAATTTCTCTTGTTAAAAGCTACTGGTTGTGATACACTCTTCGGCCGGCCACCGGAAACTAACACAGGCGGGCCGACCTGCAGGGTTGCACACCAGCTTTCAAATGCCTCTGCCTTGAGTTGACGCCTATCACTTTTGCTCACATTTCAATGGCCAAAGCAAATCACATGACTTAGCCTGTCTTCAAAGGGCTGGACAATGTAAATCTGAGGGGAACCAGAAGTCTGGTGAGCAAGGCCCTATGTTATAGGAAAGGGATCCGTCATGGCTTGGATTCCTGAATGAGCATATTGAACTCTGGATGATTATAAATGATAATGTGCTATTTCCTTGGTGTTTCTCTCTAGGTCAGTGTTCCTTATGCTAGAATTATACAAAGACTCTGCAAGAGAATAAATGTATAAGCTGATGTTTTCTTGTGGGTGGGTAATAAGCCATCATTCATTCATTCATTCAGCAGACATTTACGAAATGCCAGATATTGTGTGAGGCACCGGAGGTACCAGGGTGAGCAAAACAGACTGTGAATCCAGCCCCCTGGGACCTTACAGTGTAGCAGGAAGGCCATGAATCAAATAATCATACAATTACAAAATTATAGGAAACAAATATAGCACATTAGGACATGGCACAGGGGGAGACCTGAAGGTTTCCTGAAAGTAAAGAAGCCTAAGCTGAGATCTGAAGCTTGAGCAGGATTTAACTGGGATGGAGAATGGGGGCAGCAGGAGGGGAGGGTGCTGGGCACTCCAGGCAGGGGAATCAGCTTGTGCTGGAGATTGGAAAGAGCAACTATGTTCAAGGAGCTGAAGAGAGAACAGTGTGGCTGGAAGAATGAACATAAAGAGAAATCTGATATGGATAAGGGGCCAGAGAGGTGGTAGGGATCCCATGTAGGGTCCTAAGCCTTGAGGAATTCCATCTTTCTATGGCCAGGGAAGATGGAAAACATAAGGATGAACCAGGCATGATGACACTAGTTTTTGAAAAGAAGCCCCTTATTGCAGGGTGATGCAACATGTCCAGAGCCAAACTCCTTGTGGCCCCACCCAAACCTGTTTTGTTGAAGGCAACTCTGTCCTTCTGAGGATAACCTTGGAGTCATCCTTGACCCTCTCTTTCTCTCACACCTCATGTGCGGAATCTTGTTGACCTTGCCTTCAAAATCTAGACTCTGACCACTTTGCTCTCTCTTATGGCCACCCTTCTTGTTCTGAGCCACCATCAGCTCCAGCCTGGTGCCCTGGTTTCACCCCTGCCCTTTACATCCCATCATCGCCCCAGCTGCCTACGCTCTTCTTTTAAAATATAAGCCAGGGGACACCTGGGTGGCTCAGTCAGTGAAGCGGCTGACTTGATTTTCGGCTCAGGTCATGATGTCAGAGTCCAGGATCAAGCCCCGGGGCTGGCTCTGTGCTCAGTGGGGAGTCTGCTTGGGATTCTCTCTCTCCCTCACCCTCTGCCCCTCCCCTGGCTCACACACTCTCTCTCTCTCCTTTAAAAAAAAATTTAAGTCAGATCTTTTGCTCAAAACCATGCAGTGGATTCCCATTTCTCTCACAGAGACTTGAGATCTTTGGCTTCATCTACTCTGACTTACCACTTGTCTTCCTGCCAGCTCAGCCATATTGGCCTCCTGGAGTTCCTTGAAAACACAAGCATGCTCCCACCATGGGAACTTAGTCCTGAAACTTCCTTTGTCAGGACTTCTCTTCCACCAAATAGATAGGAATGCAACTGACTCCCTTTTGCTCAAATCTTACCTTTTGAAGGAGGCTTCTCCTGACCACTCTAATTAAATTTGCAACTGCCCCAGCACTCCAGAGTCCCTTACTCTACTTTGCATATTTGGCTTTCTCCTATAACACTGAACATCTTCTAACATACTTTGTTATTTACTTATATGTTTATTGCTTTGTCCCACTTATCCTACACATAGACCAGCATATAAGCTCTATGAGGTCAAGACTTTTTTTTAATGTATTGTGTCTACCAATTTATCTCCAGTGCCTGGAAAAGTGCCTGGCACATGGTAGGTACTCAAGAAATATTTACTGAACCAATTACTGGGAATGTGGAGAAGAGACTGCAGGTAGGGTAGTATGGATGAGGATGGATCTGATGGCAGGTTACTGGAGTGGTTCAGGGGGCTTCTGCTAACATCACTGGCAGTAAAGAGGGACAAAAGTGAATTGATTCACTTAAGAAGTGAAACAGGTAGAGTTTACTGTTGGTTAAGATAAAGAGTGGAGAAGAAAAAAATCAGATTGATCCCCAGGATTCACCTTGTATCAACAGCAGTGACGCTAGGGGTGCAGGAAATGTACCCGGGTGTGGGGAGAGGCAGAAAGGCGTGGGGCACAGAAAAGAGGCTGGGCTGGGAATAAAATTCTGGCCTGTTTCCTTTAAAATCTTTTCCTTTGTCTGTATCATATAATATAGCCACAATGGTAAAAATTTAGATCGGTGGTTGGCAAACTGTGACCTACTACCTGATTTTATAAATCAAGTTTCATTAGAACACAGCCACACTTGTTCATGTATCGTCTATGACTGTTTTTACACCACAGCTGCAGAGTGGAGTATTTCTGAGAGACAGATTGTATGGCCCACAACGCTAAAAACATATATTATCTGGCCTTTTATAGAAAGTTTTTATCCAAAGTTTGCTGACTCTTGCTTTAGAGGATAAAGAGGAATCTGGAGTTTTTCTACTGTTCCTCAGGGCAAATTTGTTACCGTGAGATTTCCCTGGGCCTCATATGGGCTGTACTTTAGATATTCCCTCGGTTTATCAGTTTAATCCAACAGCTTCCTGAGTTTGGGAAAGTTACCCCAAATCCTGGCGTCCTGATGGACCCCTCACATATTCACCTTGTTAGATGTACCTTCCACCTCAACTGCTTGTTACGTAGTAGGTGCTCAGTGAATGTTTCCTGGGAGAGCTGGAGGAAGAAGGATGATACATTTGTTTGGCCTGCCATGTTGAACTAGAAGCCTGAAACCTTTTTTCAACCATATATATCAAGAAAACTTTTATTACTCTTGTATACGAAACTCTAGTTTTTAAAGTGATTCCAGCTTGCTTGAGGACTTACTTTCTTGTATGTCTTCTTCATATGACTTCTGATTATTACAGCATAACAGGTGGGCTTGTTAACTTCATAGCTGGCTCCCATTTGTCTTAGTAAATGATCTTCATTTAGATGGGTTTAAATAAAAAGTAAAATTGGGGCGCCTGGGTGGTGCAGTCAGTTAAGCCTCCGACTCTTGGCTTCTGTTCAGGTCATGATCTCAGGGTCATGAAAGGGAGCCCCGCGTTGGGCTCCGTGCTGGGCACAGAGTCTGCTTAAGATTCGGTCTCCTTTTCCCTCTGCCCCTCCTGCTTGTGTGTGCTCTCTCTCTCTCTAAAATAAATAAATGAAGTAAAATAGATATTCTGCTTGTTTTTTCACTTTTCATCTTTTATCACCATATATTACACAGTGGCTTTTCTTGTTAACAAACCCATATTATCAGTCTGAAATATTTTTTAAAAATAAGACTCAGGCTTTAAATGTGACATATGAAAAATGAACCGCTTTTATAACTCTAAATAAGACATCTATTTTAATCTATTTCAATGCTGAGGATTTCTCTTTATTTTTAAAAATAAATCACCGTGCTTCAATTTGAAAGCCATTGTCTATGGAGGCACTAAAATTATTTAGTCTATTCAAGTGATAATGTACAATAAAGTTTACCTATTTTAAAATAGTTGAAATACAATCCAGGAGAAAGAGTTTTCTTAAAACAATTAGTATAAAATTCATCTGAAAGAATAGGAGGGGTCAGGATGAATAGTTGTTTCTAAAAGATTTAGGTTTTATTCATTATAATGCTGAATGTATTTAATATTCATTTTTAGCACTGAAGATGAGCCTTAAGGCTAAGGTTTATATATCATGTACTTCACTAAAAGGAAGAGATTGTTATGCAAATCTGTAGTATATTTAGTAACTTTCCACAACAAAAGAGAAAAAGCTCATATAGTAAAGAGTTTCAAGATAAAAACCAGAGCTAGGTAATTACTTCTTTATTATTTTAGATCAACATTTATTAGCTATCCCACGCAAGTAAATTTCACTTAGCAATTTGTTTTTCTCCCCTAAATCTGGACCGTATTTTTCTACGAATAATAAGGCATCTGGGTATAGGAACTTAAGGCACAAACCAGTTCATAGAGCCTCCATTTCTAAATGTAAAGGCTCACTATTTCTATCTTTTGTACATGGTAAATAAATTTCAATACAGCTTGTATAAGACCCCCAGTTACTCTATGGGGTATCTACTAGCACAATCCCCATTTTAAAGAAGAAAAAGTGTGATTCAGAGAGATTAAATATGTTGCACAGAATCATAGTAATTTCTAAGTAGTAGAGCTGGGTTTCAACCCAGTCAGTCTAATGCCAAATACTTCGATATTATAGCTTTGCCTCCTATTTTTATGGTTTACATAAACATTGCCATACAAAATTTAGGTAGCCAATAACCAGAAGCAAGAAACTATCGATATGGTGTGAATTTTCCTCACACTCTTCTTAAAGCCTTCCTTCTCTCTCTCTCTGTTTCAACTCAGCGATCAAACTCAAGAACAAAATGTCAGAGAGCAGGTACAATTCCAGATTTTTTGTTTGAGGTTTTGTCCAGAGGGATTCCCTCAACAACAGGGAAGATTCAGAAGAGCTATTATTTTTTATTTTTATTTTTTATTTTTGTAAGTAAACAGGTAATCAATATTTCTACTCTTCAGCTTCATTTGTCAGAGTTCGAAGAGAAGACTGGTACCTCTGCTCAAAGGCATCCTGCTTGCTTTATGAGGCAGGAAGAGACCTCTTAAGAAGTCACCATTTCTATCAATACATTATAGGCCCTGAGAAGTCCTGCAAAAAGAAACCAGCCCAACTTGCTGCAACCCAGCATTTCCAAACTATTTGTCAATAGGGTACTTTCTGCATGGGTCAGGGATAAAATTTTAGGCAAATCTAAATCCCCTATCTTGACCACATGCTAGCCTTAACAAAAAACCCACTAAATTTAGAATAAGTGCTTTGAAAATGTAGTGAGTCTTAGATGAACTCATCAATCAAGTATAAGGAATGCTGAGATATTCTGATCCATCTAATTGCTTTACAGACAAGGAAACTGAGAATCCGGAATATTGCATCTCGTAGGAACTAGGAGACAGAGCTGGGAACAGATCATGGTTCTCCTGCTTCCCTAATTCAAATTTTTCCTGACTATACATGCACCTCTTCGAGATATGGGTACCCATTTACAAAACAGTTATAAACACATTTTCCAAAAAAAAAATGCATATTCCTGCCCTATATGTTGAGCCATTATAGCTGCTGGTTCCATTGTCCCTACAGTGAGAGATGACCATCAAATTGTGCATTTGAGGTGAAAACACCCTTGGTCTCTATCCACTGCTGTCATTTGCCCTTCACATGGTTCAGCAGAGTTTGGGTTTGTTTAATGTATATATAAGTATTATCAACATTTGGTCTGTGAATTAGCAAACAGGATAGCAGAGGCTTGGGGATAGAGCATTTTTGGAAAATGACTTTTGGTGGGCTAAACCCTCACTTGGAGAATCCTAAGTGGTAAACTGCTAACTCATTTGTTTACTTCTAAAATGTCTTTGAACTGATAGATGCAATTCTCCATAATGAAAGTATTTCCAAGCCCTAGCCAATGATCCATAGTAATTGTGCTTTTATGATCTTATTACACATTCTGCCCTCCACTTCCTCTGTTTGTCTGTTTAATAGACCCCCATCATAATAGCTGGAGGTGGAGGAGAGGGAGTGAGGTCAGAAGACGAGTTTCCTGGAGTGCTTCAAAGTGTTTTCCTCGTAGGGCGGGTGGGGCTTCAGAACTCCACCTTGACTGAAGTGCTCATAGTCTTCCTTAAAGCTGATGAAAACCCCCAAATCTTATCCCAGCACAAGCTGCTTGCAGTTATTCAGTTATTCTTAAATTAATTAATAGCTAGCCTGATTTGCAAATTGATCTCATATATATTGTTTGTGTAAAATAGTGGATTTCAAACTTTTTTTTTTCCCCTTAGCTGAACACCCAAGTTTCGGTGACAACGCTGTCAGATAAAATTCTTCCTGATTGCCTTTCTTTTCTGGTACTTTTATATGCAGATAGGGCAGGGGGAGCTGTGAAGAGAGAGCACGGGCAACTTTATCCACTAGAGACACATTGGGTCTGAGGGCGCCATGAGAAAAATGCCCTGAGAACCAGTCTACACCACATGCTGGTACCAGACAATTCTTTTTAGGGCAATGGTCTCACCATTATCATGTTCAAAATCCTAAACTGATTTTCTTTTATTTTAAATTCCAGTATAGTGAACATACTGTGTTATATTAGTTTCAGATGTACGATATAATGATTCCACAATTCCATACATCACGCGGTGCTGATTTTCTAAGCTAATAGCTCATCCCATTAAATCTACACCCCTCTGAAAAGCACTCAAGGTTCTCTGTGCTTGGAATCCAGCTCCCTGTCTCACAATCTCCCCTTTGAATTCCAAGCAGGCAGATTTGTTTTCTGACATCACACAAGCTGTGAGCATCCCCGCTCCTGCTATCAGTCCTGCAGGACCGTCCCTCTCCTGTCTTACTAGTTACTTGCTCCTGAAGGCCAAAGAGCTGCACCCCCTCTTGTCCACATGACTGCAGTCCACATTTAACTTTCTTTTCTAAAACCTGAGAGCATTTGGAGTGCACCCTTCAGCCACTCGTAAGATACATCTTGATCTGAGTCAGGGCTCCTTCACCTGCTATGTTACTTCATGTCTTTGAGCTTCATCTGTAAAATGGGGATAATGATGGCTCCGCCCTCAGGGGGCTGTTACGGGAACTAAATGAAGTAATGACTAACTGTGATCCATCAACCACATCATCATAAGAGCGCAATAACTAAGCTAGCAGTATCCTCACACCTACCTAATAGGTAGCCGAGAACAAAAGGACTGAGAGTATTAAAATGAGATTAAATGAGAAAGCAGACTGCTTGGCATACTCTGCTTGGTACCTATTATATTACGGTGACGATGACGAGATCGTGTGTTTTTGACTCTGCGTGCACCTCTCTGAGGGATGAGTACCCATCTATAATCCAGCTATAAACACATTTTCCAGATCCTGGAGCAGTGGAGTAAGGAATAAAGGAAGTGACCTATCTAAATATTTAAAGTGCTTAGCACTGTGCCTGACATATAAGCATTTGAAAAATGTGACCTATTATCACTGCATATTCTTTTGTATTATTATATTTGCTCAGAGTAAGCTTATCTACAGTTTTTCTGGTTTTCCCCAATATTAGGGCTCTGGTGGGTATGTTTTCATTATTGAATATTTGTCCCAATTATAATGAGCCATGATAGCAAATGATGAGCTCCTGAACTCAAAGAGTATACAAGTCATCTACAATATACTCTATATTTGGAATGCTATTACTTACCTTTCTTAAATATCACAATAAATTTACTGGAAGTTCTAGCAAATTTGGGGTTTAACCATGTCATCACAATTTGGGGCCAATGGTCAACTGCTCTCCCTTCCCCCTCCTTGGGCATGTGCCGATTTCACCGACACGGAATCCACTCAGAGATGGAGGGTGTGAAAGTGAACAGGCAGAAAGGCCTTCCATTCTGGCCTCCGAGGCCTGCCTGTTAGTCTTTTTACCCCAGTCATATTTGGAAAGTGCCGCTCTGGGGTTAGATCTGATGGAGACCATTTCTAGCTCCGCCGCTGACTGCCTGACCACTCTTGGGGAAGACAGGCTCTTACAGCGTCAGTTCTCTTATCAAGAACACGGAGCTAAATATAGTCAAACCTGCAGTACAGGGCTGTTAGGAGAAATAGAAGACAATGTGCCTGATGCGGTAAAACGACCCAATGAGACATTCGCTCTTATCAAAGGAAAAGGGTATCATGCCAACGTCAATGTCCTGGTCCTGACAACATGCTCTGGTCATGTACCATGCTACTTCTGGGGGCGGGGGGAGGGTACTCAGGAACTCTCTGTTATCATTTCTGCTATGCCTGTATCAGTTCAAAATAAAGAGTTAAAAGAAGAAAGAAAGAGAGGAAGGAAGGAAGAAAGAGAGGAAGAAAGAAAGGAGGAAAGAAGAGAGGGAGGGAGGGAAGAAGGGAGGAAAGAAGGAAGGAAGAAAATGAAAGAGAAAGAAAAGGAAAGAGAGAGAGAAAGAAAGAAAGAAAAAAGAAAGAAAGAAGGAAGGAAGGGAAAAAAGGGAGTCTCTGAATACAAATTCAGCAAAGCTGACTATCTTCGGGCCTAGGGGCTTTTGGCCTGAGACTCTGCCCGTCTAGCTCCAGTGACAGGCGGGTCTCCCTTGAACTTGGGGAACGGCATATTCAGACCACACATACCACTGTCCTTGCTCTGACTCTGGCTCACTACAGCTCTCTTATACCTGCAGGGAGAGGCTCTGGGAACCAGAGGGCCTGAGTGCCAGTCCTTGGGCAGTGAGGGTTTTCATCCTAAAGCAACAGATTGGCATTCTGATTTCATGACCCAAACTGAGGAGGCCTGGTTATCCTAAGTGCCCCGCTCCTTCTCTGGAGGTGCAGACAGGTCAGGGAGACACCAGACTACTGTCACTGGGTCAAGGTGAGAGGTCATCTGTGACCCCTTTCGGGACACAGCCAGAAAACCTTCCCCTAAAAGTGCATTTTCTCCCAGCTCTGCACATGGAGGGTTTCACACTTTTCCAGTTCTGGTTTCAGTCACTCCCAGAACAGCACAGTGTGATCCAAAAGAATTTTCCACAATGATGGAAATTCCTCATATCCTTGCAGTCCATGACAATACAATTAGCCTCATATATCTGCACTTGAAATGTGGCTAGTGTAACTGAGGAATACATTTTTCAATTAAATTTAAATTTAAATAGCCACATGTAGCTAGTAACTACTATATGGTACAGTACAGATACTAATTAAAATTCTTCTACACTGCTGCAAAGACTCTTCACGTGTAAGGCTGGAAACGAATACAAAAGATGTACCAATATCTCTACTCGTCTCTATCATTTTTGTACAAAATGTCTTCTATAGCCTGAATGGTAGGAGAAAAATGCTCGGCCCACAAACACCATCGATGACCTGCTTCTGTGGAAGACAGGTTGGGCCAGAAAAACATATAACCAGTTCTGATAAAAATGATAATAGCAACCATGAAAATAAGCACTTACTAGATGTCAGAGACAGTGCTAAGTGTTTAATATGCATTATCTTCTATAATCCTCCTCACATCCCCAAACAGTTATTATTAGAGTAGCATGTAACATCTACCGAGCACTTGATGTTAAAGCCTTACCTGCTCTACCTCATTTAACCCTTACAGACCTATGAGAGAGGTACTAATATTGCCCCATTTATAAGCCCTGTGATTTTGTGCAAGTTTCCTAACCTCAGAAAAATAGAACTATATAACCCATACATAAAAGCATAAAATATATAAGTACATAAAAAATAAGAATAAATGAAGTGTCTGTGTGGCCGACAGCCAGCTGCAGTGTTTGAACATGGTCGGTGCTCCCGAAGCCCTCTCTGGGTGCTTCCCCAAATGTATATCCTCAATTTTGGCCTGTTAACCATTTCCTCAGTTGTGTTTTGTTGTTTTGCCGGCTACGTGCAGATCCCTAAATAAAGGTGGATTCTTTCTTCTTCTAACTCCATTTCACAGGCATCTCTGAGCCCTTAGTCCTCTCTAGGTTCTGCAGAACTTGACCTTCTGAATTCCTCAGGAATCTTCCAATTGCAAGTAATGAAATCCAATGCAAACTGGTTTAGGCAAAGAAAGAATTCACCCACTCTTGAAACAGAGGACTAGGCGTGAGTCCAGGCTGGTCTTCAATCGTGTTTTGGGTTGGGTCGGTCTCCTCCTCTGGCAGGCTCTCCTGAATGAACTACCCCAGCATTTCCAGGAGGACACTCTCACTGTTTCTTATTTACCAAAGGTGGGGCTCTACGCGTGCCTCCTGCCCCAACAATTCCAGCAGAAGTCCCAGGACTGAGTGCCAGTGGACCATTCTGGGGTAGGCGCTCATCTCTGAACCAATCCCTGTACTCACAGGGGTGGAACGTGCTGTTGGACATGCTTGTGATTTAGGGGTGTGATGCTGATACACATATGAGGGTAGCCCCACCAGACCACTTGTACTTAGGGTGAGAGGAGCTGGTTTTCCTTAGGAAAATGAAGGTGCTGTTAACAAAGGAAGAGAGGGGGGACACAGTCAGGCAAAGGCAAGAGATGTGTGCCCTGCTTCTGAGCAAAGAGGGTTACTCTGTACACATCTCAGCTGCTGATGAGCCATGGACAGCCTCCCAAGACACAAGAAACAAGATAACTGCTCCTCTGTAGCATTGACCTTCTTAACCTCTTAGGATATTTAAAACATTATTCTCTTCCAAAAGGAAAACATGACTGAGGACTTTATCTTTGGGTTTTCATTTTTCCATGCAATACTCTTTGACTCTAAAAATGTACTTTGTTCATTTAAATTGGAGAGTTACGTCTCTAACTTCCTACTTGATGACTACATATATTCTCTCTATACCACAGTGAGGTAAATTAAAAAGAAATTAGTGGGTGCTATTTCAGAGATGTATGGCACAGAGATCAGCAGAACAAGCCAGAAACAAACACAAAAGCAACCCATGATTAGTCATAATAAAGATTACCACCAAACAATGAGACTTTATGGGGCTAAAATGATGAAATATTTATAGACCAGTTCATTTTGTTTGCCACTGCAAACTAGTTTTCATTTTTCACATTTCTCTCTCTGCTTCTATTAGAAGCCATGGAAACAGCCCCCTCCTTTTCTCCCCTATGCAAACTGACTCACCTCAGCGTTTACTGACCTTTCCTTGGCCTATTCTCTTTTTGACTGTGGCCATGTCAGTTGTAAAAGAATGCAGAGAACCTGATAATGAATGCTTTCAGAAGATAACAATGTCAAAACCTGACCTTGAATCAATGATAGACTATTGCTTTGTAGAATTAAAAAAAAAAAATATATATATATATATATATCAGTGACTATTTTCCTTCTTTAAAATAATTATACTCCTATATTTCTCAATAAGACTTTTGGAAGGAAAAACAGTATGCCTCATTCTCTATACCTCTTTTCCCCAAATTTGCATGTAAATCACATTTTTATAAACTGAATCATCATTTCAGGTCCAGGGTAACACCAAAAACTTTTTAGTGAATCATGGAATAATTTTAAAGATTTTATTTATTTATTTGACAGAGAGAGACACAGTGAGAGAGGGAACACAAGCAGGGGGAGTGGGAGAGGGAGAAGCAGGCTTCCCATGGAGCAGGGAGCCCGATGAGGGGCTCGATCCCAGGACCCTGGGATCATGACCTGAGCCAAAGGCAGACGCTCAATGACAGAGTCACCCCGGCGCCCCTAGAATAATTTTAATTTTAAAGGGAAAAAAAATACTTCTGAGCTATCCTCTATGTAAGTTCCTCCATTTGTAGTTTTGGAAACTGATATACATGGTGAAGAATGACTTACCTAAGGTACACTTAAAGTGAGTTTCTTCTTGATTTGTATTACTATTCTTTTTTTTTTTAATAAATGCAGATTTTGTTTTCAATGTTTACTTAAAAGAAGGTAGGCCTATAGGAACAGAAGAAGATTGTTTTCTTCATAGCCCTCTTGTAGTTTAAATATAGTTTATCATTTTTTAAAAGATTTTATTTATTTGACAGAGAGAGAGCGCACAAGCAGGGGGAGAGAGGCACGCAGAGGGAGAGGGAGAAGTAGGCTCCCTGCTGAGTGGGGAGCCCAATGCAGGGCTCGATCCCCAGGATCCTGAGATCAGAACCTGAGCTGAGGGCAGACGCTTAACTGACTGAGCCACCCAGGCGCCCCTATACTTTATCATTAATTGTAAAGTTTGTAGATAAAACTTAGAGGTTTTAAACAGCATTTTGAAAGAAAAAGATCACAGGTTAAACCAGCGGCCTTTAACTGGGTGTGATTTTGGCCCCCAGGGGACATTCAGTAACCTCTGGAGACATTTTTATTTGTCACAACTAGGGGGAGAGGGTACCATTCAGCCACCAGCGGGTGGAGGCCAGGGATGCTGGGAAACATCCCACAAGGCACAGGGCAGCCTCTACAGAAAGGAATGATCCGGCCCCAAATGTTACTAGTCCTGATGTTGCGAAAGCCTGGGTTGAATGAACCCATTACTGCAGGTGAAGATTCCCACAAAGATAGTTATCCACGTTCTTGTATTTGGTCTGTTGAGCACTACTCTATTAAAGTGTCATAATAACCCTGAATCTCTTTAGAGAAGCTAATGTGAGAAACTTTCCAACCTACTTCTGTATTTACCCTCTGCTTCTTCCTTCCTGTGAAATTGATCTTCTCTTCTAGAAGGTCAACCCCTCCTCCAAAGCTTGGGAGCTGCTTAAGATTAAATTCGGCTGAGGCACCTGGGTGACTCAGTCAGTTAAACGTCCAACTCTTAGTTTCAGCTCAGGTGATGATCTCAGGGTCCTGGGATCGAGCACCGCATCAGGCTTTGTGCTCAGCAGGGAGTCTTCTTGTCCATCCCCCCTCCCCTGCTCCTCCCCCTGCTCATGCTCTCTCTCTCACTCTAAAATAAATAAATGAAGTCTTCAAAAAAATAAATATACTTGGCTGCATGTAACAGAAAAATCCAATTTTCTCTGGCTTCAACAAACAGGAGTTTTGTTTTCCTCACAAAAATGAAGTCTGGAGGTGACTAGGATGGTACACGGGCTCCATGATGCCATCAGAGACAAGGGATTGTTCCACCCTTCCACCCAGCCATTCTTAGAACTTTGGTCCCCATGCATGTCCCCTCAGGGTGGTAAGATGGCTGCCCCATCGACCGGTGTGGGGCAGAGGGGAGAAGAGCAAAGGGCAAAGGGTGCCTGTGGGCTGAGAATGTCCACCTCTGGTGACCATTCCAACTAGATCCTCACCTGTTAGTCTTTAAAAATCACACTCTGGGGGCGCCTGGGTGGCTCAGTCGTTAAGCGTCTGCCTTCGGCTCAGGTCATGATCCCAGGGTCCTGGGATCGAGCCCCGCATCGGGCTCCCTGCTCCGCGGGAAGCCTGCTTCTCCCTCTCCCACTCCCCTTGCTTGTGTTCCCTCTCTCACTTTGTCTCTCTCTGTCAAATAAATAAAATCTTTAAAAAAAATAAATAAATAAAATAAAAAAAATAAAATAAAAATCACACTCTGTTTGTTGCTCATGTGCACTTATCATATTAGATAATGCCCTAGTTATCTGTTTTCTTGCTACCGGTCCCTCTCGCCAACCCAGTAGATGATAAACCTTGAAAGGAGCGGGTAGCAGCCTGGTCTGTGCTCTGCCCAGCTGCCCTCCCATCCTTCTTCTGGTTTCTGTGCTCCC
Organism: Neomonachus schauinslandi; assembly: GCF_002201575.2. NCBI lineage: Eukaryota > Metazoa > Chordata > Mammalia > Carnivora > Phocidae > Neomonachus > Neomonachus schauinslandi. The sequence continues at coordinate 176,277,852 of NC_058403.1, read as the reverse complement.
TCCCCTAGCTGCCTTATACCTTTGCTGCTAACAGTAAACGCGAGGGTAGGACTGCTCACAGGCTTCACTCTGCCTGTGCAGGGAGCCAGATACACCTGCGTGTTGCCATTCACAGGGGTGGCCTGTAGCCAGTGAGTGCTAGTTATGTGTTAGTTGTTGGAGACAACTCAGAGGTGTAGTTACTCTCCAGAGCTCCCTGCAGGAACGGGCGGAGGCTGGGGTTTTGCGTGAGAGCTCCACCCGGCTTGCCTTCTTTCTTTGCTTGTTCTGTCCTCCCACCCTCCCTCCGCTTTACGAGAGTCTCCTGGGAGCACTGCCTTAAGAAATCATTTTCCCCAGAATCTTTGTCTCATAGTCTGCTTCCGGGAAACAAACCATGTTATTTTTATTCACCAGCGCCTAGTACAGTGCCTGACACATAGTGGGTGCTTGAAAACCTATGCAAGATTGCTTTAAAAAACAAACAAAACAATATTAAACTTGACCAAACAACCAGCTCTAGTAAAAAGTTATATTTGAATTCAGTCAAGTTCGTATGATTCAGTGTCAATTAGTTACTAATTCTCTATATAGGTTTGATTCTACTTAGTGGAACTCAAATTCAAAGTAACCTAGTAAAAGCTGGATATTAAATTTCCACTTACATTTGAGGTGATGGATCCACATAATATGAGAGGGACTAAGATTTTAAAATGTGTGTCATTCCTCAATTAGCTTCAGGTGCCCACTGACAAGCCCCGTGGTCTCACCCTACTAGATGCCATAAAACCTTCCTTTTGGTGAGCAGGCTGGTTACAATGGCATCCCAGGAGCAATGCTAGCAGTGACATAAAATGACGTTACTACAGATGACAGTGGCGGTGGGGGAAGAAGGGTGAATTCCTATGGGGAGTTTAAATCTACACAGAGCTCTCCTGGAGCCTCAGGGCTCATAGTTTCTGTTTGTTACACTCCTTTTAGCCTGCTGTCTACCCTTCACGGTCGGTCCTGGGTGTTCTCCAGCGATGACTCCGTTGCAGGTCATGGCGCCTGAGCCCTGAAGCAATGCCTCCTCCCAGCCGCAGAGAGCAGAGGCTTGAAAGAAGGGAGACTGAGGTTGGCTAGGTCCTGTGACTGAATTTCAGTTAATATCTTACTTCACATTTATATTACTTCACTTGGAGCCAAACATTTTCCTGTTACAACTCACTCCTGGCGTTGGAGTTAGACTCCTCGAGTTCAAATCCCAACTCCGTCACATACAATCTCTATGATACTGCACAACTCATTCAATCCCTCTGGGCTGCAGTTCCCTATTTATAGAATGGAGGGCCCATGAGAGAAAAAGGTTTTGGTCTTTATTGACCCTTACTATCTCCCTAGTGACTAGGCCGTGCCTGAAATATGGTATGTGCTCAGTAAGTATTGCCTTATTAGTGAAGGGGATGGTTGTGAAGATTGAAGGGAACAGCGAACATAAAGGACTTACAGTGTCTGGCACAAAGCAACCTCTCAGTAAATATTAGCTATACATATTTAAATACATATAGAAGTATAGACTTTTATTTTTTTACACCTGGTAACATAGTTTCTAAGCATAATGCAATGTGTTAGAATTCATGCTTCAGATTAATAGAGGCATCTCCCTATTTTCTGAGAGCAATAGCACATGTAGTCAACATTGCTGATTGTCCCTTCGGCCTCCATTCACCCCTTTCTTTCTCCTTAACAGAACCCAGATTCTGGCCAAGTATTCACCATTCCACACGTCTCACCACTCAGGAGACTATAACCCAAGCCTAGGTTCTAGGAGTGGATCTTAAGCAGTCGGAACCAATCACACACCATCCCTTCCCCTTAGCTCTGTGTTTCTGATTGGCCACATAACTAAGGCTGGCCCAATCAGGATGAAGGAAAGATTTACATTTCTTGCGTTGGGAGTGGTTTTTCCCTTTCCCATCAGGTGGTTGAGAACAAAGAAGCCTACATGTAGGTCCAATTGCCACTGAAGTCATGTCGCAATCACATAGTACTCTAGAATGAGGTTTAAATCATCATGAGAAAATGGAGCAGAGAGATGGAGTGAGCCAGGTATTTGATAGTATCTTCGATGGTTCCACTCTTTCTAGTTACATCAGACAATATATTAACTTTTGTGTAAGTCATTTAGGATGGGCTTTTTAGTACTTTGCAACCAGAAACATTCTACCTAATGGACTTTAAAATTATTTGGGTGGTGATAGTAAAAGTGCCTTCTTTAAATTATAATAGTAATGATAGCCAACGCTTATTCATCACTGTGTCAAACCTTGTACCTAACTCTTTGGCTATTTTATTCATTTATGCTTCTAAACAATCCTATGAGGTAGAGATTGTTATTAGCCTCATTTTCAGATGAGGAAATCTTTGTCCAGGTGTATGTCAAGGAATACAGAACAGAATCAGTGAGACAGCTGGGATTTCAACACTGGCCGGCTGGTTCTGGAGCCAAACTTATACTTACCACTAAACCTAACCATTGAACTATACAGTATTTAATAGTATGAAGGTTCACAATGACACATATACACACCACCATCACTACCACCACCACAACAAAACAAGAATGGAATATGCTTCGCTTTGTTAGAAAAAAAAAAAGTATACTGAATATTTTTCAGGAAATAATCGAACACTAGCTCAATTTTATTGTTGGTGTACTCTTTTACATAAAATTTATCCTTTTTGAAAACATGTATTTATCCATTCAGTCATTCATTAAGTATTTATCAGGCTCTTATGTGTCAACTGTTGTACCAGATGCTGGAAGTACACGAGTGAAAAACTTCCTGTCTAGGAGGAAAGACAGACCAGCCAAATAGCAATCACCAGGCCAGGTGAGGAGCACTTCCACAGGTGAAAAAACAGTGCCTGCACCATGGGAGCATCGAAACATAGCGCCTAAACCAGTTGGTGCAACAGTGGTGTCAAGGAATGCTTCCCAGATGAGACATAAGACTTCCCTAGGGGAGACACAAGAACACCCTAGAGAGGCCTGCGGGAGGAAAGAGAGAACGTGGCATGGCCATCATGCTGCTGAGGGTGTGAACACTGCGCAAGTGTTCAGAGAGAGGGGAAGGCAGACTCTAGAGTCAGGGAGCTAAGCAGTGGCCAGGAAGTTCGGTCTTGGTCTAAGCACAGGGCCTCTAGAAAGCGGACCCTGAGGCAAGAATGAAAGCACTGAGACTTAATGTGGGAGATGCAAGCCCAGGGAAGTGGGGGTAAGTTAGAAAGGGAAGTAAGGCAAATGCAGAAGCAGAGTGTGTGAGGGAACTGTAATGCATGGTCTTGGCAGCCACCATGTTACAATGAGCCAAAATCAAACACAGCAGGTAACTAACCCAAGCAAGTGAATCTGCTTGGGACAAGGGACTTTGCTTGAAATGTTGCAAGGAGAAACCCCTTATCATAGTCCACAAAAGTAGCAAGAAGGGGAAACTTCTCTGCCCAGCTCCCTTCCATCTTCTATTTTCCTTTATTCAAGGAATATCCTTTGGGAGTTAACTTCTCCATCTTTCCAGATGTTGCATCACCTGGCACTGCCTGGGAAGCCAGATCTTATGCCCCATTGTGTGCCCTTTCATGTAATTCTAGAAGTGGAGGTTGGTGTGTGAGACTGGAAGGCCATGCAGGCCCATCACTTCAACTTGGGCCCAAGCCAGCAGAGCTGAGCTCCTTCAGAAAGGAGGAAGCTGAAAGAATCTATGAAGGTGGAGAGGTTTGTGTGCAATAGTCTTTTTCCTGAAAGAAGCTCTGAAGGGCTTCCAGCCTAGGGCAACCACAATCAGGTTAGAGCTTAGAAAGCTCATCCAGGCTGCAGTGTGAAGGCAGGGTATTTGAAAGGGCAGATCTGAGAATGTGTAGACCACTCTGCAGCCTGGTCTAAGGGAGAGGGAGTGGGCATGAAGCCAGGGGGATGGACTTGAACAATACCAAAGCAGACAAGTTGATTGTGTACTTCATAACAAAGTGGATGTGGAGAGTGAGGGAGAGAGATGGCACCCAGATGTCTGGCTTGGGCAGCTGAGGATTAGAGTGTGGTGCCATTTCCTGAGACGGGGAATGGATAGGAAGGAGAAGGCTGGAGGTGGGGCATGGTGGGGAGGGGGTGGGAAGGTGAAATCAGTTTTTGAACATATTGAAGTTGAGAAACCTGGGACACATCCAAGTAGATGTGTTTTAAGGCTATTGATGACACAAGTCTGGAGTTCGGGAGTAACAGCTCCCCAGGAGACAGATTTTGAGCCACTGGAGGTGGGTAATAAAGCAGGTGTGGGGGTGCATGAGATATGTGAAGGAGAACTTGTCCGAGAAGAAGAAAAGAGGTTTGAGGGCCCAGCCCTCTCAGGCTCCACATTGCCAGAATATAACGACCAGACAGCCAGACCAAGAGGAGACTCCAGAGAAAGAGGAGAAAACGTGACGCGAGATGTCCCCAGCTCAGGAGAGCTCTTCAAGGAAATGGGGAATGATGTCAGCTGCTGCAGAGGACTCAACTCAGAAAAAGAGTGAGAAGTATTCAATGGATTTAGAAATGAGGGGGTTATTGGTGTCCTTGTTGAGAGCATTGTCAATGAAGCGGGTTGAATTTGGGGTGTACAGAAGCAAAATGTGGATAAACCATCGATCTCTCGTGCAGGCCTTACTTACAATTCAGAACAGTCACTGTGATTAGTGATGATGCAAAGGTAAAGAAATTACAGAGCAAAAGAGAGTTCCAGTGGATTTTAGCTCCTTAAGCTGCTTTATGTTTCTTCACAGCATCTTTTACAACGTGAAATGATATTACTTAAATGTTTGTTTGTCGTCTGTCTCTCCTCTAGAATGGAAGCACCATGAAAGTTTGAAATTTTGTCTCATTCACTCTTGTATCCTCAGTGCTTAGCACAAAGTAGCCATTAAATAAATATTTTTTGAAAAAAAATTTGTCGAATAAAGAGTTGGCTGAATCTGATGAAAATAGGTAAAGGACAAAAATAAACATAATGAGTTTAGTTCTATGGACATATGTTCAGACTCTTTACAAGGAGTTATAGATACGTGTTCAAATAAGAAAAAGCAAGTTGTGAGGATGCCTATAGGACATCCCCTGGGGTCAGCCTCCCAGACTTTACTCCTAATTTAAGTGCAAATCAACAATATTCAAAGATTGTGATGCCCTTCCAAAAGACTTTTGTTTTTTTTAAAGATTTTATTTATTTATTTTAGAGAGAGAGAGAGTGTGAGCAAGTCGGGGGAGGGGCAGAGGGAGAGAATCCTTAAGCAGACTCTCCACTGAGCAGGGAGCCCGATGCAGGGCTCGATCCCAGGACCCTATCATTGACCTGAGCCAAAATCAAGAGTCAGAGGGCGCCTGGATGGCTCAGTCGGTTAAGCGGCTGCCTTTGGCTCGGGTCATGATCCCAGGGTCCTGGGATCGAGCCCCGTGTCGGGCTCCCTGCTCAGTGGAGAGGCTGCTTCTCCCTCTCCCCTGCCTGCCTCTCTGCCTACTTGTGCTCTCTCTCTATCTCTCTGTCAAATAAATAAAGAGAATCTTGAAAAAAAAAATCAAGAGTCAGCTGCTTAACTGACTGAGCCACCCCAGGCACCCCAAAAGACTTTTCTAATCTATAGCTCTCCTACAGACTTTTATGAAGAAATTTTATTACCAGTTAGACTAAACTGCAAAGTAACTATCTTAGGAAATAAATAAATAAATGTGTGTGTTTGTATTTATGCTTGTGTGTGTGTATATATATACACACACATATATATATATATTCATGATTTTAATCAACTAAGAGAGATAACTATGTACTTGAATTTTGAAGCTTACATATCTATAATCTTGCATTCCTATTAAAGGCAATATCATATATTACATGCAACAACTATGTCAAATACCTGCTTTGCTGTATTGTAGTAAAAAGACCTTCTTTCTACTGAATCAATTTTAGGGGAATTAAACATTGAAATGGCAATCCCAAGAAAAATGCTTTCTTTTGTCTAATTTCTGTTTATCTCTATTTTCTACAGCTTCTGCATGTTACCATGTTTTAGCCAAAATCAATTAATTATATGCTTTTAAATGAAATATTTCATAATTTTACCAGGCCCAATTCTGATAGTGACTCAGTATGGTAGACATGCATTCAATTTAGGTCATGAATCCTGGTCTCCAAACCTTGTGATTTCAGTGATAAGGATGAAACACAGAGACATGGAAAGAAAATGTCTTTTCAGTTTAAGGAGAATTACTCTTCATGATCATAGTGGAAATTAAGAAGGAAAGAATACCACTTAGAGGATGTTAACAGTGCCAGTAGAAAAGCAAAATTCCTAAAATCAGAATCATTTAGGGAAATTCATTTGCCTTTAAGTGGATTTTACAAGTACAGGTGTGAAATAGTTGAATAGTAATACCCCAGGTTGTCCTAGCTGGCTAATTAGTCAGTTTAGGGTAAATTAGTCTGTAGGGATATACATACCCTCAAATCTCAAAGACTTTCAATCATAAAAGCTTATTTCTGATTCTCATTATATACCTATCTCAGAGCTGGCTTTAGAGAGTTCTACTTCCAGTATGGCAGAGTAGGTTCCAAATAGACTGCTCTTCCTGCAAATAAGGACTCCGAACTCTGAACAAAATACATTAAAAACAAAACAAAATAAAACAACAACAAAAACTACCCAAAGGCTCTGGAGAGTTAACAAAAGCAGGCAGATTTTGGAAGGGAGTCAAAACTTAGAAGAATCATCATCAGAGGTGATGATGACATGAGTTTCCCATTTCAGTGTGAAATCAGGCTGAAGTCATAGCATGGGTGGGCTAAAATTCTACTAGAAATTCTGCTGTCTTTTTGGCCTGAGGAATCATAGGTTCTGAGCCAGTCATTGCTGCTGGAAAGTGAGAAGGGAATTCCAGAAATGAGTGAGCCAGAGCAGAAGGGCCACTAATTCTGTGCATAAACTTTGTCCCAAGTCTCTGACCCCTGAACAATGTGTGTGGCAGACTTAAAGCAGCTTGGAGGAAGGCTAAGAGAAGTGTATTGAAATGTGAGTTGCTACCTTCCACAGGCAACACAGAGTTCACCGTTTGAGTCTGTCCAAGTTAATTCCCTGCTAAAACAAAATCATCAACACTCTGTAGGAATATAACAGAAGCAAGAGTTTCTGTATTATATCCAGAAAGAAGGCAGGCAAGGGGAAAGAGAGGAACAAAGGGCAGAGAGGAAAACAGAAAAAACAATAGAGTGAAATATTTAAATGAAATCATATTGATAACTGCATTAAATATTAATGGATAAACATTTCCATCAAAAGGCAGAGATCATTGCATCTGGTTCTGGCTCATCACTCTGATCTAAGCTACAGGGAGGACTTTCTAACATGTTGTATCTATCACAGCAGAAGGAAAGGAGGAGTGAGGAAAGTGCATGATGGTTCTTAACAGCCTTCTTATAACTGACAGCCACCATTTTCACAAGCATTTCACAGGCTAAGGCAAGTCACATGTCCAAGCCTGACTTCAATGGGGCAGGAAGCTATAATTCATTCACAGGGAGGGGAAACAAATATTTTAAAATAAATAATAAAATATACTCATGAAGAAAAGTAATTTACTGTCATGGAAGAGTATCTTAGGGTGAATGATTTCTGCATAATGGGAATATTCTTAGAGATTATAGACTCTCCTGACAAAATCCAGGATTATCTATGTAACCACAGAAAGCTCAGTCACCAACTGGCCTGCCTGATCCATAAATTTTTCTCAGAGATTCTCTCTTGCTAAGTGAACCACATGAAACCACTTCTGTGGTTGCAGCTGTTTGCATCATGGGCCAGGTATCCACACCCTGGTCCATGTTTGGTGTAAAAATCCTTGCTAGAAGAGCCATTTATAGTTATTTGATAATGCTTTCCTCTTTTCAAACATGAAAAAATATAATTCAGTACATATTCTGTATGTATACACATACCTCTCATTGACAAATTTATCTTCATATATTATTCCTGGATGGAAATTCCACATCCTATAGCCTTAGTTCTTTGATTTACCTTCCAAAATTGTGTAAGCATGTCTCCATTAATTTGATTTTACAAACTCGTCTCTTTATATAGTGAAATATTTAAATATAAGTTTAAAACCTCATATATTTTAAGAGTTTTGCCTTCCTTTGTCTCATAATTTAAAAATATGCCATATAATCTTATCTCATACAATTCAATTCAGAAATACAAAGTGCTCCTGCTGTTTTAAACACCATTTAGCAAGTTTACAGTTGAAAGGTTTGCCAACGTAACTATCACTTCTTTATTATGGTGAGCATCTGAATTTTTTTTTTTAATAAACCAGATAAAGATGCTTCTATAGCCAAGCACAGCATGTATCTTTCAACAGTCAGTTCTAAGCCCCTTGCTCTTAATCCTGTTCCAGTATTTTTTGGAACACTTAGAGCACAATAAACTTTCAATGCCTACACTCACAGAGAGAAACGCAGAGCAAGTTCATTCCCCAGTCATTCCTAGTTGCCTTTGGTTTGCATTTTTATACTTACAACATGCAAGTGAAATTAAAAAAAAATTTTTTTTTATATTATCAAGTGTTCTCTATTCATTTACCTACATGTAGATATTTTGTCTCTGGGGACTAAATTGTTTCAAATACTTTTCTTAAATCATGTCATCATTACCTGAATTCTGTTTAGAAAAAAAAAAAGATATATTGACAACCCTTCTTAGCATGCCTTTCTGTATAATGTGTTGGCCTGCTGTCTTGGACTATCAGTTGAAAATTATAGCACAGTACAACAAAGTGGATCAGTTGATAAATGAACTTGACCATCTTTTGCAAAGTTAAAAGCACCATATCAACTTAAAGTGTTGTTATTGCCCATATAATTATGGACAAAAATCACCAGCTGAGGCTAAATTCAATCTGTTACCCAGTGGAACAGATTGTAAAAATATTTCCTTACAGTTCTTTTGAACTCTGTAGAGTTTTTTTTTTTTTAGAACAGCTTTGCACATAAAAGGAAATTGTTTCTGAATGCTAGCTAATTTGGTTTTGCCTGATGGTTCTAGGACTGGTTTAAATGCCGTTGGTGAACCCTCAGATAAGCTTCATTCAAGAATCAGAGTTATTTACTGGAAGGGGTCTGATTGGATTTGCCAATTCCCTAATGTGCTCCCCCAATAGGGGAGGAGAGGGATTGAAAATCTGTTCTCAAACAGTTGTACTTCCCATCTAACTCAAAAGATATTTGTTCCCCTCAAAACCGCAGTTGGTTTTCTCAGAACCTTGGCTAATTTCACTTAAGGTTTTAACACTTGCTCCCCTCTGCCGAACAGCCCATATAATAAGGGGACTTCGTGGGCTCCACACTCTTTCCTGTCTAGTTGGCTTTTGTCTGCAATACTGTGAATAGCTTCACTGTAGCACTTAAGCAATTCAACTCTGGCAAGAATTACAATCTAAGGTGAGCAAAATTCATTAGGCATTTATTATTTGGCATTTAGTATCTCTCAATAGCTTGAAATGGGTTTTATAATAGCTACATAAATATTTCCATCACCCAGCATTGTGGGGAAGCTGAAGACAAATCATTCCACCCAGAACTGGAAGTCGTAACTTTTTAACCCTAAATTAAACAATGACATCATTTACTGGAGGAGGCGGAGTTTGTGGGAGAGACCTGCCTCTGTCAGATATTAGCTGGATGGACCTTGGGCAAGTCAGTTGTCTTTCTTAGACTCAGTTTGCTTCTTTGTAAAATGGGGGTAATTGGGTCTTTATGAAGAATAAGTGAGATCATATTTGAAATGTTAAATAGTATGTATGAAGGGCTTGAAAAATACTAGTTACCATTATCCCATGGTGTATTAGCCAGGGTCCCCAGAGAAACAGAGCCAACAGAATGTATATCTATCTATCTATCTATCTATCTATCTATCTATCTATCTATCTATCTACCTACCTACCTATCTATCATCTATCTATGTATAGTTATAGTCATATATATGTATGTGTATATATATATATATATAGAATCCAATATCTGCCAGGTAGGCAGGCAGGCTGAGATCCAGGAAGGAATTGCATTTCCAGTCCAAAGGCAGTCTATGGCACAATTCATGCCTCCTTGGGGGAGGTCAGTCTTTTTCTGTCAAGGCCTTCAACTGATTGGATGAGACCCATCCACATTACCAATAATCTGCTTTACTCAAGGTCTACCGATTTGTCAGTGTTAATCGCATCTAAAAAAATAACTTCTCAGAAACATATAAAATAATGCTTAACCGAATATCTGGGCACCATGGCCTAGGCAAATTGACACATAAAGTGTACCATTACACACAGTAATGAGAATTCAGTGCTTTGTGGGTACCACTGTGCTAAGCACTTTACATTTATGAATTTATCTACTCCTTCACCACAACCCTTTGAGGTAGGGACTGTTTTCCACTGTACAAATGAGAAAACTTGAGCATAGAGGGGCTAAATAACCTGCCCAAGGTCACACAGCTGGGATTTGTGCTCCTAACCACTGGGCTAGACTGTCAGCACCCTGAGGATGGAGCCACAAGGGGTGGCGCCTGCTGTGGCTGGCACAAGGCCATATGAATATCTGTTAAGTGGACACCCAAATGGCTCACTCAGCTAACCTCTTGGATTCCTCTAAGCAATGGTACCTTTTCTCCCAATTGACTAGCTGTTTTGTTTTTGGTTTCATCTTGTGGATGAATCCTTAAAATGACATATTCTTTTTATGTCTAAAATACTCTCCAGCAATTAGTGACAATGTCCTGTGTAAATGGATTTAAATGTACATAGCAAAGGAAGTTGTCCATATATACAGGCTGTAAGAAGACCATGTTAAGTCTCCAAGTTGACTTGTGTATGTCAAGGGAATGGCCCAGGCAGGGAGAAAATCTGGAGTTGCTATAAAATATGTATCCATTGGTATAAAATTTCTGCTCAAACACTCCTAATATAATATATAAATACTAAGATATAAATATTCATTTGTAAGTTACATCACATGTTATTGTTTGGATATCTAAGTACATTATAACCGTACAGAGAAAATGAACTTTAAAAAGGGTGAGATCGGGGCACATGGGTGGCTTAGTTGATTAAATGTCTGCCTTTGGCTCAGGTCATGATATCAGGGTCCTAGGATTGAGCCCCGCATTGGGCTCCCTGCTCAGCAGGGAGTCTGCTTCTCTCTCTTCCTCTGCCCATGCCCTACTCGTGTGCACGTTCTCTCTCTCTCTCCCTCAAATAAATAAATAAAATCTTTAAAAAAATAAGGGTGAGATAGGGAATAAATGCTAATCAAAATTCTACTTCTTTTTTCTTTTCACATCTCTATGGCTCTTCTTGTGTTCTCCCCATTTTGATTTCCATTGACTTACAGTCTTGAGTAATTGGAAGTTTATCCCTCTATACAACTTAGTGAGAAATGAATTGATTCACCCAATCAATTTCATGTATTCAAGGAGATAATGAGACTCAGCAGAAGAGTACCATGAGAGTTAAATGAGACGATATGTGAAAGCCTTTGACACAGCGCGTGGCATGTGTTTTTATCACAAGACACCTAGTATTGCATAGTTGTTAAGACTACAGACTCCAGAGGCAGATGCTTGGTGCCAATCCCAGTTTTACCATGCACTAACTGTGACTGATTAGGTGGGGTTGTTTCGTGGATTAAATGAGTTTAAAAAACACACAAAAAAACCCCAAAAAACAAATAAGTAACATTTTTACGACACCCTGGCATATAGTAAGCACTCTATGTTACTGAGCATCATCACAAGGGCCCAGTAAACATTAATTAGTTGTAAAACCAATGTAATGACGTATGTTGAGGCCATTATTATCTCTATCCCTATTACTTTGTTCACCCAAAATGCTATACAATGAAAATGTTCATAATGAGTCTTTGAAACCCTGCCCCAGGATTTCATTCATTTGCGTACCAGTCACAATTTTTGCCCTCCCGGCGTACCACCTGTATCATTATTTACTTAATATTTGTCTCTAAATAAAGTTGGGTCTAACGTCAAGACCTACTTCATTAGCTTTGGGAACAGTAATAGTAAAATCATGGATTTGATGTGCGAATACCATTTATTTTTCTGAAAATACGTGACAATAAGCACATAACCAGCAAACCATTTCCCTCGCTATAAGAAATGCTGTGTTACACAATCCTTAAATTATGGCTGCCTCAATTATATTCACTTCATGAGATCAAAGAATACCAACATATGTTAGATATTGAACCAACTTTCCTTCAAAACACCCTAGTTCTCAAGAAGTTTAACAAATTGGGATTCTAAACTTTTTATTTTTGGATTCTCAATTGTTATTTTCTTTTGGATGAGAAGAATTTTAATTTCTTCATTCTTCTTCGTTGGGCCACTTCATTATGATTATATTTTCCTTTAAATACCTAAGGCCTATAAAAACACTGATCATTGTTATCACAGGGATTCTAAAAGTACCCAGTTAAATTCTATCAAATTAACTGGATTCCTGATGCATGCCATAGAGACAGATTAAAGTTAAGAGCTAAGAGCAGAACTTTAAAAGAGAAATTCAGTAGTATTGAAATCAAACCTACCTCTATCAAAAGTGTGGAACTGCGACCTTGAATAGACCATAAACAATGGCCTAGGTTTCCCATTGTTTGCTATCATTCTTGACTCTGGAAACAGACCTAATTCATCTAAATTCATCTAAATCTAATTCATCTAAATTAGAATCCCAAGCAGGTTTCTTTTAAGCATTCTGAACTCTAATGCTAACATTTTAAAATCTATTAGACTGTCAGATGCTTTTGGTTTAAAATGGGAAAGCTGTCCCCTTGAAAATGTATAAATGTTTGGACAAATGAAAGTCATTTCTCTAATCTATATTTAAGGGTTCCATTCTAGCACTCAGCACTGTTGTCTTTACTACAGATGCTAAAGTCATTATTACTATAACCATTAGGGGAAAAAAATCATTTGATCCAGATCCATACTTTTTAGTTGGCCTAATTTTAGTTGCTCTAAATCTATGTGACAAGATGAAAAGTGATCTCATTTATGAAAACATGGAATGAAATAGAGCATTCTTTGAATACGACGTATTCATAGAGGTCAGGGATTGCTAGGCCTGGGACTGCTGACATTATGGGGTGGATAATTCTTTGTTGAAGGAGCTATCTTGGGCATCAGAAGACGTTCAGGAGCATCGGTGGTCTCCATCCACTAGATGCAAGTAACACCCTCCCCCAGTTGTGACAACCAAAAAAGTCTCCAGACATTGCCAGGTGTATCCTAAGGGCAGAGTCCCCCTTCATCCACCCATTGAAAACCTGCCACAGGTCAAGAAGAAAGCTCTGCCATTGCTTCTCTGAATGTCATTGCTATGTTTGGGCGTAAAAGTTTACTTCTTTACATGAGAGATTTTTGGTGGCTTGTATTACAAAATTCAAACTATAAATAACAGAAGGAAAGGAGAAAAGATTGAACATTTATTACTCGAAGCCATATAACTTCAATAATAAATAATGGCTCTCTAAAAATATGAGAAGTCTTTTTCAAAGTCATTAGTTCTAATCATAAATGAATTTAGCAGTATTTTTTTTTAATTTTGCACCTTTGTAATGAACTCTGATAAATTCATGGAACTGGATGTTAAATAAAGAGATAGAAAGGTCTAATTTGCTGGTTCATTAAGCTAGCTTATTTCAAGACATTGTGCATATTGCTTTGAATTTCATATTTCTGAGCAGTGAAGACAATAGTAGTATCCATCTTTAATGTAGTGTGGCAGACAATTAGGAGCTCAAATGGATTAAATCTCATTTCATCAGAGATACACACAGTGATTATTATTTTATTGCCAAATACTGTCGGCATCACATTTCTTCAACAGCTTTTGTGATACCTGACTCGCATGCTTAAATTTGCATTAAACACTGTTCAATAACAACAATCATTTGGGCCATTTTCTTACATGGCATTATTCGGTTCTTCACTCTGTGCGTTCAACCCCACACTAGTTTTAAGGGTACAAAGTTTTCCATGCAGTTGGTACACGAGAGGCAGCTATAGCTTTGAGGAAATGGTGTGGCTTTGGGGTCAGAAACAGTTCTAATGACAGTCCTAATGCTGCCCGTTTCAACCCGGGAGACCTTGAGAAGGACACCTTACCTTGAGCCACACACAAGACGGATAATTTTCTTCGGTTGTTTTAAACATCCTTTGTCAGAATTTTTAAATTCCAAAAACATTGCTTTTTGAAAGAAATGCAATTACACAACAAAAAAGCCAATTATACACCCCTTCATTTCCTTTGTCCAGGCCCATGGTCTAGCTCTCTTCAAATAACTAATAGTAATCATTTAGTATATATCTGTCCATATTTTTCAGCAACCTCCTAGGAACACCTACAAGTAATTCTACCCATATACAGTGTAGTGTGTTCCTTTCTTTTTCTTTTTTAAAAAGATTTTATTTATTTATTTATTTATTTATTTATTTATTTATTTATTTAGCATGCGCGAGCAGGGGGAGGGGCAGAGGGAGAGAGAGAATCTCAACAGACTTCCCGCTGAGCGCAGAGCCCGACTTGCGGCTCGATCTCACGACCCTGAGATCATGACTTGAGCCAGAAATCACGAGTCAGACACCCAACCGACTGAGTCACCCAGGTGCCCCTGTTCCTTTCTTTTTAAATAAAAAAAATGGGATCAAACTCTCCATATTTTTCTTTTTCTCTAACTTGCTTTTCTGAGTGACCTCAGATCTAACTATTGCTTAAATCTAAAAGAGCTGCATAATATTTTGTAGAATAGATACTCATGTTTGTCCAACCATTTCCCTCCAGACTGATCCCCCCTCGCTCCCATTCTTTGGCACTACTAACCATGATGCGGTCATTGTCACTGAGGTTGGTTTCCTGCCCGCAATTGGAACTGGGAAACAGAGGCTTTTCTCCCAGTGTGACTAACTCTTTGGAGGCCTGGTTTCCACAACTGCATATTGAGAATCAAGACACCTGCCTACTTCCTTTCACACTGACATAAGGATGGTCTGAGTCAGCATAGGAAGATGATGTGGTGGTACCAGAATCAGGAGGGCCCTCCATACAAAAATCCCACTCGAGCCAAGCTGCAGCTTCTCAAAGCCACCCGCTTTTATCCATTTGCATGATCTAATATAAAATTTGTACACTTGTCATACGCTCCCCACCTCTTGAACATTTTTTTCAGTAGGTATAACCACTTTTTCAATAGATAATTCACCCTTTCAGTGTTTGGTACT
Organism: Neomonachus schauinslandi; assembly: GCF_002201575.2. NCBI lineage: Eukaryota > Metazoa > Chordata > Mammalia > Carnivora > Phocidae > Neomonachus > Neomonachus schauinslandi. Next base: position 176,262,531 of record NC_058403.1, on the reverse strand, counting down.
TAGTTTACAAAGTGCTGTAGCAAGTGCTACTCCGGGGTAGTCCCTGAGTTCTGAGAGCTAGATGAAGTGTGTGTGTGTCTGTGTGTGTGTGTGTGTGAGAGAGAGAGAGAGAGAAGGAGGGAGAGCACTCAGTAAATTCACTTAATGTCAAGTGACAGTCATCTGGTAACCTTCACAAGAGTGCAGGCTTTGGAAACTGCTCATATGGTGAAGGAATAGTCTATGCATTTAACATTTTACCTGGTACTATAATCATTTTTAATTATTCTACTAAAATATCTCATAATGTGCAGTACAACATCTCTCTTCTGGACACAAAAGGTCTTAAAAATACATCCACACTGATATTGTATTTTTCCCTTACACCACACCTGTGTTCATGAAGCAGGAAAGTGTTGATGTGCAACGTCTGTATGTTCCACTGAGAGGCTGCAAAAGTGTGAATGATGTTCTAGTGCAAGGGCTCAGGGGCTAGACTGGAAGTCTTAAACTATGGTCTGTGATCCACTAGGTTATGAAATGAAGTCAGAGATCAAGATTGGCATTTTTTAAAATGAAATAGAATAGAATGCAGAATGTCAGAGTGCAACACTCCAAAAAATAATACTGTTTCATAAATCTTTTGTTTCAGAAATATTAATGGGCATTGTACATGTTAAATGTTTTTCCTACGGTGCGTAGCTATCAAAGACATTTCAAAGTCCCTAGTCTGGTGATACTTTGTTCATGAGATCCATGGACAGTGACTGGTATTTGCCGTGTGGTATAGCTGCCTCTGTGAGTGATAAAGATGTGACCCGATGGGACTTTCTTTTCCCTTCTCCTTCTTCTCTTCTTGGAACATGGTCTTTAATTGGACAGAGTAAAGTTAAGAGCATAACCACATGTTGATATAAACCTCAAGAGGTAGTCAACATTGGCAAGAGAAAAATTTGTTTGCTTTGAGAAGGTTTTGTTCTTAAGAATTGAATAGGGACTGAAAGACCTCATCTTGTTCGTCCAAGTTAGGTAGTAACCCTGGGTAAAGGGCAGGGTGTCGAGGAAAACAGGTGGGTGACAGATTTCCATTAGAAAGTGATTTAATGTATTCTGCCCATTTCTTGATTGGATCATTTGTTCTTTGGGTGTTGAGTTTAATAAATTCTTTGTAGATTTTGGATACTAGCCCTTTATCTGATATGTCATTTGCAAATATCTTCTCCCATTCTGTCGGTTGTCTTTTGGTTTTGTTGACTGTTTCTTTGGCTGTGCAAAAGCTTTTTATCTTGATGAAGTCCCAATAGTTCATTTTTGCTCTTGCTTCCCTTGCCTTTGGCGATGTGTCTAGGAAGAAGTTGCTGCGGCTGAGGTCGAAGAGGTTGCTGCCTGTGTTCTCCTCAAGGATTTTGATGGACTCCTGTCTTACATTTAGGTCTTTGATCCATTTTGAGTGTATTTTTGTGTGTAGTATAAGGAAATGGTCCAGTTTCATTCTTCTGCATGTGGCTGTCCAATTTTCCCAACACCATTTGTTGAAGAGACTGTCTTTTTGCCATTGGACATTCTTTCCTGCTTTGTCGAAGATGAGTTGACCATAGAGTTGAGGGTCCATTTCTGGGCTCTTTATTCAGTTCATTGATCTATGTGTCTGTTTTTGTGCCATTACCATACTGTCTTGATGATGACAGCTTTGTAATAGAGCTTGAAGTCCAGAATTGTGATGCCGCCAGCTTTGCTTTTCTTTTTCAACATTCCTCTGGCTATTTGGGGTCTCTTCTCGTTTCATACAAATTTTAGGATTATTTGTTCCATTTCTTTGAAAAAAGTTGATGGTATTTTGATAGGGATTGCATTGAATGTATAGATTGCTCTAGGTAGCATTGACATCTTCACAATATTTGTTCTTCCAATCCATGAGCATGTAATGTTTTTCCATTTCTTTGTGTCTTCCTCAATTTCTTTCATGAGTATTTTATAGTTTTCTGAGTACAGATTCTTTGCCTCTTTGGTTAGATTTATTCCTAGGTATCTTATGGTTTGGGGTGCAATTGTAAATGGGATCGACTCCTTAATTTCTCTTTCTTCTGTCTTGTTGTTGGTGTATAGGAATGCCACTGATTTCTGTGACATTTTTCCAAAGAAGACATCCAAATGGCCAACAGACACATGAAAAAGTGCTCAATATCGCTTGGCATCAGGGAAATCCAAATCAAACCTCAATGAGATACCACCTCACACCAGTCAGAATGGCTAAAATTAACAAGTCAGGAAATGACAGATGTTGGCGGGGATGCGGAGAAAGGGGAACCCTCCTACACCGTTGGTGGGAATGCAAGCTGGTGCAGCCACTCTGGAAAACAGTATGGAGGTTCCTCAAAAAGTTGAAAATAGAGCTACCCTATGACCCAGCAATTGCACTACTGGGTATTTACCCCAAAGATACAAATGTAGGGATCCGAAGGGGTACGTGCACCCTGATGTTTATAGCAGCAATGTCCACAATAGCCAAACTGGAAAGAGCCAAGATGTTCATCGACAGATGAATGGATAAGGAAGATGTGGTATATATATGCAATGGAATATTATGCAGCCATCAAAAGGAATGAGATCTTGCCATTTGCAATGATGTGGATGGAACTGGAGGGTGTTATGCTGAGCGAAATAAGTCAGTCAGAGAAAGACATGTATCATATGACCTCACTGATTTGAGGAATTCTTAATCTCAGGAAACAAACTGAGGGTTGCTGGAGTGGTGGGGGGTGGGAGGGTTGGGGTGGCTGAGTGATAGACATTGGGGAGGGTATGTGCTATGGTGAGCGCTGTGAATTGTGTAAGACTGTTGAATCACAGACCTGTACCTCTGAAACAAATAATACATTATATGTTAAAAAAGAAGAAGAAGAAGAAGAAGAAGAAGAAGAAGAAGAAGAAGAAGAAGAAGGAGAAGAAGAAGAAGAAGAAGAAGAAGAAGGTAGCGGGAGGGGAAGAATGAAGGGGGGGAAATCGGAGGGGGAGACGAACCATGAGAGACTATGGACTCTGAGAAACAAACTGAGGGTTTTAGAGGGGAGGGGGTGGGGGGATGGGTTAGCCTGGTGATGGGTATTAAAAAGGGCACGTTCTACATGGAGCACTGGGTGTTATACGCAAACAATGAATCATGGAAAACTACATCAAAAACTAATGATGTAATGTATGGTGATTAACATAACATAATAATAAAAAAAATAGAAAGTGATTTAATGGATATGATAAAATTTTGCTCCATCTTTTGGGTTCACTGAAAATCTTTCTTTCTGGTATTTCCTGGATTCAATAAATATTTGAGCACTTTCTATGTGCCAGATTCTTCTCTCTGAGAATACAGCAGTGATCAAGACAAGCCAAAGTCCCTGAACTTGTGAAATGAACTATCTAGGAGGAGAGACAGATATTAAACAAATGACTATAGCATGTAGAATGTCAGATGGTGGTATAGACCGTGGAGAAAATGAAGTAGGAAGGGGGATCTGTGTGTGGTGTGGGGGCGAGGGTTGAGGGTTGCACTTTTATAGACAGTGGGCAGGGAAGAAAAAGTGACAGGAGACCTAAGACTTGAAGAAAATGTGGAAGCAAGCCATCAAAGTATCAGGGGAAGAACATTCCTGGCAGGCATGTGCCTGGTATGTGCTGGAGGGATGCAGCTAGCCTGGGTGACTGAGTGGAGGGTAGGAGGTGAGGTAAGAGGTACATGGGTGGGTGGTGGTAGGAGGCTGTATTGCATGGAGCCCAAGGGCCATGGTGGGGACTTTGAGTTTTGCTCCAGATGAGATGAGATGCCATAGCAGGGTGTTGAGCAGAAGGTGACATGATGACACTTATAATTTAAAAGGGTCACCCTGGCTAGTGTGTCCTGGACAGTACCTATGTGCTGTTCCAGCTGTGTACGTATAGCTCAGGGGTAATACAGAGCAATACAGATGTATGTGAAACCATTGAAGCAGGAGGAAATGCCCAGGTGGATTACAAATCAAGGTCCACTGTTCCTGTCCTTCTGTTAACTTAGTGATGAACTGAACCAGACACAGGAAGTTGGAGTTCTTGGAGGTCAGCTAATTAGTGTAGGTGAAGGATCAGGCCACGTCCCCCATTCACACTCCACCATGGGGAAGCTGGATTTGGAGTATCTCCTTCCACAGACTGTGTTTGGCATCGATAGCCCCTCCTTCCTTCACACTCATGCTCTCTGCAGTGTGTTCCTGTCTTTGTTCATTTTCTGAAGGTAGGCCTCAGGTCCTGTGACCAAGGAATACAAGATCCCTCTTGCTGGACTACTGTCAATGGTCAACCTGAGACCCAACACCGTGTTGTTGTGCTGTGAACTCACCTGCCCGTTGTGCCTCTGCCATACCACAGTTTCTGCAGCTGCTCCTCCTGGGGGAGGAAAGGTTCCCTTTATCTGCCTCTCCCCTTGCTGGAAAGGCTAAGAAAAACTACCGCCAAGCACTTGGTAGTACTCCCCTGCACAACCTCTGTAGGCTGAGGGGGGGGTCACTGTCTTCCTATTGCTCTATCATAGGCTCCTCTGTACTGTGCCTGGTTATATGGATTGGTGGGGCAGAGTGCCCAGACACCCCAAATGCAGCACCCCTCCTCCATCAGCCCCAAATTATTCCAAGGGCAGCCACTCTGTTGGCTTTCCTTTGACTCTGAAATATGTGCTTCTGCTCCTGTTCTCCTGACATTCTGACCTTCTAGCAGCACGGGGACTGTCCTCTCTTCCATCCCAACCATGCAGCGTAGGGTCTCAGCCTCCCAGAGCATAAGCACATTGTCAGGGAACGCTGGTGGCTGGCCCAGGTGCAGACCACTGGGTTATAGAAGTTATTACAATTAAATAAACTGCTCACAAAATGGGAAGTGTTTTGACCATAAATGTTGGTACCTATAGCGAATTAACTTTCCTACCTTGGAAAAGGGTAAGTTGTATACTGCCCTCAGAGAGGCCTTTATAAAACCTCGTTAACTTTTTCCTTTCAGATACCTGGACCTTTCAGGTCAACAGATTATCAGAGTTCCCCAGGAGGCGGCTGGGATGGAATCCTAGTTCCAATGAATGGGATTTTGTAGATGTAATGGTGAAGGCTATAAATAAATAAATAAATAAATAAATAAATAAATAAATAAATAAATAAATAATAATAAATAAATAAATAAAAAGCTCTCGAGGCTTTCACAAAATTTGCAGTGCAGAAATTCAGGTGCCCTTTTCTGTTATATTAAATTGCTACAACACAACTTGAGGTTGCTATGCGTTGTAAAAGATTGAAGGACTTTCATATCTTCTTCTCTCTCTGCTGGAGTCATTGTGCTCCATGGCAGACAGAAAGCCATTTCCTCCTGGTAGCAGAAGGGCTCTGGGGTGAGCTATCTCTCAATAACCAACTAATTAATTGAACACTGATTAATGGTTTTTAAAACATTTTTTGCATTTTCAATATTTGATTTTTCTAATCATCATTCTTCAAAAAGATTTTTTCCTAACACATAGGCAAGTATCTACCTGCCTCCTAGACCTGATAACTCTTAATATTTTGTTATATTTGCTTCAGATGAATTTTTTCCCAAAGAAATAAAACATTATAGAGTCAATGGAAGCTTCTTTCCTACTCTTTTCTTAGAGATGCATCTGTTTTTATCTTTTACTACATCCTGTGTAACAGTAAGCAATACAAAGTACTTTTGAAATTAAGGGATATTTTAAACATAAACAAAATTAGAGGGACTAGTATATGAGCCCCACTTGGGTTTTTTTTTTTAAACATCCAGGTGAATGGGATCATCTTCCACATATCCTCTTGCAATTTAATTTACGTCCATCATTATATTTCCTAAGCAGATCCAGGTTGATACATGTAGATCCATTCCATTCATTCTAACTGCTCTGGAGTCTTCCATTATAGGCATGGCTACCAATTATTTTTCTGAAGGTGGAATCTTAGGCGCTTTCCCATTTTTCCAACAAGGCTACAGCGAGGATCCTTGTTCACATTTCCTTATGCACATGCACAAGGGTTATTTTAAGAAGTGGAATCACAGAATTAACGGATATGCACGCTTTGAATTTTACTAGGTTTTGCCCAATTGCTTCCCAATTTGGTTTTACCAAATTACACTCAACACAAAGAACCTGTGGGTATGTTTCCCCACATCTTCACCAATGCTTATTATTGTTAGAATTAAACATTTTACCTTATCTCAATGGCTGTGAAATGATATTTCTATGGTTTTAAGTTGTATTTCTTGGATACCAGTGAGGTTGAGCATTTTTTCAGGACTCTTCTTCTATGATGTACCTGAACATGTCATTGACCATATTTTATTTGAGTGCTTATCTGTTTCTTGTTCATTTGTTTGACTAGATTTTAATAACAAATGAGCACTTTGTTTAGACACTATGCAAGGGGCAGGGAATACAAAATCAATGAGGCACAGTGTCTATCCTTAGATGATTTCTCAATTTACTGGGGAGAAGAGTGCACATATGAATATATACATAATAAAGACAAGCTCTGGGTGCTATAGGACCACAGAAGAGAGAGGTCCAAGTGTCAAGGGCCTTTTAGTTGAAAATTATAGAACCCCAACTCAAACTAGCTTAACTAAGGAGAAGATTTATTGGCTCCTGTCAACTGAAGGTACAGCACGGCTGGATCCATGGCTCACACAGAGCCCTCTGGATTCTCTCCCCCTCTCTCCATTCACCTCTCATCTTTGCTTCTCTTTGTGTGTTGGGCTGATTCTTTTGATGCAAACATGCTCTCTCTAGGGCCTTGTTGGGAGTTTGGGGGGTGGAGTGGAAAAATTACAAGGACTAATTGCTTATGGTTGATTGAGGGGGAAAAGACAGAGACAAAGAGAAGAGAGATAGAGACAGAGTGTCAGAGAGACTGGTTGATTAAGCTGTCTTATCCCAGTTCGGAAAATTCATGGAAAGGATGAATTCGTGGAAAAATAACAGGTACTAAGAGTGGCCCAATCCAGTGATAGCACAACCTTGCATTAGGGAGAACAGAAGTATGGGTGCCTGTATGCTTGGGGAGGCAGGCACTGTCGTTCCCAGCCCCGGCAGAACTACGTGGAATGGGGAGGAGTTTCTCATCTGGCGAATACTGAACAAACAAAAGCAAGGGATGTACATGACAGAGAGACATTAGGGAAAGCCTCTAAGAGAGGTACATTTTTGGCACCATCTGGAGCCCGGTGAGATACAGATGCAGGAACAATGGATTAGGATCTAGGAGATCATGGTGTCAATTCCCACGCTGCTACCTACAAGCGGTGTGATTGCCTAACCACTAACCATTCTGAGCCTGTTTCTTCATCTGTCAAATCAGGATGGTTCTATCAACTTTCTAGGGCTGTGGCAATGATAAATGTTATAACCATCCACATATTTTTGCCCACCTCAGATTTTGCTGAATTCAAGTTGCTCCAAATAAATGGGACATTGGCAGCTGACTTCATTATACTGAGATCTTTGCTGCACTAAAGTATAAGGCTTTATTCTTCTGTATTAAATATTTATTCACTTGTGCTAAGAATGATAGTGAATGAAAATACTCCCAACATATAATGTATATTTAATTGTTATTTCATTTTTGATACATTTCCATCGATGTCTTTTTTGTAGTGGTAGTCAATCCTTTTAACAAATATTCATCTTCATTTGAGAGCAAGAGTGGATTCATTGGTTTCCAATATTACCTTTCTAAAAGGGCATATTTTTAAGCACCAGTGATTTTTTTTAAAGTCTCTTTTGAGCTCCTGGAACATTGTTATTTTCAACTGGAATTAGAGAACATTTCTTACATATTTCAAACAATTTCACCAAACAAGGATGCAAACACATGTATTACATTAAGGGAAAATACAAATGGGAACGGGCCTTTATGAATACCAGGTAATGATATTTCAAGGACAATGCAGAACCATTCATTTCCGATATTCTCATTACCATTCCCAGCAACAGGCATATATGTCTCTCAATTCCTCTGTAGTTCTGTTAATCTCTCTACACAATATTCAATTTTCTTACAATGATTCAGCTGATTTATTATTTCCCTCTTGCGTGTTAACTGCTAATGATGCAGTGTAACCCCATAAATTTGTTTCAGTCTCTCAGCTTCGATACCCAAGGTCATTAATACCCCCCAAAATATCCTTTGCTTACATCACTCCTTTAAATGTGCTCTTTCTTGCCCAATGAGCTGTTACATAATTACATGGTGCCAGTAACAATATCATCTTGTTTTTATAGTTTTATGATTAAGGATATAAAAATGAACTGAATTGAAGAAAATGTTAAAAGGTATTTGCAAAATATAAGAGATTGCTACCATGGTTTATCACATATAAATGATATAGTATGTATACATTTAAAATAGAATTTTCTTAGTATATGGTTTAAAAATGTGTTTGAGTAAAATGCACTATATTAATGTGTGACCTGATGGTTCTGCACACACAGAATATGTCTTCTTTAGTGGAGAGTTAAAAAGATTATGAAAGATTTACCCCCCATTATAACCAGGTGTTTTCTATTAAATATTCTCAACCAAAGTTACAATGCTTGAGAAAGGGGAAATAATTTAAATGGGACCAGCTCCCATATCATATGAATTTCAACCTGTTTACAGCTTGAAATGGTTAGGGTAACCATTGTCCCAGTTTTTCAAGGACTGAGGGGGTTCTTGGGATGTGGGACTTTCAGTGGTAAATCCAGAAAAATCCCAGGCAAATTGGGATGAGTTGGTCTCCCTATTGGTAGTTTGGTCTCAGTTCTTCCTCCCTATCTCTCTGCATCCACATTTTTGCCAGGACTTTACTGTGGGCAAAGCATACCTCCTTGTCCCTTGGCTCTGGGCTTGGCCATGTGACTTGTCTAGGCAAAAATATATGGGAAGCAGTGATGGTGTGCCTCTTCCAAGGTTTCAGAGGCCCAGTGAATTTCAGGTCTTTCTCTGTGTCTGGGCAATAGGCCCTAACTAGCTTGGTGGCCCAAGGAGGATGAGAGGCATAAAGCATAAGCCAGTCCAGCAGATACACAGACCAGAGGTGAGAAGCAGAGCCGCCCAGATGAGCCCAGCCAAGATCAGCAGAACCCCAGGCAACCAGCACATGCAGAGTAGAAAACGCTTACTGTTCTAATGCCACTGAGATTTTGTGGTTATTTGTTATACATAACTATTACAATAAAAGCTAATTGATACAGGTGGTAATAAGTACTTATTATAGTACTTATTAGTACTGTCCTACTAGATGCTAGGCACTGGGGATGCAATGACTAGCAAGATGGACAGAATTCGGGCGCCTGGGTGGCTCAGTTGTTTAAGCGACTGCCTTCGGCTCAGGTCATGATCCTGGAGTCCCTGGATCGAGTCCCACATCAGGCTCCCTGCTCGGCAGGGAGTGTGCTTCTCCCTCTGACCCTCCCCCCTCTCATGTGCTCTCTCATTCTCTCTCTCTCAAATAAATAAATAAAACCTTTAAAAAAAAAAGATGGACAGAATACTTTTATTTATTTATTTATTTCAATTTTTAAAATTAACATATAACGTATTATTTGTTTCAGGGGTACAGGTCTGTGATTCATCAGTCTTACACAATTCACAGCACTCACCATAGCACATACCCTCCCCCATGTGTATCACCCAGCCACCCCATCCCTCCCACCCCCCTCCACTCCAGCAACCCTCAGTTTGTTTCCTGAGATTAAGAGTCTCTTATGGTTTGTCTCCCTCTCCAGTTTCATCTTGTTTCATTTTATCCTCTCTTCCCCTATGATCCTCTGCCTTGTTTCTCAAATTCAACATATCAGTGAGATCATATAATAATTGTCTTTCTCTGATGGACTTATTTCGCTTAGTATAATACCCTCTAGTTCCATCCATGTTGTTGCAAATGGCAAGATTTCATTTTTTCATGGCTGCATAATATTCCTGTGTGTGTGTGTGTGTGTGTGTGTGTGTATATGTTTATATATATATATATATATCACGTCTTCTTTATCCATTCATCTGTTGATGGACATCTTGGCTCTTTCCATAGTTTGGCAATTGTGGACATTGCTGCTATAAGCATTAGGGTGCATGTGCCCCTTCGGATCACTATATTTATATCTTTGGGGTGAACACCCAGTGTGCAATTGCTGGGTCATAAAGTAGCTCTATTTTCAACTTTTTGAGGAACCTCCATACTATTTTCCAGAGTGGCTGCACCAGCTTGCATTCCCACCAACAGTGTAGGAGGGTTCCCCTTTTTCCTCATCCTCGCCAACATCTGTCATTTCTTGACTTGTTAATTTTAGCCATTCTGACTGGTGTGAGGTGGTATCTCATTGAGGTTTTGATTTGTATGTCCCTGATGTCGAGTGATGTTGAGCACTTTTTCATGTGTCTGTTGGCCATTTGGATGTCTTCTTTGCAGAAATGTCATGTCTTCTGCCCATTTCTTGATTGGATCATTTGTTCTTTGGGTGTTGAGTTTGATAAGTTCTTTATAGATTTTGGATACTAGCCCTTTATCTGATATGTCATTTGCAAATATCTTCTCCCATTCTGTTGGTTGTCTTTTGGTTTTGTTGACTGTTTCTTTGGCTGTGCAAAAGCTTTTTATCTTGATGAAGTCCCAATAGTTCATTTTTGCTCTTGCTTCCCTTGCCTTTGGCGATGTGTCTAGGAAGAAGTTGCTGCGGCTGAAGTCGAAGAGGTTGCTGCCTGTGTTCTCCTCAAGGATTTTGATGGACTCCTGTCTCACATTTAGGTCTTTCATCTATTTTGAGTGTATTTTTGTGTGTAGTATAAGGAAATGGTCCAGTTTCATTCTTCTGCATGTGGCTGTCCAATTTTCCCAACACCATTTGTTGAAGAGACTGTCTTTTTGCCATTGGACATTCTTTCCTGCTTTGTCGAAGATGAGTTGACCATAGAGTTGAGGGTCCATTTCTGGGCTCTCTATTCTGTTCCATTGATCTGTGTGTCTGTTTTTGTGCAGTACCATACTGTCTTGATGATGACAGCTTTGTAATAGAGCTTAAAGTCCAGAATTGTGATGCCACCGGCTTTGCTTTTCTTTTTCAACATTCCTCTGGCTATTTGGGGTCTCTTCTGGTTTCATACAAATTTTAGGATTATTTGTTCCATTTCTGTGAAAAAGTTGATGGTATTTTGATAGGGATTGCATTAAATGTGTAGATTGCTCTAGGTAGCATAGACATTTTCACAATATTTGTTCTTCCAATCCATGAACATGGAATGTTTTTCCATTTCTTTGTGTCTTCCTCAGTTTCTTTCATGAGTATTCTATAGTTTTCTGCATACAGATTCTTTGCCTCTTTGGTTAGATTTATTCCTAGATCTTATGGTTTGGGGTGCTCTTGTAAGTGGGATCAACTCCTTAATTTTTCTTTCTTCTGTCTTGTCATTGGTGTATAGAAATGAAACTGATTTCTGTGCATTGATTTTATATCCTGCCACTTTACTGAATTCCTGTATGAGTTCTAACAGTTTTGGGGTGGAGTCTTTTGGGTTTTCCACATAAAGTATCATATCATCTGCAAAGAGTGAGAGTTTGACTTCTTTGCTGATTCAGATCCTTTTATTTCTTTTTGTTGTCTGAGTGCTGAGGCTAGGACTTCTAGTACTATGCCTAAACCCAGCAGGAGAAGAGAAATAATAAAGATCAGAGCAGAAATCAGTGAAATAGAAACCAAAAGAACAGTAGAACAGATCAGTGAAACTAGGAGTTGGTTCTTTGAAAGAATTAATAAGATTGATAAACCCCTGGCCAGACATATCAAAAAGAAAAGAGAAAGGACCCAAATAAATAAAATCATGAATGAAAGAGAAGAGATAACAACCAACACCAAAGAAATACAAACAATTGTAAGAACATATTATGAGCAGCTATATGCCAATAAATTAGACAATCTGGAAGAAATGGATGCATTCCTAGAGGCGTATAAACTAACAAAACTGAACCTGGAAGAAATAGAAAACCTGAACAGACCCATAACCAGCAAGGAAATTGAAGCAGTAATCAAAAATCTCCCAACAAACAAGAGCCCAGGGCCAGATGGCTTCCCAGGGGAATTCTACCAAACATTTAAAGAATAATTAATACCTATTCTTCTGAAACTGTTCCTAAAAGATGGACAGAATTCTTATTCTCATAGAACTTGTAGACCATGGCAGTAGTCCTTGAGACCTTTTTGGGAAGGTCTGCAAGGTCAAAAATTATTGTCATAATAATACTAAAATACTATCTGCTTTTTCTCCTTTGACACCGTGTTGACATTTGCACTGATGATATAAAGACAATGGTGGGTACAACTGCTGGTACCTTGACATAAATCAAGCTGTGGGCATGGTCATTGTATTCACCCCCATTAGGCATTTTCAATTAAAAACAACAACAACAAACAAACCAGTTTCATTTATGAATGTTCTTGATGAAGCAGTAAAACTTATTGATTCAATTAAAGCTCCACCCTTGAGATGAACACCTTTTTCATAATCTGTATGACACAATGGAAGTACACATAAAGCACTTCTCCTGCACACTAATGTATGATGGAGTAGTCAATCAATGGTTGAAAACTAGTTACTCATTTATTTTTTTTATTTTTATTTTTTTAAAGATTTTATTCATTTTATTTGACAGAGAGAATGAGAGAGAGAGCACATGAGAGGGGGGAGGGTCAGAGGGAGAAGCAGACTCCCTGCCGAGCAGGGAGCCCGATGCGGGACTCAATCCAGGGACTCCAGGATCATGACCTGAGCCGAAGGCAGTCGCTTAACCAACTGAGCCACCCAGGCGCCCCCTAGTTACTCATTTAGATGGAAAAGTCAAATCCCTACCTCACAACATACCCCAGAACAGAATCCAATCCCACTGAAGATTTAAATACAAAAATAAAACAAAATGATACTAGAAGAAAATGTAGAAGATTGTATTTTTTTATAACCCTGACTTGGGACCCTTCTTTCTCAGCATTACACAAAGGCCAGAAAACATGGAGGACTTCAGTTTTTCCTTTATATATTTCACTATTGTTTTAATTTCTATGAGGATTTTTTAATAATAAAAATAATAAAACTAACCCCATTAAGTAAACAAAACAAGTCGATGCCAGCATTTTTCTTAACAAATTGCAACACAGCTTTCATTGATGTCATATGAAGAAGGAGCAAATTTTAAGCACAATGATTACACAACTGATCACAGTTTAATGGTGGATCTCATCAGAAACCAAGTATACACAATCTGAAACTCTTTACACTGTTATCCAAAGTCAGCATTTGATCCCCTTGAGAATAATGGCCCATTATGCAAACTACATAATTTCCCTAGATGTTCCAGAGGGCTAGGATTTTAAAAAGTCCATGACAGTTTACTAAAACCAAAATCAGAGAGAGTAAACACAATCTCACAATGTTCTGGTTGCAACAGTCAATTGTTAACAGCTACCCTTAATATTTTTCAGGCCTGATGTGTCTTATTCCTGGATTATGGTGCCAAACCCTATGGCTTCAAATTAATTCTTATTAAAGAACCATGCAAAGATTGTTTTTTAAGTGGCAGCCCACAAGAATGGGAAGGATATGAGTCAGGTTCCTAGGTTTCCACAGGGCCTCTGTTAGTACATACTCCATACACCATTATAGGAATTAGAAAAAGACATCCCTCCCAGCAGACAAATTAGAAGAAGACTCCTCCTCTAGATGGAAGAATTCAGAAAAGACACCCCTTCCACTGGGTGGCTGCAGCAGAGCATTAGCTGGTTTTCCATGTCTCTTAGCTCCCATGGCTGAAAGCCTTTTGGGAGGGGTACAGTCTGGCCAGCTGTGTGCTATAGCCCCACATCTTCACAACATAAACTCTGGTTCTTGCTGTCTGGTCACAGAATCAAACTTTAATGAAGCCATAATAGAGAATATGCATACATGTTGTATTAATTCCTCCTTGACTTACTTGCGACACAAGGCTCACTTGGACATGTAGTGTGAGACAGAAGGCTAAAGAGACATAGTCTTAAAGCTCCATCTTGTATTATGTGAGAGTGAGGATCAGCAAACAAGGGCCCATAAACCAAATGTGGTCTGCCACCGGTTTTTGTAAATGAAGTTTTACTGGAACATACCCCCACTCATTCAGGTACCGTCTATGACTGCTTTCTCTCTACAACAGCATACTTGTGTGGTTCTAAGAGAGACTGCATAGCTCACAAAGCTTAAAATATTTATTATCTGGACCTTTAGAGGAAAAGTTTGCCAACCCCAGTATTAGATCACCAAATGGCACTATCTCCATCATACTGTCTACCTTTGTCTGAATGTCTTTAAGGAATTACAATTTATAATACTAGACTAGTGCAGACAGAAGAAGCAGGAAAAATACAAAAGAAAAAAAGAACTCACTTATCTAACTCAAAAGTTGGGTTTATTTGATTGCAAAGAGTTTGGGATAAAATAAACCAATCTCAAATTATTACCTGAAAGGAAAATTTTCCTTTCATGTGGTCATACATTGACCTCATCAAAGAAGAGATTGTGTTTGACTATTTGCTGCTTATCAATTTTAAATGTTTAAGTGTCTGAAACATTAACGTGTAGATAGTTAGCTTCCTCTAACCAGATCTGTGATTGGCACTAAATCACAGTAAGTCCTCAGATGAGGAGACAGTCCTGCTTGGGTGGTTCCTTGCAGAGGAGGCAGGATTCAGAGTCCCACATGACCAACCCCATTCCATGCCTTGAGGCAGCCATGTTCTATTTTTTTTTTTTTTAATGGTTTATGTTAATCCCTTAGCATAAAAAAATGGCTTATGTAATAAACACCCACATCAATCATATTTCTATATATGAAAAACTATCTTTTAAAATGATGACAATTGAGCCTTTCTGCCCATGGATGCCACTGAGAAGGCTCGTTAAAGTCCACCCTTCCACTGCCAGCATGTCTAAATTAGAATCTCCCAAAGAGCCTGAACAGCTGCGGAAGCTCTTCATCGGAGGTGTGAGCTTTGAAACAATGGATGAGAGTCTGAGGAGCCATTTTGAGCAATGGGGAATGCTCACGGACTGTGTGGTCATGAGGGACACAAAACAAGTGCCCCAAAGGCTTTGGGTTTGTCACACATGCCACTGTGGAGGGCGTGGATGGAGCCATTGATGCAAGGCCACACAAGGTGGATGAGAGAGTTGTAGAACCAAAGAGGGCTGTCTCAGAAGAAGATTCTCAAAGACCTGGTTTGGCGCCCACTTGACTGTGAATAAGATTTTTGCTGGTGGCATGAAAGAAGACACTGAGGAACATCATCTAAGAGATTACTTTGAACAGTATGGGAAAATTGAAGTGACTGAAATCATGACTGACTGAGGCAGTGGCAAGAAGAGAGGCTTTGCTTTTATAACATACCATACTGTGAATGGCCACAACTGTTAAGTAAGGACAGACCTATCTCAGCAAGCGATGGCTAGTGCTTCATCCAGCCAAAGAGGTCAAAGTGGTTCTGGGAAATGTAGTGGTGGCTGTGGAGGTGGTTTTGGTGGGAATGATGACTTTGGTCGTGGAGGACACTTCGGTGGGTGAGGTGGCTTTGGTGACTGCCAAGGTGGTGGTGCATATGGTGGCAGTGTGGATGGATATCACGGATTTGGTAATGATGGAAGCATCTTCAAATTTTGGACCCATGAAAGGAGGAAATTTTGGAGGCAGAAGCTCTGGCCCCTATGGTGGTGGTGGATAATATTTTGCCAAACCACAAAACCAACGTGGCTCTGGCAGTGGCAGAAGGTTTTCATTATTGCCAGGAAACAAGGCTTAGCAGGAGAGGAGAGCCAGAGAAGTGACTGGTAAGCTACAGGTTACAAGAGATTTGTGAACTCAGCCAAGCACAGCGGGGGCAGGGTTTCATTGCTACAAAGAAGTGAGGTTCTAGACAATACTCGTGTGTTTGGGCAAAAAACTCGAGGATTGGATTTGTGACTAATTGTATAACAGTATTTTAGTTTCTGTTTTGTGGAAAGGGTAAAGCATTCTAACAAAGTTCTTTAATGGAGTTTTTTTTTTTTTTTTTTTGCACCCATTCTGTTGATTGCTAAATGTAATAGTCTGATCATGATGCTAAACAAATGGGTCTTTTTAAAAATAGATAAAAAATAAATTAAAAAATGATGATAATTTACAACCTCAAAGGCAGTTCAGCTTCAAGGATTCCATGAAACTAACTGGATTTCTATAAAACCCTAAGATTAAGGTAATATCTGTTCAATTACCTAGCATTTCTTAATAAAGAAGTCAGTTCACAAATTCCTCCACCAGATCATGAAAGGAAAAAGGTTGTCCTTGCAAATGAACTCATTCATCGACTTTTTAAGACAAAAAGAACTAAGTGCTTTGACTTCCTCTTTAACTGGCTTCTAATACACTCATAGCTAAATTTAGGACTCACCTAAAGTAAACTATCATTTGTTCTGTTTTCATTTTTTTAAAAGATTTTATATGGGGCACCTGGGTGGCTCAGTCATTCAGTGTCTGCCTTTGGCTCAGGTCATGATCTCAGGGTCCTGGGATTGAGTCCCTCATTGGGCTCCCTGCTCAGTGGGGAGCCTGCTTCTCCCTCTCCCTCTGTCTGCTGCTCCCCCTGCTTGTGCTCACTCTCTCACTGTCAAATAAATAAAACCTTTAAAAAAATAAAATAATTAATTAATTAATTAATTAATTAATTAATTAATTAATTTATTCATGTGTTTGTTTGACAGAGAGCACAAGAGAGCACATACACAAGAGCAGGGCGGGGGGGGCAGGGAGCAGAGGGAGAGGGACAAGCAGACACCACACTGACAGGGGGCTCCATCTCACGACCCTGAGATCATGACCTGAGCCAAAACCAAGAGTCCAATGCCCAACTGACTGAGCCACGCAGGTGTCCCTATTCTGTTTTCATTTTTAATTGTCTTATTTTTATATTATATTATATTGCCTCTATTTCTTTTTTGAAAGGAGGAAGTTTATAAATCTTATACCACTAATCATCTTGGTCCAATGCTCCTTCCACCAACAGGTATAGGGAAAGTACATGAGTTTGGTGTCAGCCAGACCAGGATTCAAATCTTAGCTCTGCCCCTTACTAACAACAGGCTCTTGGACAATATTCAACCCGTCTGAGCCTCAGTTTCTTCATGAATAAAATGAAAAATAGTAACTATCTTGCAAACTTGCCAGGAGAATTAGAATACTAGGTAAAGTGCCGTTGGGATTATACTATACCATACGTTCCTACGTAGGATGTTTATAATATTAAATATCTATTCATTTTTACTAAAACATCTAGAACTTAAAATAGCTCTGAAATGGGATCACATACCCACTCAATACTTCAGCATAATGTTCGAGGAGTACTTTTACATGGCATCTTTGACAATAAAATGACATCATCATTATATGAAATTTTATAAAAAATGAAATTATTCCTATTTAATAACCAGTAATTTTTGTAATTTTCTTTTCAAAGTGCTATTGTGCTGGCTTTGTTGTAAGATAATCAGAATCACTGAGAGGATGGGGCACCTGGGTGGCTCAGTCGGTTAAGCATCTGCCTTTGGTTCAGGTCATGATCCCAGAGTCCTGGGATGGAGCCCCGCATCGGGCTCCCTGCTCGGCGGGAAGCCTGCTTCTCCTTCTCCCACTCCCCCTGCTTGTGTTCCTGCTCTCGCTGTCTCTCTGTCAAAAAAATAAATAAAATCTTAAAAAAAAAAAAAAAGAATCACTGAGAGGAGTTCTTGAAATTCTTTCCTCTGCATAATCATGTTTATGATCCTAAATTGATATTTAGCAAATGGAATAAACTGATAATTCACTGAAAACATTTTTCTATATAACATTTAATAATTCATCTTTGAAATGACATTGTTTATAACATTACAGCCTCAATTTGCAACCAAATGTTCAAATTATATGGCAGCCAAATAAAAATGTATCAGATACAAATCGTAACAAAAATAACAACTATTATTTTGTCAAGGATTTTGATAGGAATTACCGGAAAAATGATTAGAACAACACATTCATGAGCGATGTGGTACTTATTACTTCTAATCCTAAAAATAATAAAGAATTAAAATTAGACTAGTACAGACAGAAAAAGCAGGAAAAATATGAAAGAAAAAGAGAACACACTTATCCAACTCAAAAATCAGGTTTATTTGATTGCAAAGAGTTTGGGATAAAATAAACCAATCTCAAATTATTACCTGAAAGGAAAATTTTCCTTTCATGTGGTCATACATTGACCTCATCAAAGAAGAGATTGTGTTTGACTATTTGCTGCTTATCAATTTTAAATGTTTAAGTGTCTGAAACATTAACGTGTAGATAGTTAGCTTCCTCTAACCAGATCTGTGATTGGCACTAAATCACAGTAAGTCCTCAGATGAGGAGACAGTCCTGCTTGGGTGGTTCCTTGCAGAGGAGGCAGGATTCAGAGTCCCACATGACCAACCCCATTCCATGCCTTGAGGCAGCCATGTTCTATTTCTTTTTTTCTTTTTATGATTTTATTTATTTGACAGAGAGAGACACAGAGAGAGTGGGAACACAAGCAGGGGGAGTGGGAGAGGGAGAAGCAGGCTTCCTGCTGAGTAGGGAGCCCAATGTGGGGCTCAATCCCAGGACCCTGGGATCATGACCTGAGCTGAAGGCAGACGTTTAATGACTGAGCCACCCAGGCACCCCGAGGCAGCCATGTTCTGTCCCCATTCCAGGAATACATGGGTCTCTCCCTTTCCCGCAGCTTGGGCCTCTGGTGGGAATAAAACTTCCTGAGGATACAGAAGTGCCCTCTAGGCCACACCCAACTCCTGAGGTAGGACTTCCAGACTAAATCCAGGTCACCCAGTTAAATTTGAATTTTATTTTATTTTATAAGATTTATTTATTTGAGGGGCACCTGGGTGGCTCAGATGGTTAAGTGTCTGCCTTTGGCTCAGGTCATGATCCCAGGGTCCTGGGATCGAGCCCCACATCGGGCTCCTGGCTCAGCCTGGAGCCCGCTTCTCCCTCTCCCTCTGCCTCTCTCCCTGCTCATGCTCTCTCTCTCTGTCTGTATAAATGTGTTTGAAATGAATAAATAAAATCTTTAAAAAAAAAGATTTATTTGAGAGAGAGAGAAAGCACGCAAGCATGAGGAGCAGGGGGAGGGGTAGGAGAGGGAGAGAAAGGGAGAGAAGCAGACTGCTTGCTGAGTGTGGAGCCCAACATGGGGCCCAATCCCACAACCCTGAGATCATGACCTGAGCCAAAAATCAAGAGTCAGAAGCCCAACCGACTGAGCCACCCAGGTGCCCCTAAATTTGAATTTTAGATCAACAACTCATAATGTTTCAGTGTGAGTGTGGTCCACAAAGCATTTGGGATATACTTATGCTAAAAAATTATTCATTGTTTGATCTGAAATTTAAATTAAACTGGGCATCTTGTATTTAAATGTTTTAGAAAACCCTGCATACCCTCCATGGAGGGGCCGCTTTTAGGTGATGGTATTGTCATTCTGGAAGCGGCTGGGAAACCAAAAACCAGTCCTAGAGCCAAACTCAATGACTGAAAACAACATGAAATAGAACTTCCAGAGTCATAAGAAATTTCCTCTAGTATCAACACAAACATTCAACAAAGGTTGAACCGAGGCCCTTTATAATGAAAATGACCAAAAAAACTTGGTCTAGTTGGTTGCTTGGGGCAGGGGGTAAGAAAAATTCCCACTGATCTATATATTGTTTTTTAAAATGTAAAACCTTTACGTGAACTATTACAATATGGCAAAGCTAATTAATTGAGCTCATTGACTTTATCCACTCTGTCACATCGCTACCACCTTCCAGTGATTACCAAAGAGGATTTCTTGTATTCACACATTAGCAAACTTCCTTTTGCCTAACCCTGTAAATCCAAGTCACCCACAGGCTTTCTGCTGGTTGAGCGGCTATGATGAATTGATCAGAGGTAATATGTTTGTACTGAGTTTATAGAGTGCTTTACCTGCATCACTCTATGAGGCGGGTACTAATATTTCCATCTTGCAAGTGGGAAAGCTAAGACCCAGACTGGGGAGTGTCTTGGCCCTGGGCAGTGGTGTGGCAGTGATGGCAGAATGGGTCTTTAAATCCCAGAGGAGAGGGGTACCTGGGTGGCCCAGTCAGTTAAGCATTTGCCTTCTGCTCGGTCATGGTCCCAGGGTCCTGGGATCGAGCCCTGCCTTGGGCTCTCTGTTCAGCAGGGAGCCTGCTTCTCCCTTTCCTCCCCACTCATGCTCTCTGTCCCTATCTCTGTCTCTCTCTAACAAATAAATAAAACGTTTTTTAAAAAATAAATAAATCCCAGAGGAGAATTCTAGTCCTATAGTCTTCTATGCTACCTCTTCCTTTCTTCTCTGAGGCCCTACATTGGGATCTGGCACCACACAAGCAGATTTGGCCCGATATTCGCAGATGGCCCAGAGACTAAAGTGAGACCTCCAACGGGGAGAGTGAAAATTTAGGGGATAACAGTTGGGACTTGGGTGTGTCTTGCTATTTTCATTCCCATTCTTTGTTCATTCCATCAGTCCTCAATTTATTCCATGTTTCCAAGGTCACACCCAATCAGATTCTATTTTCTCCAGAGTTCTTTGTTCATCATTGGGGGGGATTTTGTGTTTATTTAAGGAGTGCTTCCTTACAAATGCAAAAATATCCTCAAATCTATCATCCATTGAAAAATTACCCACCCCTGTAATGGGAAGCTTCCCTGGACCACCATTGGTTTGTCTAATTGAATATTCAAAAGCCATCTAGAAATGGGTTTCCTGGTCCACACTTTAAACAGTCAATCTAGACCCATTGTCTGGATATTCTTTTTGATTGGTTCACTCTGTTTTATTGTACTGAACTCACTGAAGTGTTTCTGTTTTATAATTGTGTGGGATTTGGGGGTAATTCATTCAAAGGTGTATACCCTATAAATAAATTATTCTCCTTTGGCTGCTAATGTTTAACTGGTTCTCTTGAAAGGAAAGAAAAGAAAGCAAAAGACAGCTGAAGACACAGTTTTTGTTCAAGTGAGGAGAAAAAGTACGCCAATTCTGTTTAGAAAAGACCTTTAAAAACCCATAGTGATTATACAAAAGGGAGCAAAAGCATTTTAGGGAGAAATGAAATAAATGGTAAACAATCATGCCTCTAACATAGAGAATGCGTCATTTCCTCATTTAAAAGAGGATGCTGGAAGTCAGAAAAACTAATGTTGGCTGTAAGAAGCGGAGGGGAGGTGAGACTTCTTTCCTGTCTTTTGCAGCGTTCATGGAGGCCATCCTGTTAATTAGCTTTTAAAAAAAACAACCCTATGAATTAGCTTTGAAAGTCTGGAAACTAAGTAAAAAGAGAGAAAGCTCAGGTCTGTGTAATATGCATATCAAACAAATGTGCCTGAAACTTTGTTCATCCAGAGAATATTTACAATCTGCTTTCCTCTGATACCCAAGAACAAAGGCAGATTTCATATTTCTTTTATTTGGAAAGTTGTTTCCAATTGTAAATATCTGTGTGGAAAAAAGATTGGAATCTATACTTTTCATAAACCATTTTATTTGACGGGTCTCCAATGTCTGATTATCCTGGCATGCTGTTATGGCAAGAGATGTAGATGAGGTTTCTGACGAAATTATATCCCAACATCTCGGGCTTCCAAATTTATGAGAATTAACAAACACACTAAATGCAACTGGGAAGAATCCGTATGCTCTTTGCAGGGGGTAGGTCTGAGCTATTCCAAACAGAGGAGAAACAAAGAAGAAATTGTGATCCATGATTTTTAGCAATGAGACCCCTTTTAGTGGACTCATCCGATGTGAAAATGAAATGAAACATCTATTCTGCAGTCAAGAAGATAATTAATGAGCCACTCATTTCTAAATGAAGGCCTAAGGGAATAAAGCGACTGGCCTTGAATTTAAAAAGAGAAAAGTGGTTACATGTTTGAAAGAATACCAAATCAAAATCACCCCATTAATGTTTGAATTTGAGTTCTTATTCATTTTTACATGAGCTGTAACCCTTGCTGAGCGGCTCCGTGGGTGTTACTTGCCAACTGTAACTACCATCTTCGCTGAAGTAAGGAGAAACAGGAACACTTTTCCTTTTGGTTCCTTTGCTATAAGCTTTCCTTTAGACAAAGTGAGCTGGATTGCACATGTAGAAGCCCCTCGGATACATGTCAGGCCTTCAAGGTGCATCTCTAGGCCTTTGTTCTCCCTTAGATTTCAGATAAACTAAAAGCTGCCCGGAAATGAAGAAGGGATTTAGAAAGAATGTCAACCGGGCAGAATCAGACATCAAGCTTTGGATCCCTTAATCTATCGGTTTCAGGCACTGACTTGGATGTTTACTAATGATGATAAGAGTTAACATCCATTGAATGCCAACTAGGTACTGAGTCCTTCGCTTGCCTTGTCCTCTTTAATCCTTATCAGAAACCTTTATGGTAGGGCCTCTTCTGATTCTCATTTCCCAGATGGGAAAACTGAGGCTGACAGTGTGAAAATTCCTTGCCCAAGATCATGTCTGATGGTTCAAGAGCCCAAGTAAAAACCTCCTCTGTCCAACAAAAGATGAGAAAGAGGAAAAAAAACCTGGAAAATACTGTTTTCAGATTGACTAATTTAGGTTTAATAATGTCATCAGCAAGACCCCCACTCACCAACCCCCTTCTCCTTCACAGGAATGTTAACCTTTTATTTTATGTATTTGTTTATTTATTTTGAATGATTTATTTGAGAGAGAGAGAGAGCATGCACATAAGCAGGGGGAGGGGCAGAGGGAGAAAGAGAGAGAATCTCAAGCAGACTCCCCACTGAGCACGGGGCCTGACACAGGGTTTGATCCCACAAGCCTGAGAACATGACCTGAGCTGAAACCAAGAGTCGGATGCTTGACCCACTGAGCCACCCAGGCGCCCCTAACCTTATCTTCTAGAGGCAAATCATGGGAAGAGCTCCAGCCAGCCTAGACCAGTTTGAGCTTGACCACTGACTCCAACCTGAGAGATGGACCATGGAGTGTCAGACAGTTACCTCCACCTCATTGTAATGTTAAAATCTCTGCCCAAGGGGGAGCACAAACCTCATCTCATTAACATAACGTATGATGCATGTATAGGAATGTTTCCTATGCACATGCACGCAACCTTATGCCCACATCTCCGGGCAATGATAAACCTCCCCTTTCTTTATATTCACCCCACCCCAAAATAAAAGGGACCCACTCACCCCTGCTCGGGGAGTCCCAGCTTTTGGAATTATCCTCCTTGATCTCCCTTTTTTGCTGCAAATAAAGTTTCCTTTGTGTGATGACCCCACCTGGTGCAGTCTCTACCTGTAACTTAACAAGGAGTGAAGTCACATGAATTCACTGACAATAACATCTTTAAAAATAAGCATGAACTCCATTAGACCAAATTGTTTAGAATGGTGTCTCCCACTGAACTCTTGATCCTGTGGTTAGGTAAGTCCTTCACTTTGTGGGACCTTTCCCTATTACTGGACCATGGGAAATATAAGAAAAGACAAATCTATAATACAGACATATTGTACTACATTGTCTACATAGCTCTCGTGCCCTTTCATTCAGTTAACATGCCCATGTTAATTTGCCCTTTCATTTCAAAATGTTTGCTCCAGGAGCACTTCCTTTATAATTCATCATCAAATATCCAACCACAGCAAAAGCCTATTAAATTATATTAATTTCTAATTAAATTCAAACTACAGAAATGCCAGAAGTGAAGCGCTCTGGGTTGTGGTCTCAGCTTCATCATTAATTGTGAAAGTAACTAGTAACTAGGTGAGTCACATTTCTCTGTGTCAATTTCCTCCTCCAGACAATGAGGATAATAATGCATTTCCTAAGTAATATTTGGTAAGTGATAAAGTGATGCAAATAGTTGTGAAATATTTGGAAAAACAATGGGCTAGATGAGTCTAAGGCAGTATTACATGTAGCGTTTTTCTTATTGGCTTAATTTCTAAGCCAATAATTTGGGGAAAAAAACTTTGGAAATAACATGTAGAAGTATCCTCAAAAGAATCTTATACAGTACACACTAATTAGAGTCTTTTTTAAAAAACTATTGTCTTAAGTAAATTGCATGACCTCTTACTGAAGTAACATATTACTCCACAAACTAATGACCAAAAAAACTACACACAAACCCACAAGTTTTTCATATATCACGTGTGCCGTACTTACACAGTCTTCTCAAGGGTGTCAATTCTCTTCCAAATTTCTGAGGAGCCATTCTTAAAGCTTTCTGTGATAAAGACCACAAAGCCAAACTTCTTCATCACTCCTAGTTATAACAGCACCCTCTGCCACTGTAAGTTTATCTCCAATATCCTCCAACCGTGTCTGAAACTCCTGTTTCTTTTTAAGAAACTCAGCCTCTTGTGCTGGCAATCATGTGTGTGGAAATGACATCCAGAGCTGTATCCCAAGATTTTACTCGGCTAAAGCTTTGAAACTGAAAACGTGTGTGTGTGTGTGTGTGTGTGTGTGTGTGTTTCATTTTCTTCTCTCCACTCATACTGCCTTAAGTTTTTGTTTCCTGAACCAGGAATGTAAGACCAAATGGTTTATCTGGGATATATTTTCAGGAAGTAAGGGACCTGGTAAGTGAGATGGAGAAGGAAAGGAAGCTGATAAAAGATGGGTGACCCCTGGGGGACAGGGCAGAACATGCCCCAAGGAGCTGGAACACGTGCTCACACTCTGCCATCAGGGAGCGGTGAGTCAATGCCATTGGCAAGAGGCTCATATTCTCAGCCTTATTTCCAGCTCTCTCTCACTCTTCTCATCTACTCTCTCATCACAGCGTATGGGTTCTTACCTCCCTACTCAATCTCAGCTCCACACTTTCTTTTTCCCTCCCGAGCCCCTTGGGCAGAGCTCTGTGCATCCTCTGAGCTGGAAGCCCTGTCTCTAGTTCCACACTGATGCCCCCTTGGCCATGCACTACTGTTCCAACACCAGGAACAGAAAGTTTTTTTTTTCCCCTCTTGCTCAAGTGGGGCACTGTTACTAATTATATTAAAGCCAAACTATTTGGCACAATCTTTCCTTTTTACCCAACTTTAACCCAGGTAATCAAATCTACTTGATGCCTTTTGTGTGATCTCTATCATCTCCCTGGCCTCTGCCCCTTCCAGCCATACCACGCCATTCTCCCTTTGTTCTCTGTATGTTGGCCCTGTTTGTCTTCTTTTGATCCTTAAACCTGTTAAAAACAATAACAACAAACCACACACACCACAGGCCCCAAATGGACTCATTTATGCTAGGCCAGATCACCAAATAGGGGCTTAATCCCTAACCTAATCATAGTTTCAACCTCCCCCATAAATGTAGTCTTAACCATTTAGTCAGGAATCTTTTGGTCAGAACCAATGCAGTAAGGTATCACATGGGCCCTCTCGTCCCTGACAAAGATGAGGTAATCCACCTAATAAGACCCCCTGCCCTTCCCCTTACAGGAAGGTGACTTTGCCTGAAGCAATCTTTTTTTTTTCTTTTGCTAATAACTTCCTTGTCTCACCCTCCTGCCTATAAACACTGCCCATTTCATACAACTCCTCTGAGCATCTCTCTGCCTGCTAGATGGGATGCCACCCAACTCATGAATTATTTAATAAAGCTAATGAGATCTTCACATTTACCCAGTTGAATTGTGTTTGTGAAATTTGTCATGCCCTTCTCCCTCAGGGCCTTTGCATGTGCTAGTTCCTCTTGTCTGTAATACTTTTCTCTTCTTCACTTAGTAACTCCTCCTCCTTCCTTCATTTTGAATGGCATTTAGTTAAGCTTTTTCTGATTTCCCTTTACCCAGGCTCCAATCCCTAAACCCTAAAGGTCAGTGCCCTGTTGTATCTGTTTTCTCTTTCGTACCACTTCTCATGATTATAGTTCATTAATTGATTAATTACATTTTTAATATCTGCTACTCCCAGTAGGGTGTAAAGTACATGAGAGCCTATATTGTTCACCCACGTATCCCTAACACCTAGCATGATGCTTGCATATTGCAAGCACTCTTTATATATAAAAAAATGAATATATGCAACATATACTTTCCAGCTCCGAAGGCTTTGCATTTCTCCTCCTGTGATATCCTTCACTCTCCTCATTTAGATGAAATAATATGGAAACAACCCTGCTCAATAAACATTGTGGATAGATCCCTGGACTAGCAATTTGAGAGGGCTCTGTGTAACTAGAAAGGTGAAGGGCAAAATCCTACAAAATCATCATCATTCTTTATCTATAACCAAGGCATCATATTGTGTATCATTTGCAAATTAACTATAATGAAACACTAGTGTTCTCAGGGACTTGATAGCAAAGCTGGCAGTAGGGACGCTCTGTAGAAAAGGAGATGATTCTGTGAACTTGTTAAAGCTTGTGTTTACTCCCATATTTAAAGGAAAATGCATATGGCACTAAGGGAAGTTAGACGGTAGAGCAATGACTTAATGCTTTAGAAATTTAGGGGACAGGTGTGACAGCCTATTGTGTCTCAGAATAAGTAATTTCAACAAAGACATAAAGTATACAAATGGGAAGAGAATTTGATTTTGCTAAGTTTTATTTGATAGAACTCAACACTTGAACAACTGCTGTTTGCTAGACTGTAAGAGTTTTAAAATTCTCCTTTCTCCTTAATGGGTCCCAAAGAGAAATGTATCCATTTGTTCCATTGCAAGTGTTCAAGTGCAGATTTGGGGGATAATAGAAGCTCTTGCCTTGCTCTTTAATTATTCAGTTGACTGCTAGAAAGATTTAGATACCCAAATGCGCTTGTAACTCAGAAATGATAATACATGTTTATTTTAAAAGATAGTCATGTAATTCCAAAACAAACTAGTGCCGATCTAGATTTTTATTATGGCAGTGACAATTTGACAATTATGTAAAAAGTTGTAAAAGAAAAAAATCGGCAGCCATCAATTCACTTTTTACTTAGTAGTCCTGAATATGCTTTCTGTGAAAAACATCATGCTCTTAAAACTTCTACGTTGAACACCTGGGGTGAATAATTGCATAAAAGGTGACAATGAGACACTTATAAATAGATTTTTCTATTCAGCAATTACATTTTCAATAAGAAAAGTTTAATGTATATCTAATATTAGACCTACTTTAAAATATGTACCTATCACTAAAGGGAAAATCACATGAAAAGAAAGCACAGTATTATCAATTTCTGGTAAAACTTTAAAATATTGTCATTAATTATGGATGGAGCACTTTTCCTGTGGTAGATTCCTATTTGTTTGACACCTGGCAGGGCCTGCATCAATTTATTCACTTTCTCTGTTACACGGCATTTGGTCCCTGGGGCTATTATTTCTGAGGGAAACCAAGCAACATAATTAGAAGCCCACATGAATGATTCATACTAGAACACTCTAGAACATGCTAGTCAATGGGATATGCTGAATGTCTAATCTAACTTGATGGCTCAAGTTTCTGTGGTGCCAGGGGGAAGTGATCCATTTACCAGATCCTTGAGATTAGCTAAGCCATTTCCAGCAGCTGCAGAGCCCTAGAGTCTTCCCGTGTCTGCAGGAAATATTTGCAATGTTATCATGATGAAGCATTTCCTCAGCGCACGTGTGTGCGCGCGCGCACACACACACGCACACACGTTGTACAATGGCTGCTTATCTTGGTAACTCCGAGGCACTTAGTAGTGTCTTTACCTTTTTTAAAAATAACCCCTTTATTACTCTAAGGGCAGCACATTTTATATTTACAAAAAAAATTCATAAACTCAGGCAAACAAGTAAACAAAACTTCACCTTCCCATCACCCAGAATTACCATGTCTTAAATCTTAGTGCGGGTGCTTCTGGATAGTATGTTTGTATATATATTTGCATTCATACACACACCTATTTGAATGTATTTTTCTTTGCCAACATGAGATTATACTCTACATACTGTTCTAAAAATTAACATTTTTTTAATGAGTGATCTTTACCTTTCCATTTCAGTACATTTTCTTATGTCATTGAATAGCTAAACCATATTCTAATTTCCCTAATTAAGCTAAAAAAACATCTTACAACTGTTTGGTCCTATGCAGGGATCCTATCAAGAAACATTATCTGATTTTTATATCCCTTATGTCTCTTCAATCTGTTGTGATCCTTTTTTTGACGTTGGCTTGTTGAAGACACAGAGCCAGTTTTCCTGTGGAATGTCTCACCTTCTAGATGTATCTGGTTGCTTCCTTGTCGTACCATGTAACTGATTCCTATACCCCTCTATCTCTTTTGAACATGAAGTTAGATCTAAAGGAACGATGGATTCATGCTAAGGATTTTTGGCTAAAATATACCATAGGTGATTCTGTATCAAGAACTGCACTCTCCAGTATGGAGACATGGCTATTTAAATTTATGCTTAAAAATTCATTCATTCCAGTTCATTAAATTGGAACTGCTCGATAGCCACATGTGGCTGGTGGCTATCATTTGGACAGCACAGGTATGGAACACTTCCCTCACTGCAGAAAGTTATACTGGATTGCTAGTTAGAGATTGATTCCATTTCTCCACCCTTTAAATCTGGGCGTGGCTATGTGACTTTCTCTGATGAACTGGATACTAGTGAACATGGTGCAAGCGGAGGCCTAGAAAATATGCACCCACGGGTGTCCCCACTCTGCGGCTGAAACCTAGAGACTGTCTTGCAAAGAAGCTCAGACTAGCCTACTGGAACATGAGACCCCTCATGGAGAGTGCCCCAACTGTTCCAGCTGAGGTCCCAGACATGTGAGTAAAGCCAGCCTACGTCATCCTGGGAAAGTCTGTAGAGAAGGGTCTCAGCTATCCAGCCATCCCTGTTGACTGCCAGACATGTGAGTGAGGTCCTCGGAGATTAATCAGTGCCAGGTGAGTCACCAGCTGAACACAGAGCCCAGCCAAGTTAACCCACAGAGGAATGAAGAATCATAAACGATTACTGCTTTTAGCCACTAGACTTTTTGAATGGTTTGTTACTTGGCAATAAATAACTGATACGCAATTAGAAAGGAATCAGTATAGCGTTGCTCTGGCCCTATGCAATGTCTTGTCCTCCATCAAACACTCGTCAAACACAGAAATCTTGCTTAAATCCGTACTGCCATTAGGTTTCAGGTTTTGCAAAATGATGTTTTCCACTTTTGTCATTCCTTCTACATTTATTAACTGGCATTCCTTTGTAAAGTAGAGCTCTTTATCAAATGGGCTAGTTGGTTATTCTGTCATACAGTTGTTTCCTACTGGAAAGGCCGACCAAATATTTCATTTTTCTTTTAATTACAAATCAAAAAGTAAGGAGTTGTTTCATGGCCATCTCAAATGATGCTTCTCTGGTGTTCTCTTTTTTGGGTATCTTTATGAAGTCATGAATTTAAACATGAAATATATTTTGTCTATAAGCACTATTCTTTTTGATGTCCAAATTTTCCCAACTATGGCCACTGGGAGCCCCTTCAGACCACCTTCTATGTCATTTTGACGCAAATCTATTAATCTCAGATTGTTTTCTTGCTTTCTGACAAACAAGCTATCTCAAGCTCACCCTGCCTCCTCCTGGCCCCAGACCTTTCTCTAAGAAACCCTGGGGATGTATTGAAGTACACAATCTGGGTGCTTAAATCGATCCAGAGGTGACGTTGCTTGCAGGCCATTCCATTTATAGAGATGTAATTTGCTGTGTACAAGTGCTTCTCCCCTTCTCAGCTCCCTCATTTTATTCTTTGCTCTCATATCTGCTCACAGCAGTTCTCACTCAGTATGCAACCCTCTCTTGTGTTTGGCCATTTGGTGGGTTTGCAGCATGCAGGACATTTCAGAATCCCCCTTCCTTCCTGTTGCACCATTGTTGATTTCACTCCAGTTCTGCTACCTTTGGGTTTGGGGTTTTCCTGTCTCCTACCACATCTGAAGATGTTGTCCACTGAGTTTTGACTTCTGTTGCCTGTGACGGTCTCCCTGCTTTTCGGAAACGAGAGTAGAAAGATTACACACTGACCCAGCTCAGGTTAATCAGAAGGTTCATCAAGGTTATTGGTCAGGGAGGGACACCGACTCAAATCTTTCTAAACAAAAACTGTTGCTGGAAGCAGTGGGCTAGAGGAGCTGAATGAATGAACACGTGGAACTGCTCATAGTATCTGGCTCTCTCATGGAGAGAATCTGGCTGTGACCAAAGCTAAGAGAGAAGAGAGAATTAAGAGGTAGAGAGAGACAGATTTCTGAGGACCTCATTCGAACGCCTGGGTCTGGCCTTACCTGGATCCAAACCAAACCTAGATTTCTCACTAATGCAATTTTGAAAAGTCCTTTTAATTAAATGAAACAATTAAGATGAAATGCTTATCCTACTGAATGGTGTGTCCCCAGTATATACTATCATTATTGGTTTTGAAAACTAATTTGAATTAGGTTTCTGTCATTCCAAGTATAATAATAAAAACAAAGAAAATAATACCAATGATATTTGTGAAT
Source organism: Neomonachus schauinslandi (assembly GCF_002201575.2). Classification (NCBI taxonomy): domain Eukaryota; kingdom Metazoa; phylum Chordata; class Mammalia; order Carnivora; family Phocidae; genus Neomonachus; species Neomonachus schauinslandi. Next base: position 176,231,928 of record NC_058403.1, on the reverse strand, counting down.
TGTGCTAGGCACTTTACATGTTATTTCACTAAGTCCTCACTTTAAGCCATAAGATAAGTTTTCTTATTCCCATTTTAAAGACTTAAAAATGAGGGTGGGGGAGGGGAAAGATGGCGGAGGAGTAGGGGACCCTATTTCAACTGGTCCCCGGAATTGAGCTGGATACCTACCAGACCACTCTGAGCACCCACGAAACCAGCCTGAGATGTAAGAAGATCTGGATCTCTACAAACAGAATATCGCAGGCAGTTGGTTTTGAGGTACGAAGCGGAGAGCCGTGATCCTGCCGGCAGATATCGGAGGATAAACGGCAGCGGGAGGGAGCCTGGCCGTGGGGATCCTACACCGCCGGTGAGTGACAGCCTCTCGCGCTGCAGACGGGGCACAGACTCGCAGACCGGTAGCGGCGGGGAAAGTACTTTAGGGCAGCCCCCGGGGTGGAGGACCAGACCGGGGGCGGGGGTGGGGGTCGCGCGCCCACAAACTGCAGCCCCCCTGGACAGAAACCGGAGCGACGGTCGTGTGCACGCAAACTGCAGCCTCCGAGACGGAAACCCGGTGCGCCGGAGTCCCGCCGGTGAACTGCAACCCCCGGGGGTGGAAACCCCCAGCGGCGGAGTCTTGCGCGTGCCCCGAACTGGGAGCGGCTGGCGGTTTTAGAAGCACAAAGGGCAGAGACATGCCCGGACCTGGAGGCAGGACTGGGAGCGCTGCGGAGGGGCGCACAATCCAGGACGCTGCAGTTTATAGCAGCAGGGACAGAAACAGAGACGGTGTGGGCTGGAGAGCTCACTGAAGAACAGACTGAGGTCTCTCTGCTCTGAGGCAGAGGGTTGGAAACGGTCTCTTCTGCTCTCTCAGAGACGCTGAAAGCCGCCAGGGAAAGGCGCCAGAGAACAAAAGCCCCCAAAACTGATTCCCGCTGAGCCCATCCCCCGCCACAGGGGTGCAGGGCAACTCCGCCCAAACAGGGTTGCCTGAGTAACAGCACGGCAGGCCCCTCCCGCAGAAGACAGGCTGGGAAAACAAGAGGCCAGCAACCCTAAGGTCCCAAGAAAACAGGTGCATCTTGCTTGAGTTCTGGTCAATAATTTAGACTCTATACATTCCCTCAAACACCCATCAACACAATGACTAGGAGGAGGAGCCCCCAAAACAGAAAAGACTCAGAGATTATGACTTATGCTGCAGATTTACAAATGGATGCAGATATAACCAAGATGTCGGAGATGGAATTCAGGCTAGCAATTGTGAAGACAATGGCTAGAATGGAGAAATCAATTAATGGCAACATAGAGTCTCTAAGGGCAGAAATAAAAGGTGAATTGGCAGAACTTAAAAATGCTATCAATGAGATCCAATTCAATCTAGATAATCTAACAGCTAGGGTAACTGAGACAGAAGAGAGAATAAGCGATCTGGAAGACAGTATAATAGATAAAAAGGGAAAAAAGGAGGCCAGGGAAAAACAACTCAGAATCCATGAAAATAGAATCAGAGAAATGATGTGACACCATGAGGCGTTCCAATGTCAGGCGTTCCAATGTCAGGATAATTGGAATCCCGGAGGGAGTGGAGAGAGAGAGAGGGCTAGAAGATGTATTTGAGCAAATCGTAGCTGAGAACTTCCCTAATCTGGGGAATGAAACAAACATTCGAGTCCTGGAGGCAGAGAGGACCCCTCCTAAGATCAAGGAAAACAGGCCAACACCCTGGCATGTAATAGTAAAACTTGCAAATCTTAGAACCAAGGAAACCATCTTAAGGGCAGTTAAGGGGAAGAGATTCCTTACGTACAGAGGGAGGAACATCAGAATAACGTCAGACCTATCCACAGAGACCTGGCAAGCCAAAGGCCTCGCAAGACATATTCAGGGTACTAAATGAGAAGAACATGCAGCCAAGAATACTTTATCCGGCAAGGCTTTCATTTAGAATGGATGGAGAGATGCAGAGCTTCCACGACTGGCAGAAGTTGAAAGAATATGTGACCACTAAGCCTGCCCTGCAAGAAATATTAAGGGGGGTTCTATAAAAGGAGAAAGACCCCAAGAGTGATCTACAACAGAAATTTACAGGGACAATCTATAAAAACAACGTCTTCACAGGCAACATGATGACAATTTATTCATATCTTTCAATAATCACTCTCAACGTGAATGGCCTAAACGCTCCCATAAAACGGCACAGGGTTGCAGATTGGATAAAGAGACAGGACCCATCCATATGCTGTCTACAAGAGACACATTTTGAACCTAAAGATACATCCAGACTGAAAGTGAAGGGATGGAGATCCATCTTCCATGCCAGCGGACCTCAAAAGAAAGCTGGGGTAGCAATTCTTATATCA
>NC_058403.1:176198046-176229178 GCF_002201575.2 Neomonachus schauinslandi | reverse complement strand
TTGAAGAAGACACAAAAAGATGGAAAAATATTCCATGCTCATGGATCAGAAGAATAAACATTGTTAAAATGTCTATGCTACCCAGAGCAATCTATACCTTCAATGCCATCCCAATCAAAATTCCAATGACATTTTTCAAAGTGCTTGAACAAGCAATCCTAAAATTTATATGGAATCAGAAAAGACCCCGAATCGCCAAGGAGATGTTGAAAAAGAAAAACAAAGCTGGGGGCATCACGTTGCCCGATTTCAAGCTATATTACAAATCAGTGATAACCAAGACAGCATGGTACTGGCACAAAAACAGACATACAGACCAATGGAACAGAATAGAGAACCCAGATATGGACCCTCAACTCTATGGTCAAATAATCTTTGACAAAGCAGGAAAAAACATGCAATGGAAAAAAGTCTCTTCAATAAATGGTGCTGGGAAAATTGGACAGCCACATGCAGAAGAATGAAACTCGACCATTCTCTAACACCACTCATAAAGATAAACTCAAAGTGGATGAAAGACCTCAATGTGAGACAGGAATCCATCAAAATCCTAGAGGAGAACATAGGCAATAACCTCTTTGACATTGGCCACAGCAACTTCTTTCAAGATACATCTCCAAAAGCTAGTGAAACAAAAGCAAAAATGAACTTTTGGGACTTCATCAAGATAAAAAGCTTCTGCACAGCAAAGGAAACAGTCAACAAACAAAGAGGCAACCCACAGAATGGGAGAAGATATTTGCAAATGACACTACAGATAAAGGGCTGGTATCCAAGATCTATACAGAACTTCTCAACCTCAACACCCAAAAAACAAATAATCAAGTCAAAAAGTGGGCAGAAGAGATGAACAGACACTTCTCTGAAGAAGACATACAAATGGCTAACAGACACATGAAAAAATGTTCATCATCATTAGCCATCAGGGAAATCCAAATCAAAACCACATTGAGATACCACCTTAGACCAGTTAGAATGGCCAAAATGGACAGGGAAAGAAACAACAAATGTTGGAGAGGTTGTGGAGAAAGGGGAACCCTCTTACACTGTTGGTGGGAATGCAAGTTGGTACAGCCACTTTGGAAAACAGTGTGGAGGTTCCTCAAAAATTTAAAAATAGAGCTACCCTATGACCCAGCAATTGCACTACTGGGTATTTACCCCAAATACGCAGATGTAGTGAAAAGAAGGGCCATATGCGCCCCAATGTTCATAGCAGCAATGTCTGCAGTAGCCAAACTGTGGAAAGAGCTGAGATGCCCTTCAACAGATGAATGGATAAAGAAGATGTGGTCCATATATATAATGGAATATTACTCAGCCATCAGAAAAGATGAATACCCAACTTTTACATCAACATGGATGGGACTGGAGGAGATTACGCTAAGCGAAATAAGTCAAGCAGAGAAAGTCAATTATCATATGGTTTCACTTATTTGTGGAACATAAGGAATAGCATGGAGGACATTAGGAGAAGGAAGGGAAAAATGGGGGGGGAATTGGAGGGAGAAATGAACCATGAGAGACTATGGACCTGAGAAACAAACAGGGTTCTAGAGGGGAGGGGGGAGGGGGGATTGGTTAGCCCAGTGATGGGTATTAAGGAGGGCACGTACTGCATGGAGCACTGGGTGTTATACGAAAACAATGGATTGTGGATCACTACATCAAAAACTAATGATGTATTGTATGGTGACTAACATAATATAATAAAATTAAAAACTACAAAAAAAAAAGACTTAAAAATGAGTTGAGGGCTCAAGAACTTTAAGGGAGCTGGTCATATAGTAAGTGGTAGATCTGGGATTTTGACCTTAGCAGTTTGAGTCCAGAATCCAAGCTCCAAATGGCTTACATATTGTTTGTGATTTAGAAATAATTAAAAGTAGAGCACTTAGGAAATTAAGCAACATGCTCCTGAAGAATCAAGAAGTCAAAGAAGAAATCAAAAGAGAAATAAAAAAATACCTTGAGATAAATGAAAATGGAAATGTAATATTCCAAAATTACAGGATGCAGCAAAAGCAGTTTTGAGAGGGACGTTCATAGCAATAAATGCCTATATCAAGAAACAAGAAAAGACTTGGGCCCCTGGGTGGCTTAGTCAATAAAGTGTCTGACTCTTCATATCAGTTCAGGTCTTGACCTCACGGTTATGAGTTCAAGCCCCGCGTGGGGCTCCGTGCTGGGTGTGGAACCTACTTAAAAAAAAAAAACAAAAAAAAACAAGAAAAGTTTCAAATAAACAACCTAAATTTACACCTCAAGGAACTAAAAAAATAAGAACAAATGAAGCCAAAAGTTAGTAGAAAAAAGGAAATAAATATTGGAGCAGAAAGAAATGAAATAGGGGTTAAACAGATAATATAAGAGATCAATGAAACTAAGAGCTGGCTCTTTGAAGAGATAAAATTGACAAACCTTTAGGTAGATTGACCAAGAAAAAAAGAGAGTGTACTCTCCTTTTATAAATAAAATCAGAAATGATTTATTTATTTTGTTTCTTAAATTCCACATGAGTGAAATAATATGGTATTCATCTTTTCCTGACTTATTTCACTTAGCATAATACTCTCTAGCTCTATCCATGTCATTGCAAATGGCAGGATTTCATCTTTTTTTTATGGTTGAGTTATATATATATTATATATATATATATATTATATATATATAAATTACATATTCTTTATCCATTCATCAATTGGTGGACACTTGGGCTGTTTCCATAATTTGGCTATTGTAGATAATACTGGTATAAACAACAAGGTACATGTATCCCTTTGAATTAGTATTTTTGCATTCTTTGAGTAAATACTTAGTAGTGCAATTGCTAGATTGTAGGGTAGCTCTATTTTTAACTTAGTGAGGAACCTCCATACTGTTTTCCAGGGTGGCTGCATCAGTTTGCATTCCCAACAACAGTGCAGGAGGGTTCCCCTTTCTCCACCCTTGTCAACACCTTGTGTTTCTTGTGTTGTTGATTTTAGCCATTCTGACAGATGTGAGTATGATATCGCATTGTAGTTTTGATTTGCATTTCCCTGATGATAAGTGATGTTGAGCATCTTTTCATGTGTCTGTGGGCCATCTGGATGTCTTTTCTGGAAAAGTATTCACGTCTTCTGCCTATTTTTTATTTTTTATTTTTTTTATTTTTTTCTGCCTATTTTTTAATTGGATTATTCTTTTTGGGTGTGTTGAGTTTTATAAGTTCTTTACATTTTCAATACTAACCCTTTATCAGATATGTCATTTGCAAATATCTTCTCCCCTTCCATAGGGTTGCTTTGTAGTTGTGTTTATGGTTTCCGTCACTGTGCAGAAGGTTTTTATTTTGATGTAGTCCCAATAGTTTATTTTTTATTTTGTTTCCCTTGCCTCAGGAGACATATCTAGAAAGAAGTTGCTATGGCCGATGTCAAAGAGGTTACTGCCTGTGTTCTCTTCTAGGGTTTTTATGGTTTCTGGTCTCCCATTTAATTACCTAGGAATAAATTTAACTAAAGAGGTAAAAGACATATATTGAGAACTACGAGACATTAATGAAAGAAATTGAAGAAGACACAAATAGAAAGATATTCCATGATCATGAATCGGAAGAATTAATATTGTTAAATTGTCTATGTTACCTAAAGCAATATACAGATTCAGTGAAATTTCTATCAAAATTCCTAAGGCATTTTTCACAGAAATAGAACAAAAAATTCTAAAATATTTATGTAATCATAAAAGATCCTGAATAGCCAAAGCAATTTTGAGAGAGAAGAACAAACCTGGAGGCACCATGCTCCCTGATTTCAAACTATATTACAAAAATATGGTAATTAAAAGAGTAGGGTATTGGCATAAAAATAGACATATGAGAAATGAAATGAATATAGAGCCCAGAAATAAATCCATGCATATATGATCAATGAATGTATGACAAGAGAGGCAAGAATATACACTTAGGCTAGAATAGTCTCTTCAACTAATAGTGCTGGGAAAATTGGATAGCTATATGCAAAAGAATGAAACTGGACCAATATCTTACATCATATACAAAAATTAACTCAAAATGGATTGAAGACTTGAACATAAGACCTGAAACTGTAAAACTCTTAGGTGATAAGCTCCTTGACATAGGTGTTGGTGTTAACTTTTTTGAAGCTGACACCAAAAGCAAAGTCAACAACCACAAAACTAAACAAGGGGGACTACATCAAACTAAAAAGCTTCTGCACAGCAAAGGAAACCATCAACAAAATGAAAAGGCAACCTACTAAATGAGAGAATATATTTGCAAATCATGTATCTGATAATGTGCTAATTAATATCCAAAATATATATATATAAAATCACACAACTCAATAGTGAAACAACAAACAATCTGATTAAAAACTGGGCAGGTCTAAATAGACATATTCACAAAGAAGACATACAGACAGCCGACAGGTACATGAAAAGATGCTCAACACCACTAATCGTCAGAGAAATGCAAATCAAAACCATAATGAGATATCAACTCATACCGTTAGAATGGCTATCCTCAAAAAGACAAGAAAAACCAAGTGTTGGTGAGGATGTAGAGAAAAGGGAACCCTTGTGCATTGTTGGTGGGAATGTCAGTGGGTGCCACCACTGTGGAAAACAGTATGGAGGTTCCTGAAAAAATTAAATACAGAACTATCATATGATGCAGCAATTCCACTTCTGGGTATTTATCTGAAGAAAATGAAAACATTAATTCAAAAGGATATATATTCATTGAGGCATTATTTACAATAGCCAAGATATGGAAACAACCTAAGTATTCAGCAATGGATGAATGGATAAAGAAGACATGGCATATATTTATACAATGGAGTATTATTCAGCCAATACAAAGAATGAAATCTTGCCATTTGCGATAACATAGATGGACCTCAACAGCATGATGCCAAGTGAAATAACTCGGAGAAAGACAAATACCGCATGACCTCTCTTATATGTGGAGTCTAAAAAATATATATACAAAACATATATATATTGTAACTAAGCTCACAGTTATGGAGAACAGATTGGTGATTTTCAGAGGTGGGGGGAAGGGAGGAGAAATGAGTGAACTGTTTTCATTTTTTTTTTTTTAGTTTAAATAAACTGAATTTTAAAAAACCCAAAAAGCAAAGCAAAGACAAAAATTAAATTTATATACAGTTTTAGACACTTTCCTTTCTTCAAAATACGAATTCACATGTCTTAGATGTTTCTTGGAGTGCTAATGAAGTGATGGAGAAATGTAGAAAGCATAATACATTTTTTTTCAAAAAACAAAAAAGAGTGTAGGCACAGAACTGAAAGCAGCCAGAAAATCACCTGTAACATTGGGCTTAGTCAAGAAATATGCCTGTGTGTTTGGAATCTAAGCTTCGTTAATGGCTCACGAAGTTACGAGCTGTTCTGACCTTCTCCCAATAGTGCACCAGAATGACTTCACACCAGATTTTATAACCGAATGCCCAATTTCACTTTGCAGGACTCTTCCTGTTGATTCCTTTGAAAACTGCCAGTAGAAACAATTAGCAGAGGAGCTGAAAAATTGGACCTGGTGGGATAAGGAAGACCAGAATTCCAGGACAATTCCTTGTTTGTTGAGGGGAACCGCTGTCCAGCTTTCTCTGGCTCCCGAAGCAATGGAATTTCCTCCTCACCGATGCCTATGAACAACATGTTTCAAAATATGAATTCCTTCCCATTTAATGAAAATGATTCCATTAAGTGTTATAAATTGAATTCAATTACTATCCATTTTTCTTTTTAAATATGCTTAATAATAAATAAGTTTAACCAAAGTGATGTTATCCTTATAGGTTCATTCCTCCCCCCCGCCATTTCTTTTATAGCACCTTTGTCATGATGATCTCATTAAGAAGCATTAATGCTTTTCAAAATCCTTGCTAAAAAAAGAAAAAGAAAGAAAGAAAATACTCTATCCTATCAACAACTAATTGGAACTTCTCTGGGGAAAGGTTTTTGTTTTTTTTTTTTTTACAAAAAGTATAAGTATGTTGCTTTGAATGTCTAATGATAATTCTCTTTAGTTTACAGCCAACTGGCCTCTGGGAAATCACTCATAGAGACATCAAAAACGCAGTGAGATTCTGATTTACTTCTAACATTTTCAGCTAGTATGCAGTAATACTATGGATTAGGTGTCATTGTTACCCACTTTACAAATAAAGAATCACAGGTTTAGAGAGGTGAAGTAAGCTGACAGGCACACAGCTAGTAAATGAAAGAATGTAAAACCTGGATGATGCCAACAAGTAGACGTGGAACTTCTACTTTTTCTTTTCTAACGAGAATTTACTAAAGACTTGGAAATCACAGAGATACTCCATAGAGGATAACTCACATCTGCTCCAAGATTTGTTACTTCCAGAGCCTGTGGTCCTGAATTAATCCTCAGGGATTTTAACGGCTTCCTAGGAGACCCCCACAGGTCAGGAATCAACTGAAGCCACCTGACAAGTGAAGGTCTCCCTTAAAGGGGAGAAAAGGATGCTTGAGCCTACTATAGTTCCCAGGGTGCCTGTTAGGTTCCCAGGATGATTGACAGTGGTAACATCCATCTGTTTGAAAGGAAGCCCACCACAACTCACACCTACCCTGCTCCACACACTCTATGGTCCTACTCACATGGCCAAGACAAAACCACTGAAGTGGACTGGTCTAGGTTCTCCAGCTAGGGTTGCTCACTCTGTGTGTGAAACCATCATCCAGTGGGTAGCTCTCTACTAAGCCCAATCCATATTTTCTCCTAAGCTGATGTGAAGGAAATTTGTCTTGGCCAACACTCACAATCTTTCTGAGGATCATATAAATAGCTCAGATAAGTTTTTTCAATCTAGCTTTAGGAAGAAAGGAATTCTCTCACACAGCTCTGATGTGGTCTCACTTTACAAGACTCAACGGAACACAGACAGGCTAGATAGTTTGCCTTTGGGTCACTCCCCAGACTTAGGGATGGGCTCACTAGTCTTGACTAGCACTGCCCACCACAGGGGACCTCCTAGAACAAAGGGGGCTTTGTTCCCAAGAACATCTCTACCTTAGACATCATTCATTGGAAATCTTAAAAGTTACAGTTTCTAACTTTGAAACAAACAGGCAAAAAGGATTAACTTCTGCCTGCTCCCAGAATCCCAGTCCATATGGAACACAGCTACACAGATGTTTGGAGCCAAGCAAGGCAAAATGGAAAAACCCCAAAGGCTGTTTGTGCCACACATGGACCATCTTATAGAAATGGAAAGTTGATTCCAAATACCTGGGATTTCATGTTGGGGTTCACAAGCACCTGAGGTTCCAGTGAATTTTCAGTTCCCATCCAGATTAGGCGTTGGGCATTACAGACGCCCACGTGGATGGCTTCCACATTCCAGAAGTGGTCAGGAGTCCCACGGCTAAAAGTAGCTGCCCTGACCTTCTATGGCACTTTGACTGCCAAAGGTCACAGCCCACCTTCTACCTCGTCCTTATTTCGGGGACAGTACAACATAGAGGGAAGAACAAGGCTTTGGTTTCTCAGAAATGGGGAAAGGAACCCCCATTCTGCTTCTTACCAGCTATGTGATCTTGAGCAACTAGCTTTAACATACAGATCCTTCGTTGCTTCATCGATTACCTACATTTTATGGCAATGGTAAAGAGTATTTAACACATGTCTGGCATAAAGTAGGTGCCTAAGAAATAGGAGCTCCTGGGGCACCTGGGTGGCTCAGTCGTTAAGCGTCTGCCTTCGGCTCAGGTCATGATCTGAGGGGCCTGGGATCGAGCCCCGCATCGGGCTCCCTGCTCCGCGGGAGGCCTGCTTCTCCCTCTCCCACTCCCCCTGCTTGTGTTCCCTCTCTCGCTACATTTCTGTCAAATAAATAAATAAAATCTTAAAAAAAATAAAAAAGAAATAGGAGCTCCTGTATTTTCAACTCAGCTCTTTGAGAGCAAGATTCATGTTTGTTTTATCCACCCCTTTACCCAACCAGCAATGGTCATGAACCTACCACGTGTCTCCTTGTACTTGATACATTTCCAGGTTCAGTAAATATTTGCTGAATGATGAATGCCTGAATAAATGAGTGAATATGCCTACAATGCCTACAGGAATACATTTAAGCCAATCATCACAGACTTTGAGTAATGAAGAGCAGTATCTGCCAGCAGATAACATTACCAGAAATAATAAGGAAGCATGAGGAATTTGTGAAACGCCAATGCACTGGTCCCTTGAACAGCGGGCAGACAGCCACTCAGGGTATAGCATGGGCCTTGTCCATACCTCAGCCTGGGACAGTGATGAAGGTAGACTTGGAGGGGAACATTGCATCAACAACTAACCAAGCAGCATCCAGGAACGGTCCACAGGGTGCCAGACCCCAGGCTGAGCGCTAGGAAACAGCCAAAAAACAGAATTCCTGCTCTTGAAAGCTCACAGCCTGCTGGAGAAGGCAGGTGAAGAGAGAATCTTTGTTGTGGGGTAAGCAGGACAGATACACATGGTATGATTTCGGAGTATGGAAGTCTCCCCTTGCCCAACAGTCTCTCCTTATCTGGCTAGCAGGCCTGGAATTCCCACTCCTCAGACTCTGGAACTGGATCAAACTGTATCTGATTCCTTCCTACAGCAGTCCTTGGCTCCTTCACAGCCCAAGTCCTTGATCCTTATTTTAGAGTGGTCACTTCTCATTCAATTTTCAGATTAATCCTGAATGAAAAGAATTCCTTCAAATCAACACCTGTGGTTCAACAGTCATTATTCCTTTAGTTATGGAAATGGCCACTGAAAGTCTGTGATGTGCTAGACATTGAGGACAGGCAGAGCCCAAGGCAGATGCAAGATACGCTTGTCAGGGCCCATGGTCTGGTGCGCAATACTGTTGACAACTATGAGGAGGAAGAACCGGCGGCTCGGGAATTACACAGCAACGGGACTAAACCTAACTGAAGTGTAGATGTGAGCTGAAACCAGATGGATAGATAAGGGTACTGGGAGAAGAGGAAGGCTTCATGGTTAGAATGGTGGGATATGAGATCTGATGGCCCAGGTTCAAGTCCTAGGCAAAGTCATCAACCCATCTCAGCCTCAGTTTCCACATTTTGAGAATGCAAATAGGAATAATAACAATTCTTTTTTTTTTTTTTAAAGATTTTATTTATTTATTTGAGAGAGAGAGAATGAGAGAGAACACATGAGAGGGGATAGAGTCAGAGGGCAAAGCAGACTCCCTGCCGAGCAGGGAGCCCGATGCAGGACTCGATCCAGGGACTCCAGGATCATGACCTGAGCCGAAGGCAGTCGCTTAACCAACTGAGCCACCCAGGCGCCCGGAATAATAACAATTCTTACCTCTTAAGTTACCGTCTGCAAAGGTAAAGATTAAATAGGAGAGGAAAGGCGCCTGGGTGGCGCAGTCAGGTAAGCGTCGGACTCTTGGTTTAAGCTCAAGTCATGATCTCAAGGTTGTGAGGTCGAGCCCCACATTGAGCCCTAGTGTTGGGCTCCATGCTCAGTGCGGAGTCTGCTTGAGATTCTCTCTCCCTCTGCCCCTCCCCCCCACTCACACTCTCTAAAATAAATAAACAAGTAAAATCTTTAAAAAAAATAAATAGGTGATATATACATATATGCATATGAAGACACTAATGTATATTCATATCTAGATCCTGTATTTATATACGTTCCTATATACATAAGCTCATTATCACAGTATCTGACATATAAGAAGGCTTCACCAGAAAACTAATTTTTAAGGATGAAAGTAAGTCAGTGTTCTCAATATTGAAGGACTAGCAAGTGTGACAGCTGGAGATAAGGAAGAGAAAAAAATGCAGCTGAGGGATTTGTAGGAAGTTTATTATAGCTAGGTTCTGCATGAGAAGTAGGGCGTCTGATCCTGAGGAGGGCCCTTCTTCTGATTGCTGGGTTTCTGACTTATACAAAAATGTCCAACCCCATGACTGATCCCACAGACAGACATCCCTCTGAGTGTTCACAGATTTTATTGTAGTAATCTCTGAGTACCCCAGATCTGTCTCAGGTCTACTGTGTGTGAGTTAGAACGCATTTGGCTGAAAGTGGCAGAAACTGACTTACCAAAAAAAAAAAAAAAAGGAAGCATAGAAATGATGGTTGGTGCACACAGCTGAGAGGTCCAGGCACAGCGAGGGCTGCATCCAGGTGTTCCTAGTTGCTGGTAATCTTTCCATTCTCCTTGTTCTGCTTTCCCTTATGCTGGCTTCATCCTAAGCCATACCTTTCTCTATGGCAACAACATGACCATTAGCAGCAACTCGGTGTTTACACTCCATATGGCTGGAAACCCGATCAGAAAGAAGGTTCCTCTCTCCCCAGAATCCCAGGGGTGACTCTCATTGGACCAGCTTGGGTCACTCTAGCTAGTGGAGGGGCAAATGCTGATTGGTGAAGCCTAGGTCACACGAGCACCCTCAGAGCCAAAGGTCAAGCTGCGCAGGAACCGTAAGAGTGGGGTGGTGGGAGGAGAGATCATTCCTGGGCCAGACATTTGCCCATGGGCTGTCAGATCTCTGCTCAGCAGCACAGAGAACTCTGTTTGATGGCCTTGCTGGTGCTTGGGTGGATTCTGACTGGAGGCCCTGACCGAAGAGGAGAGGATAGGAAGAGACCAGAAGCCAAGGTATTTATCCACCTTGCCCTCTGCTTCAGGGGGTGTCACAGACAATGGCTGTGTCTCCCCACAGAGCCCCTCCCTTCAGGGTCAGCTCCAGCTGGGCAGACCCACCATAGTTCTAGCTTCCACCAGATGGCCCTGGACTCGGCCTCCTCCCTCGGGCTCCCACCCTATGTGTCAGGGGAACAGAGATCCTACTGTTGCTAACCCCCCGGGCAGCCCTACCATCCGTTTGGCCTTCCATCCCTGCCACCAACTGCAGAACTAGTTCCCAGAATACAGTTCACTCTATTTGACATACCTGGAATGGAATCTATGTTGCCAACTAGATCCTGACTCATCCAGTTCCCTACAGAGGAAAATCCAGGAGAGGGTAAGTATGTCTGGCAGGCAAAATCAACAGCTGTCCATGACAGATTACATTCTGTCTAGTTCCTGTGAGTTCCTCTGCCAGGGAATGAAACTGTGCCCCTAACCACAGCCTGGCCCTGCCTTACTGCAACTTGCTAATACAGCTCTGGGGTGCCGTTCCCCAAGAGGCCTACAGTAACACAAGTAGTAGTGGCAACAAGCAGTTACGAGTCCTATCCTGGGCCAGGCACTGTTCTAAATGCTCCCTGTTAGCTCAGTGCGTACGGACGATGACGCTAGAAAGCAGTAATACCACACTTCCGTCTGACACGTGAGGAAGCCAAGGTTCAAAGAAGGTAAATTCCCCCGAGTCGAAGGGCTGGTAAAAAGTCAAGCGGAGATTTGAACTTGGCATTCTGGCTTCAGAACCCACCCCTTAACCGCGACACTCGGCTGTCTCCAGGCCAGGGAGGGGTCAGCCAAGGTCTGGAAAAATTCCACTTTGAGCCTCATTCGTGGCGATCCCTCTATTCGGAGGTGCTGGGCACACCCGAACTGGAGTAGGCAGTGCCCAGTCTCCACTGGGGGAGCTACGTACGGAACGGTCAGTAGTAGGCAGAGATGCCCTGATATTTTGTCCGGGGTTCTCCCCCCAGACCAGCTGTCTAGCTGTGGCACATAGCTTGACTACCCCTAACGAACTCCGGGTTAGAAAAGGGGATTAAAGCTCTATCGGCAAAAACCATTTGTGGCACAAAACAATTACCACGATCACAAGAAATGTGGGGGATAATTCTGTGAAAATTGCACAAAAGCCATGCCAAACCCTCGCTCAGCATTCCAGTTAGAATCTGAACGAAATGAGGGAATAATCACGGGGCTACGATGATGCCTAATTAAAGCTAAATTTAGCCCACCCTGGTTTTTCAGAGTTGTCATGAAATCCGTTTCAACTCACACAATAATAACGGCAAACCCAGATAATGAGGAAAGGGATTTAATTCGAAAGGTGGAATGTCATCGATATAATAATTAAGATAAACACACACACACACACACACAGGGGCCCAAATGAAACGGGCATTTGGTTGACATTTTCAGTGATTTTGTGGTGACTTCCTGGCTTTCTAATTTAAAAATTAAAGAAAAGGAAAGAAAAGCAAACAGGAAGAAGATCAAGGAAGATGTTGATTTTCTTGCCATTTCCCCAGGGGCACTAAAGTGAACCTGCTGTCTCCACACAACACGGTGGGGGAGAGGGTGGAGGACCAAGCCTTTAATTTCAGGCAGGGCGGATTTGGGCTCTGTGCTTCCTGACAACCACAGGGGGCAGGGAGCGACACCACAGGCTGGCTCCAAATTAAACTGTGAGGACAGGGGAGTGAGACTGCTCAGAGGGCTGGGGATGCCTCGCCAAGTGAGCCCTTCAGACTTGAGCTGCCTTTCCCCTACAAGGCTTGGCCTCCTCTTCAATGAATACGTGTCATGGAGAAATAACCAAGAAAAGTCTGTGAAGCTTGTGGTCTCATGAAGTGGAAGCCGAGAGGGGACAAGGTGAGGGAGGAGGAAATGGCTGATAAAGGAGGCTCTTCTTCCCAGCCAAAGCTCTGGCAGCTCTTCTTCCCACCCACACCTCCACACACACAGGCACCCCCAATAACAAGAAGGCCTCCGGCCTCAGCTCATCCTCTGCCTTTTCTCAGCTCATCCTCTCCCTTTTCTCAGCCCGGGCGGGCGGGAAACAGAGGTAAAAATCTGAAGGTTGATGATGTGGATACGGCCCTGCTCTCCAACTGCAGAGAGAACCAAGTGAGGATCCAGTAGCTGCATGTCTCTTAGAATGCCCCAATACTCAATGTAGTCTCTCCCAGGGACTCGACTCTTGAATTGTCTTACTTCCTCTGCAATGCAATACTACAAAAGTAGCTATCATGACCCCCATTTTACAGATTAGGAAACCAAGACTCGGAGAAGTTGAGTAACTTGCTCCAAATCACAGAAGAATAAGTAGCACGTTTGGGATTCAATCCACCAACTGTCAGACCACAGTACAAGACTGCCTCCTAGCTACCTCATTCAGCTAAGTGTCCAAACGTCTCCATGAGCTGTCTACCTTAATTACAAGACGTCTATTGTGAAGGTTTTTTAAATATGGCTTTATAATATGAAAACTGTTACATTTCAGCTTTAAAAAAAAGTCCAAGTAATGGACAAAAGAGATAGCCTCAACCAGCCCAGACACTCAGCACACACTTATTCAAAAAGTAACATAAATGAGAATGTGATTCTGGGGGGTAATAATGCCACATGCTAACTAAATTCAAGTTTTTAAAAATATTTCTGAGAATTAGATTCAATAAGAAAAGAAATGAACTTAGCATGTATATGGGTGTCTATGTTTATAACCAACTTTAATATTAAGATAAGAATATTCACAGTCTTTGCCCTTGCCTGACCTCTAAAAAGAGTCTGGTCCGCTAATTCTGTGGCCCTCTTTCCCCCTCTGTCCAGGCTCTGTGGTGCTGGTTCTCCAACTGTGGGCCACGGAGGAAGTCTTTGTGGGCAAAGGAGGGGTGACAAATGCATCAAATAATAAATCCCTTCTTCATATCTTTATGTGACGATCTGACTGAGGCAATTTAAGTAACTTAAAAAGGTACTTCTCAGAAAATAATGCAGCCCAGGCAAGATATTGCTAAATACCAGAGAGACAAAATGATCTTATCCCTTTAATACCGTGGGAGACAGCATTTTTGCAAAGCGAAGGCACCCATCTCTCTCTTCCCAAATGCTGCTCGTTGTGTCATAGGACTCTGAGAGTCCCCCGATGGAGGCATGGATCTAAGATTCCTCCCACTGAGTTCGGGCAGGCTTGTGATCACAGTGGAGGCGACACTACGTGACTTTTGCCGCGTGGCCCTAAAAGGCAGGCGAGCTTCTGCGGGTTGTCTTGGGGCACTTGGCTTTGGATCTGGGCACCACGCTCTGAGGATGCCCACACGGCCCTGTGGAGAGGCCAAGCGTAGTACCCGTCGGCAATCCCTCTTGTAGCCTCTGTGAACATCAACATCCACTGCCAGGAGCTTTCAGATGGTTCCTTCCACACCCTGCCTTGTGTTGCCTCCAGCCTTCCAGTCTTCCGTGCCAGGCTGCAGACATTACGGCATAGAGACACGCTGACTCCCCTGTACTCCCTTTCAAATTCCTGACCCACAAAAGCATGAGCCTAATAAAATGGGTGCTATTTCATGCCACAAGTTTGGGATGGTTTGCTACTCCAAGGTAAGCGCCAGGAGAATAAAAGCCCTTCCTCATCTTTAAAGATACAAACACTGCCTTCTTTGTGTCTCTACCCCGTTCTCTAATAGTTTTTATCCACCTTTATCAAAGCAAGTATGACTTTATTCGATGAGTAATTACATTTCTGTCTGCCTGACATCAGCTTCTGAGCTTTGCAAGGACAGAGACTTTTGCTTATTGATTTCTGTTCCCCCAAAGCATCTGTTGTAGGAATGAATGAATGAATGATTGAAACAGCCTAGAGAACATCACACTTTTGACTTCAATCTCATCATCCCAAACAGAGAGAAAGCTTGGTAAGTTTTAAAGCTACTGTGTTTGCGAAGAGTCATTACTTATGAATCAATACACATGCAACCGATCCACCTTCCCATTATGAAAAGAGGCTAAGCTAGAAGCAGAGGAACAGAAAACAAGAACACTCAAGCTTCAGGTGGCAGATGCTGGCTGTGCCCCTCCCGCATCCCTTTGAACCCTTGGGGTCCCCCAAGCACATGACTATCACATTCTATTACAGGTCCCTACAACTCTCCACCTAAAGGCTGGCTCTCAGCTCCTGAGCAGGGCAGGCCAGCTGTGCTGGCGGAATGAAAGCCCTGGAAACAGCCCTCAGCCAATGACAGATGTGGGGTGGGGGATAAATACCCCTGAGTGGGTATTTCTAGGGCTTATTCTACACTGTAGCCCAAAATTCCCAGGCAGGGATGAGCCCCGGTGACACTCTGGAGGAGCCTTTTCAATAACACATTCTTCTCTTTCCACTTTTATTCCCTCAATCCCTTATTGATACTCCCGGGATCACCTTTGAAATAAACCATTGCCTTTCAAATCCTCTACCCAGGGTCTGCTTCTGGGGAAAACCCAAATTGAGCAGCACTCTAAGCAACACAGACCAAGTCTTGGTTGGCAAAAAAAAAAAAAAAAACAAGAAGAGGGTGGGGACAGATAAAATTCACCCAGCAAGTTACAATTCCTTCCAGTGGATTTCAACAAATGACTTCAGGAAAAATTTCCATGTGCTGGTGATTAAAGATAATCAACTCAAGATTTGGGCCACAATAAACTATAATAGACAAAGGGCTCATTTCTGCATTAGTCAGGACACTTTGGGCTGCAAGTGACAGAAAACGAACATGTACTGGCTCAAGCAAAGTAGGAATTCACTAGTTTGTGTAACTGAGGAAGGTCTTCAGCAGCGGTGGGCCCATATCAATCTTACCAAAAATCTGTTTACCACGATTATGCAGCTCTGCTTTCCTCTTGGTTGGTTTACCATTTGGTAAAATCTTCAAAAAGAGTGGGAAGAGGCAACTTCTGATTTACATTCCATTCACTAAGTAACACCAGCAGAAACAGAGATGCTCTTTCTCAAGAGTTCCACGCAAAGTCTTGGGTTTGGCTTTCATTCCTGAACTGACAGCTGTGGTCAGGGCATTGGAATATGCCCCCGGGCAGGCTGGATGTGTGACCCCTTTACAGATCCCCACCCCAACTGAACAGCCTCACAGTGGCTCACGAGTGGTTCCTTAAAGGAAATTCAGGGTTGGAAGGGGAAGGTTACTCCCCAGAGAAGCATGACCCCCAACAACACTAAAACAGACTTGTTCTATGAAAAAGAGAAAGAACAGGGGCGCCTGGCTAGCTCAGTCAGTAAAAGCATGCCACTCTTGATCTTGGGGTCATGAGTTCGAGCCCCATGCTGGCTGTAGAGATTACTTAAATAAACAAATAAATAAATAAGTAAATAAATAAACTTTTAAAAAAATCTTTTAAAAAATGAGAAAGTAAAGACAAGCAAAAACAAACTGAACTTTTCAGTTACTCAGGGCATAAAAATTCCATCTTTTGGGAAAGCCAATTTCTCTGATATATGACTAAAAACAGTTGTGGCTGATAAATATATGTCATATATATATATATATATATATATATGCATATATAAATATATGTAAGGTTCTAAGTGACATGAAATAAGCACATTTCAACCTGTCCCTCTGTCTTTAAATGCATGTTTCATTATTATTTAGTTATGGTGAGGCCAAAAGATTAGGAGATGACTGTCACTGACGTGATAGATTGTTACTCACAGGTTCCAAGGGGAGGGGCATGCCATTCCATGGGGGCCACATGGGGAAGCACCTGGGATGGTCAGGAGGCGCAGGCAGAAGCAGCAGGGCAATCTTGGCAGGAGACTTCACTGTAGTTTCTGTGGGAAGGAACAGGAGAGGCAGGGTAAGCACGCATGGGATTGGCTAGTTTGAATAATTTCAGTAGGCTCCAGGGTGTAGGGGCTGTCCTGAATTGTCTGGTATCCGGCCCTGGGGGTGATCATACCAGGTGGATCTGGATCTGGTAGCCCAGAGGGTACAACTTCCATAAAAGAGGTGCTTGGGGTATGGGTTTTGGATTAGTTAATTTGCACATGAAAAGTATGCTCCCAGGTGAGTTCTTTACAATCTCTAGGGATTCGCTAATCCAGGGAGGGTACTTCCTCCCAGGTTAGCAAGACCCTAGATGCCAGAACATCAAGAATGCAGAAAATACAAAAATAGAGTGCATATACTCTCTCACTGAATGCAGCTATACAAGCAGGAGAGATTGCATCCATCAGCCATTTGAGGACTCTGAAAAGTAAGTAGTAGCTAGGGGGTTGGAAAAGAAGACCAGAATTTGAAGCACCGTCAAACCAGAGTTTACTCTTTTTCTGCTCTGGTGTCCACTGGCCTGAACTCAACGCAGTCTGAAACCTGGAAGTGAACAGAGAGAAATCCAGGAGAAGCCCTCTAGTTCTGGCTTGTAGGCAGGAAAAGATATTTCCTGGTGCTGAGAGAGGGGGAGGAAACACCTTGTTTTCCTTTTTTCATTTCTTCTTGTCTTTTTTCCATTCTCCTGTACCTCGGCCACAGGCAGTCTTCGTGTACCAATGGTGCCAGTGTCAGAGGCAGCAATGGAAGCCCACAGAAGCCGAAAACTCTGAGGAAGGGATCTTCCTCTCCAATAGGAGGACCTGTGGTCCCCAGAGGGTAAGGAAACTCCTATTGCTTTCTTACCTTCTCTGTCCTAAAACTTGGTTCCAGACATGAGCATAGCTATGTGATGTGTATGCCAGAGTGGGGTAAAGAAAACCCCAGTTTTCTGTCCAAATGAGCAAAAAGAGGAGTTCAGGGAGCTGAAAAGTGTCAGGGACAGCCAGGAGAGAAGAGAGAGCTACCCACAGACTCCTGGGCTAACCTCTGAGCTACTCTTTCCTGGATGTGACCCTAAATGACATACAGGGACTTTAGAACTGAGTTATGGACAAGAATACGCCCAAGTCCCAGGCTGGGCCCTGGGTGGTGAACATCTGGAACAGATCTAAATAGCACTGCAGGGGATTTGAAAACCGAACTGACCTTGAAATCACAACCCACAGAAAACTGGTTGGAAATTGAGGACTGAACCCAACTGGGTTGATTAACTGCTAAAGCAAAAATATCAACACTCTCCAGAGGATTTAAGTAAGATTCAGAGTCTCATAACATAATATTTAAAATGTCCAGGACACAAACCAAAATTACTCAGTATGCGAAGAATGAGGGAAATCTCAACTCAGATGGGAAAAGATGCCAATGCTGAGATAACACAGAGGTTAGAATTATTTGAAAAAAGGCTTCAGGCACCTGGGTGGCTCAGTGGGTTAAGTGTCTGGCTCTTGATTTCGGCTCAGGTCATGATGTCAGGGTCATGGGATCCAACCCCGTGTTGGGCTCCACACTCAGCGTAGAGTCTGCTTGAGATTCTCTCTCCCTGTCCCTCTGCCCCTTCCCCTACTTGCGCGCACGGGTGTGTGTGTGCGTGCATGTGTGTGTCCCAAATAAATAAATAAAATCTTTAAGGGGGAAAAAAAGAAAAAAGCTTTAAAGCAGCTATGAAAGAAATGCTCCCACAAGAAATCCTGGACACTCTTGAAATAAATGGAAAAGTAGAAAGTCTCAGAAAGAAAAGAGAATATATAAAGAACCAAACAAAAATTTTAAAACTGGAAAATATAATAACCAAAACAAACTCACTGGATGGGTTCACCAGCAGAAGGGAAATGATGGAGGAGTCAGTGAACATGAAGATAGATTTATAGAAATATACAAGCTGAACAAGAGAGAGAAGAAAGATAAAAGAATAAACAGATCCTGAGGGACCTGTGGACAATACCAGAAGGGCTAACATTCCTACTGTTACAGTCTGAGAAGAGAGAAAGCATAGAGCACAGAAAACATATTTGAAGAATAACAACTTAAAAACGTCCTGAATTTGGCAAAAGGCAGAAACCTGCAGAGTCAAGA
This sequence comes from Neomonachus schauinslandi, assembly GCF_002201575.2. Taxonomy (NCBI): domain Eukaryota; kingdom Metazoa; phylum Chordata; class Mammalia; order Carnivora; family Phocidae; genus Neomonachus; species Neomonachus schauinslandi. The sequence goes on along the minus strand of NC_058403.1, from coordinate 176,210,541 downwards.
AGCTCAGCAAATCTCAAATAATATAAGCCTAAAGAAATCCATGCCCCATGCATAATAATAAAACCCCTGAAAATGAAAGAAAAAGAAAAAAAAATCTTGAAAGCAATCTGAGAACAATGGACACACTACCTATAGGAGAACAACACTTGAAGTGACTGCATATTACTCAGGAGAAACAAGAGTCTGGGATGAGGTAAAAGATATACTTAAAGTGCAGAAGTAAAACAAATGTCAAGCCAGAATTCTATTCTGGTGAAAACAGCCTCAGGGACAAGTCGAAATAAGGACATTCTCAGGTGAACGAAAACTAAGAGAATTCATTCCCAGCAGACCTGCTCTAAAGGAATTTCTAAGCAAATTCTTCAGGCAGAGAGAAATGACATCTGAAGGAAACTTGGAACATCAAGAATGAGGAAAGAGAAATGGAAATAGTACATTTCTGAGTAAATATAACAGACTACTTTTCTCCCATGAGTTTCTTAAAGCAAAAATTGTAACATGGTCTGATGGAGTTTTCACTGTATGTAGATGTACGTAAAATAACCATAGCAAAAAACCTATCTACTGGTAAGGTTTCTATATTCAACTTGAAATGCTAAAATATTTAAAAGTGAGAGGTTATGTATGTTGCAAACTCTACAGCAATCACTAAAAATACTATACAAAGAGATATGGTCATAAAAACAGAATATATATATATAAAGTATGCTCTCAGACCACAATGGACTTTACCTTGAGTTACGCCAGGTCAGTTCAATATTTGAAAATCAATGTATTATTAAAAGTCAAAAAAAGAAAAAGGGCAGGATCATATCAATTAATACAGTAAAAGCATTTCACAACATTCAAGATCCATTCATGATTAAAAACTCTCAGCAAACTATAAAAAGAAGGGACTTGTGTCAACCCAACAAGGGATATGATTGAAAAATCTACAGGGAACATTACACTTAATGATGAAAGACTGAATACTTTCCTCCTAAGAATGGGAACAAGGCAGACTTCCTTTATCTCCATTCCTATTTGAAACCATACTGGAATTCCTAGCCAGTGTAATCTAAATAAATAAATAAACAAGTATTAAGAAAATAAAAATTTGGAAAAGAAGAAATAAACTGCCCCTACCCACAGATGAAATGATTCTCTACATGAAAAATTCCAAGGGATACACACATACATACACATCTTAGAACTAAGTGAGTTTAGCAATGTTGTAGGATACAAGTTAAAAAAAGATTCTGTTTCCACATAATGGCAAAAAGGTATCGGAAATCAAATATTTTTAAATGTTATTTAAAATATCTCAAAAAATAGAAATATTTAGATATAAATCCAGTAAAACATGCAAAGAGGATCAGTGTGCTGAAAACTACAAAAATGTTGATGAAAGAAATCAAAGAGGATCTCAAGAAATGCAAAGACATACCATGTTCATAGACTGGAAGATAACACTATAAAAGATGTCAGTTCTCCCCAAATGCTCCCAGATTTAACACAATCCCAATCAAAATCCCAACAGGATTTTTTTGTAGGCAGATAGAAGCTGATTCTAAATGGATATGGAAATGCAAAGAAAAAAAAATAGCCAAAATGATTTCAAAAAAGGAGAACAGAGTGGGAGGAAACACACTTTCCAATTTTTAGTCTTCTATAAGCTCCAGTAATTGGGATCAGGATAGCATGCTCTTGGCAAAAAGATGTAGCTCAATGGAACAGAAGAGACTCTGGAAATAGACCTGATGCTATAGACAACTGATGCCATTTTAACTGAAGTGTAATTCATATACAGTAAAATGCATAGACCTGAAGTGTGCAAATTGAAGATTCTGACGAAGGCATATACTCACATAACACACACCCAATAAAAAATATTTTCATTTCCATTACTCTAGAAAATTTCCCTGCACTCAATTTACCAACTGAGTTTTTCCTAAAAGTGCAGAGGCAATTCAATAGAAAAAAGATTCTTTTCTTAGTAAATGGTGTTGAAACATTTGGACTTCATATGTAAGAAAATGAACCCTGATATAAATCTCATATCTTATACCAAAATTAACTCAAATGAAATCACATATTTAAATGTAAAACAGAAAATTATAGAACTTTTAGAAGAAAACATAGGGGAAAATCTTCATGATGCATCACAGAAAAAGAATTGATAAATTGGGCTTCATCAGAATTAATCATTTGTTCCAGGAAAGACACTGTTAAAATAATGAAAAGATAAGCTACAGTGTAGGAGAGAATATTTACATACCACATATTCAACCAAAGACTTGTATCCAGAATATATTAAGCACTCACAAACTCAATCCTAAGAGAACAAACAATCCAGTATTTTAAATGAGCAAAAGAGGAAGTGTGCATGGCAAAAAAGCCCACAATGTTCAACATTCTTAGCCCTTAGGGAGATGCAAATTAAAAACATGATGAGATACCACTACGCACCTATTAGAAAGGTTGAAATAAAAAAAAAAAAAATGACTGACAACCTCCAGTATTGGCGAGGATATAAAGCAATAAGAACTCTTACACTTGCTGGTGGGGGAGTATAATATGGTACAACCCTTCTAGCAAACAGCATGGTAGTTTCTCATAAAGTGGAAGATATGCTTACTAGTTGAGTCCTTGAGTCTCCTAGGTATTAGCCTAGATACATGAAAACTTATCTTTACACAAAAACCTGTACACAAATATTTATAGGAGCTCTACTTATGATTGCCCAAACTGGAAACAGCCAAATGCTTTCCAATGGGGGAACAAACAAAAACACTGGGTTACATTCATACAGTGGAATTCTGTTCAGCAGTAAAAAGAAATGGACTATGGATACAAGCAACAACTTGGATGAGTCTCAAAGACATTATGACGAGTGAAAGAAGCCAGTCTCAAAAGATTATATACTGTATGATTCCATTTATATAACTTTCTGGAAAAAACAAAACTTTGGTGATGAATAACAGATTAGTGGTTGCCAGGGACTGGGGTTGGGTGGGGGGGAAGGGTGTGCCTACAAAAGGATAACATGAGGGAGTTCTCTGGGGTGATGGAACTGTTTTGTGTCCTGATTGTGGTGTGGTAGATACATGAATCGATACACGCGTTCAAATTCACACAAAAAGTCAATTTTACTCTAAATTCATTCAGAAAGTAAAATTTTAAGAAATTAGAAAAGTGGAAATGTTTCCAGTGAGATAATTAAACTTATCAGGAAGAAAAAACTTCTCCAGAATGTGTTATTTTGTAGGTAAAGCTGAAAAGGAAAAAAAAATTAAAAAGAAGTAAATATTGCCCTGAGCAGTGAGTGATTCTCAAACTTCAGTCTTTATAAGAATCATCTGGAGAATTTGTTAACATTGTTTATTCTGGACCTCACCCTATCTCTACCCTTTGAGAAATACTTGGCTGGAGTAGAAAAGGTACTAGTTGTTAAGTTACCTCAGCATGCTTTAAAATACCAGATTAAGACCCGACTGGACTTGCCATAAATCAAAGCAGATGCTTCTGGATTCAGTTAAGTAATTAGGACAAAATTTTCCTTCAGAGAGTTTACATTTGCAGTGCTTAGGCTTGTAAATTGAGACACATAAATAAACCCTCCTTCTATCAGTAGAACTAAAGCTTTTTTTTTCTTTATAGATTGAGGCAGTTCAATGAAGTTTTGAGTTTTCCTAGGCAGTCACCAAAGAGCATAAGCCTTAAAAAGTGAATCCATGATTACATGACTTGCTCCAAGTTACTGGTGGAACATTAAGAGTTTTGTTGTTGTTGTTTGTTGGTTTCGTTGGGGCAGGGAAAGGAGAACCAATGGCATAGAAGTAACTGAACATGGAATTTCGAATACAAAAACGTGACTAAAAAAGGCCCCCTCTCTTTCCTACGGTTGCAGTTTGATGTTAGCCTAGCCTTAAAAATTTTGTTTTTAAAGTAACTTTGAAGGGCCATATCTAATTTTTCATGGCTTTTTTAAAAAGAGAGAGGAAAAGTGAAATAAAATGCCTAGCTTGCATATAGTTCCATTATTTCCAGAATATTCCAATTACCTTAAGTTTTGACATGATGTGAATTAAACTGCTATCTAATTTGCCAACATTTTAGAAAGAGTGGGAAGTGAGCAGGAGCTGGGTGTTCTGATTCCAAGAGCCCCAGTTTCATGAGGGTTTCATGAACATAGGCCCCTAAAGCTCTATACATCAAAACGGCAACTGTTTTCTCCAGCTCACATGGCTGTGCTCAAGCCAAGAATTTTGAACCAAAAGCCACAGGCTGACCTTCCAGAGAGGTAGGCCCATTCCACCTGCCCCCAGCCCAAGGGCATGGCTTGGGGATTTCAAGTGACCAGACTTACTACAGTATCACATGTTGTCTGAAATGTGTCCCTCTTTGTAGGATGAAAAAGAAGATCCTCTGTTCTCTTCACCTTTCAGCAGAGGAAGTGGGTTTGGCTCAGCAAGGGAGGTGGATGCAGACAGGAAGGGAGGAGACACAGGCCTGTCTTCTCTCAGTCTTGCCAGCCCAGAGACGGGAAAGTGCAGGCCAGCGTGCCTGTCACTAAGAGCAGTGGTCAGAAGTACAAAACAGGGACAGCCACTCTGAAAGACAGTTTGGCAATTTCTTACAAAACTTGCCATATGAGTCAGCAATTGCACTCCTTGGTATTTACCCAATTTGTTGAAAACTTATGTTCACACAAAACAGGCACACTGATGTTTATAGCAGCTTTAGTCATAATTGCCAAAACTTGGAAGCACCAAAAATGTCCTTGAGTCTATGAATGGATAGACAAACTGTGGTACATCCATTCAAGGGAATATTATGCAGTAATAACAACAGTTATCATGTCTTGAAAAGACACAGAAGACTCTTAAATGCATAATCCTAGATGAAAAAGTCAATTTGAAAAAAGCTACATACTGTAAGTTCCTAACTACGTAACACTTTGAAGAAGGCAAAATTAAAGGAGACAGTAAAAACATGAGTGGTTGTTAGGGGGCTTGGGGAGTCAGAGGGAGGTAGGGGAAGGGGGAGCACTGAGGATTTCTAGGGCAGTGGAACTTTTCTGGATGATACTGCCCACGTGGAAACATGTCATTATACATTTGTTAGAGCCCTCAGAATGTAAGATACCAAGAGTGAACCCAATATAAACTATGGACTTCAGCTAATAATAATGTATCAGTATCGGCCCCTCAACCATAACAAGAGTACCACACTAATGCAAAATGTTAATAATGGGTGGGGGGTGTGTTAATTATAACTGGGTGGAGGGGGTTTGGGTGTGAGAAGATAGATGGGAACTCCCTGTACTTTCTGATCACTTGTTCCGTAAACCTAAACATGCTTTAAAAACAAAACAGAACAAAACACAAAACATCTGTCGGGGGCCTCCTGCCCTGGCCAGAGCCCTGGGTGCTCCTCAAGGCTACCGGGCCCCACTGCAACATTTTGATTTGGCTTGCTTCCCTGGTGGTTTGCAGCCCTGACTTTTCTGAGCTCCAGAGGACCCTGGCTGCCTGCCTGAGATGTTTGTTCCTAGCGCTGCCTGGCTTTGCCACCTTCAGAATCACCCCAGGTCAAAGACAAAGTCTTCCTATGGCAAGAATCTTTCTGGCTTTCCTCACGGCTCCACAATGCCTTGTGTCGCCAAGGGACAACTTCCTCTTCCATAAAAGCAGAGTAATAACAGTCTATCTTTACAGCTGTTCTCATGCAATCCATAGGTACCAAGTTCTTCCTCTGGGCCACACTCTGTTCTAGGCACTTGGGATACTGCCAGGAAAAAGAGACAAAAGTTCCTGCCTGGGTGGGCTTCCACTACAGTGAATGGATTAAATGAGACAACCCAAGGAAGTTCTAAGCATAGTGTTTGAACCATGGTAAGTGCTCAAAAAAATACCAGCAATTGCCAAGGTGAAGGCCACGGCCTCCGTGGGGACGAGAGCTAGAATTGGGGGCTTAGAGGAAAGTGCAGGCGGGCTGCAGAGGCTCTGGGCGCCAGCAGGTGGCAGCAGCTGCAGACACATCCCCTGCGGCCCTGAACGGTGGCTATAAGGGGAGGAGGGAAGGCCTGATGGATGCGAGGCTCAGGCTCTTATCCTCTGGATCACAACAAAAGCCTGTTCTTTCTGAGGAGTGTCTGGTGAAAACAGAGCTCCTTATCTTATCGTCATCTCTTGCTTTGTCCTTTCGAAAGCAGTCACTTAACCCTCTGCAGCTGGGATCCTTCTCAGCCTTGCAAGACAAACCTGAGCTCTCCACGGCCGAATTCTCCAGCTGGAAGAGAGTTGAGAATTCGGAGGTTCAGAGGTTTGCCAAGTCCAGTGCCTCCTGGGGCCAGGCAGTAATGAACACCTTCCAAAGCTCTCCCTGGCTCCAGGGGGGGGGGGGGGGGGGGAGGTGCAGTCACGGCAAGTGCTGGGAGAGGCCACGTATCTGGACTTCAGTATGACACTACCACGTTTTCAAAGCACAGTGGCACCGCAAGAACCCGTCACCTGGATTTGCCTGAGCCCCCCAGCTTGTGATGCCCGAGGCTTACCGCAGAGTTTCCTACTGTGCACGGCCGCCTGGGGGCCGGAGATGGGTGGGGGGAGCTCGCCCAAGTGAGCTCAGTGAGTTGGGCACAGCCCAGTGCCAAGTGGCGTTTCCATCTGCTGGCTCTGCCTGTGCAGCCACACCCATAGCAGCAAAGTGGGGCGTGCGCGTGTGTGTGCGCGTGTGTGTGTGAAGAAAAGCAAAGAATATGTTAAAATAGGGAGTGTAGCCCAAAGATGACTGCGCCTGGTGTAACTCGGCCGTTACAGATGAGGACATGAGCACGAGAAGCAGACGATGTTGACGGGCATTTAGCAGGTGCCAGGTGCAGGCTAAGCACTCTATGGAATAACGCATTGAATCCTTACAGCCTCCCTGCCCAGGCGAGTATTACCACCATGCCCATTTTACACATGCGGAAATCAAGGGCACTGAGCCATCTGCTCCGAGTCGCTAAGCTGGAAGGGGCAGAACCTCAATCTTTCCTTTGCTCTAAACAGGAAGGCGATCAAAAGAGGGCTCCCAGGGTCCACCCCGGGGAGGAGGCTGGAGAGGTGGTCTCCTGAGAGGGTGGGGAGCCAGGACCCAAGCCTGCTGGGGTTCTGAGAGATCATCCCCTCCCTGCATAGCCTGCAGGCCTCACACCTGTGTGCGTGCTCAGGTGCCTTCGTGGGGAAGGTGACATAATGACACAGGAAACAGAAATAGGCCTAGACCAGGAAAACTGTGGGAGGCAGCCTCAGAAACTGGCTCTGGCCTCCTGGCAGGGACTGATCCTCGGTGAGCCCTGGGGGCTCCGCAGAAGCAGGGTCTCCAGGGCAGCTGCAGAACCTACTAGAAGAGGGGTGGATGTCCACCACTCCCATGAGGCCACTGCAGAATGGAGTGTGTATGTGTCCGTCCCTCTTTGTTTATACTTCTTTGGATGTCCCCTTCTCACAATAACTGGCTTCCTCCCCTCTTGATTTGCACTCAGATACACCCTGAATGTTCAGCACTTTTCTGGGGTTTTCCAGCTGGCCAGAGCCCTCAGAGTTACAACACTACAGCTGGGCTGTCCCTCCTCACATTTACCAGTTTATTCCTTAAGTGATCACTTGACCTCCCCCAGCCTCAGTTTTCTCATCTGTAACATGGGTGAATGATATTGACCTTATAGCGCAAAGCTGCTGTGAACATTCGAGAGAAGAGGCCAGTGCCCAGCATGGTGGTGATGCTCGGTAAACTCTGTCAGTTGTGTTATGCTTTCTCAGGACAGTCTTCTGTCTTGACCTTCGCATTGCCCCAGAACAACCACGGAAATAAAAATCCCTTGGTTTGGCACTCTGGGTGGGCTCTCTCAATGAATCAAACACCAATCAAGAAAATGAATTCACTAAAGAAGTTTAAATGGAAAATAGTGGCTTAATGTGTTTCCCCTCCAGGGTAAGATTTGCATTTTAACAGAATTTCTCAATGCCTTAAGTTCAAAGAGTGAGGAATGGAGGGGGTTTCAAGAAGAAATTGGGCTGCTGGTAGAGATGTACAGCTGAGAGGCACGATGGCTCTGAAGCTGAGGGAAAGCAGGGAGCTTCTAGAACGTGACGCACTGTAACTGGGAATCACCCCCTTCTCACCTCCACCTCTACACACACACACACACACACACACACACACACATACATACACACACACTCCTCTCCAGTCATCTACAGTTACAGACACCTTGAGTCAGAGCTAAGCTTCTTCTCTCTCTACTTCCATTGGCTAATTTGGAAAACGGCATCATCATCGTCATAGCTATGTTTTGGGGTTGTCATTGGGAGAGTTAAATGAGTTAATACATGTCAAACTCTTCCACAGTGCCCAACATCTCGGAAGCACGAGGTAAGGGCTCACTGTGTTAGTGACCAGGTTGGCCTTCACACTGAGTTCTTGCAACTGTGACATGTTAGTGAATGTTATTCCTTCTGTTTAAACTCGCTTTTGAAGATATGCACGCCACATTTAAAAAATTTTTTTGACATCTTGAAGGCCTCTCAATGCCATCCACATTTGGATTCCAGGAGAACTAAGAGCTTCGCTATACTCTAATAGTTAAGCATAAATCAGTTTGATATACTGGGAAGGACACAGGGGCAGAAGATGATTCAGTGCCGCTGACCTTGGAGCTATGTGACCCTGGACAAAGTCAGACCTCTCTGAAACAGGAAACACTCACAGAGTCCTTTGAGGATCAAATGGCATCAGAGATGTTAAAGAGTTTAAGTAGAAAGCTATTATTACTACCACTACCACATGGACTTCCAGAAGTATGGTCCTGAATGCTATGACCATTGAACTTATTTTCTCCCCGCTGCCTGCTCCAGCCCTCAAACTCAACATTTCACAAGCTGATGCTAAGTCTGCTTGGGTCGCTAAAACTGGGTGACGTAAACAACAGAAATGTATTTCTCATACTTCTGGAGATCGGGACTCGTCTCCACACACCATCACACTGAGGCTAGGGCTTCAACATACAAACATTCAGTCCTGAACATCACCCACTAGTAAATGCTGGTGGAGTGACTGGGCTGCTGGTATGTACACTGCCCAAAGCTAGCCAGTAGAGATGTCCCAGCTTAAGAATCAGAGCAAGAAAGGGGGCAGACACAGGCTGACACTCCTCTTGCTGAGAAAGGAAGATGGCAAGCCTTATTTGGCTATGGTATGGGACAATATGGCACCATGATCTCTTATGGAGAGCAGGGTATCTTGTCACAAACCAGGCCTTCGCTTCATTTTGTGGGGTCATCTCACATCTCAGTACTTGAGTTTTCTCATCTGTAAAATGGGGACAATAATGTTACACATCTCACAGTGAGTTAGAAGCATTTAGCAGAGTACCTGACGTGGTTCATGGCAAGGAAATGGCAGTTGTGAATCGAGGACACTTGAACAAGGGAGGAACATTAACATTTTTGCTAGAGGACAGAAGCTCCGAAGAGCTTAATTTGTGTTTGGCTCTGAGTTTTTGGGTAAGGTACTTAGCTTCTCAGTTTCCCCATTTATAGGATAACCAAACAAGGATTTCATAGGTGTTTCTGTGAAGTATTCATCCCTTTAGATGTCCCGTAAGAAGGTTGCCATGGCCATGAAGTTTTGGGCAAAGCTTCATTCCCTCCATCTCTAGGAGTCCCACCAGGAATGCGCTGGAGCTGGTGATGAAGCATTCAGGACTTCTCTGAACCAACTGTGTTTTCAGTGATGTCATACTGGAAGCTTCAAATTAGTCACGGAGCATTTATACTCCAGACATTGGCAAATGCTCAAAATTGGGGCTACGTTTTTTTCTCAGACAGCTTGTTGTTCAGCATTTACCAGCACACCATTGGTCTGAATATGTTAGCTTATTCATGTCTCCGAGAAGTTTAACAATAAACTCATTGAACTGGTGTTTCCCAAACATCTCAAACCATCGGACCACTTCAATGACAGTGCTCAGAAAACTTTTTGGGAAATGTAGCACTAGATCATTCCATGGCCCTTTTATTCTACCATTTTCCCATTAGAGGATGCAACTATCGAGTTACTGAACTGGGAGGGACTCCTGTTGCCTGAAGGCTCAGTTAACCATACTCACTGGCAAAGAAGAACCCTTCCACAGTCTCACGAGATTTCCAGACTGGTGTCTTGGGCAAATGAAGGCTTCCTTGCATTTTTCAGGTTTATCAAATGTATGGCCTGCCCCAAACCTTTGCACGTGATGGTCCTGCTGTCTAAACACTACCTTCCTTCTAGTTAACATCTCCTCATCCTTGACACACATCTTGAGCTACGTTACTTTTGGGGGGTAGAGCTAAGCCTTCAGTCAATGAGATTCCGCTGATCCCTTTTCTAAAGAACCCTGCTCTTTGTCTTCAGGGCACTTATCTTGTGGTAGCTGAAATGTGGCCATGAAGTCTTTGAAACTTTTCCCATCAAATCCACTTCACACCCCTTGAATTGGAGCTGGCCACAGTAACCTGCTCTGACCCATAGGATGTGGAAGCCTTTCCCCACTCCCCCAGCATGTAGCCCTGAGACCTTTATACTCCTCAGCTCGGGACAGATGGAGAAAGACTGAGGTAATGCTGGTCTAACATCAAAAATCAGATTACGAAGGGAGAAATAGCCCTGAAAGCCAGATTATCTCGTGAGAGAAGATTTCACAGATTCTTCCGTCCTCCTTTGGTCCCTAGTTCATGATCCTAGAAGCGCACAGATTTTAGATTTTTCTGATGCCACCTCTGTTATGGACAAGATTACAGGAAGTTTAAAGACTTTAGCACAGACAGTGTTAGCTTGCATGTGTTAGCTTAAGCTGTAGTCTAGGTGAAGATGGCTGCCCCAGTGAGAAGTGTATATATCCAGAGGCACTTACTTCGAATCATAAAGGCCCAATCCCAGAAGCACTGACAATCCTTAAGTGAAGAGTCTTTGATCATTAACAAAACAAACATCAGAAATGTGTTTTTACTGGCAAAATAACAGGTTTTAAATGAACACATTAGATGCTATAAATGGGTTCTCATTGGGTAAGTCAGTGCTATTCAAGATATATGGCTTAGCCAGAGCCCTGTAGAGACAGTCCTCTGTCCCTATATGGAAAGAGTGCAAAGTCTAATGAAGCCCGGAGCATGTACTCTTAGGATGATCCTAGAGATTTGATTTCCGGATGCTGTATCTAGATTAGCATCCCACCTGAAACATGTGACCTTCCACGAGAGCTGGGGTTAAAAAGGCAGAGATCTACCACTCATGCAGCTTGCAAAAACATCTTGTACAAACCATATTATGCCTGCTTATTAATAAATATGTTTAAATAATGTGTCTAATGTGTGTGACACAGCACGGTTGGAGACCTGCTTACATTATAACCTGGCCTTTGAATGCATGAGTTGAATCCTTTGATCGCCCTGGGGTTTTGTTTTGTTTTGTTATTTTTCTTTTTCGTTTTTGCTTTGAAGCTCTTTCCAGATCATGGCACAGGGAGGAAAAACTGAAGCCGAGAATGGCAATTTCACCAAGTAGATATGATGAGATTGGAGTTAGGGCTGATTCCATGGCTATAACTTACAGGGCAGATTTCTAGAGAAGGGAAGTCATACAGAGGAGCTTCAGATATCTGTATAAGAATCTCCCAGAATCTTTGAATACCAAGTGGCATGTGCACAGGACCAGAATCCACAAAGGTAGGCAAAGAATAAATACTGTGGAGCTATGAGCTTAATTGAAATTCTGGAGCTTAAATAAAACTGAGGGATATTGTTGTATGTGTAATTGGAGAGGCTACTTTGATAATTCTGGGCACTCAGTTGACACAAGAAAGACTGTGCATTAGGGGAAGGATTACTATCATCCTGGAGTTAAGAATATACTAGACCTAACCTAACAAATATTTTAAAAAGCTTCAAAGGATCAAGCTGGTTCATAAGGAAGTTAACTGCCTTCCAGACAAAACCCAACATTATTTAAAGACAACAAAATCCAGACGTTCAACAATGCATCATCCACAATGTCTAGCACATAATAGCATATGATTAGACACATGAAGATACAGGAAAATATGAAGGAAGAAAAATCAGTCAATAATTGAAAGAGACCAAAAATACAGAGATGATAGAATTAGGGAAGAAGGCTTCTTCAGCTACTATTATAAATGTAGAAGGATATTAAAGGAAAATATAAACTTTATGAGAATAGATTGTGAGTCTCAAAGACAAATAGAGAAACTACAAAAGGGAACCAAACTGAAATCTAAAAACTAAAAAAACATAGTATTCACCATGAAAAATTCACTGGATGGCATTAATAGAAGATGAGATACTACAGAATGTCAAATTAGATTCAACCAGACAGTACTGTAAATTCCAAGGGAAACAAAATATTCCAGGAAAGTCTTCCAGCCAAGACCTTAGCTGGTCCTGTGGTGACATTCCATTAAGAAATATTCCAACTTAC
>NC_058403.1:175921889-176198036 GCF_002201575.2 Neomonachus schauinslandi | reverse complement strand
TTAGCTGGTCCTGTGGTGACATTCCATTAAGAAATATTCCAACTTACATTTTATGAAAGGATTAGAATTGACAAAGTGTCTTGCCTGCTAATGTAAATACTTGAAAGAAAACGAGAAGTTTTTAGAATATGACTTTTCCTTCACTTTCCATGTCTGTTTGAGGCAACACCTCTTACATTTTCTCTTCTGACTTAGGTCTTGATATTCATTCTGCACATTTCATAAGTGCTGTGCAGTAGATTTAAGAGCATTACATTTGGGGCATGAGATACTGATATTGCTGGGCAAATGGAAACCAAGCCTTCTTGATGGTAGAAAGGATAAAATTTATTACTAGGGAAAGTTTCTATTCATGGTATAACCCCCAAAGCGTATATAATCAAAGAACTGATGTATTTCCACAAAGCATTATCTACTTCTCCTTTTCAAGGGAGGAAAGATTAGCAGGGTCACAGAGAAGACTAGGAATGGGGTGGATCCCCAATAGAATGGCTCTGAAAGGCATGGAGTTTAGTGACACCCACCCTCTCCCTTCTTCCTCGAAGCTTCTCCACCCTTTTCTCTAGTCTTCTGAATAGAACTCCATGGTAGGCTGTTTGGAATCAGCATAACAGTGTGGGTAATTATAATAATCATTTTGCATGCATGTAGCTCTTTTCTTCCAAAAAACTCAAGGGCAATGTTGAAAGAAAAACACTCAGAAAAACTGAGTGTTTTTCTGAAACACTGAAAGAAAAACTCTCAGAACCTTGGTCAGCTTGTAAATCAGGATTCCTTAACTAGGGGTTTGAGGCCAACCTTGGCTGTTGGAGCATTGCATTGGGCGAATTGCCTGAAATGGTTTGGAGAATATATTCATGCTTTCTTTTCCCCAAGAAGATGGTCCTCAGATTTATTGTGGGAGCAGGGAGAGAATCAGGTCCAAAAAAAGAGTAAAATCCATGGTGGCAAAAGATGCATTTCTCTTTCAAAAATTAAGAGGCAATAATAAATATTTCATCGTTTAATTTGATCATTTAATCACTGAAGCTGAGAGAGAGAAGAAGAATGAACATACTGAGTATATATTTTCTGTCTCATGGTCTCTGAGGTAAATATGCACTTATTTTATGGAAATCATTTCAGCTTGCAGAATGTGCCTTCCCGAAAGCAAATAGCTTTAAAGGCTCAAAAGGGGATTTAAACCAAAATATTTCAATGACTGACGTCCTAATTGTTTCCATTCTTTTTTCCTGCTATCACAGATGAACAGCCCGCATTCCAGTACAAAGCCAGTCCTCTCACACCTACATTGGGCTCCATGTCCTCTCACCTTCAAGGACATGGCTCCAGCAGCCCTCGGCACTGTCTTCTTGACCAAAGTTAAGCCAACCATAGCCTCTGGGTCAAATCAAGCTGGCCCCTGTTTTTCTATTGTCTTCAAGCTAAGAATGGCTTTGACATTTTTAAATGGTTCAGGAACAAAATTTTTTAAAAAGAAGACTATCCGTGATATGTGACAATTTGATGAAACTCAAATTCCAGTGCCCATAAACACTTGGATGTCACAGCAAGTCAAACTGCTATGCCAGTTTCTCAGTGTTTACTCTCAATGTCTCTCGCACCTCCTTGTGGAGGGGAAACAGATGGGTTTTGGACTGGCACAGGTTCTGGGACGGCACTGGGGAGCACTGCTTGAGAGCATCCTGCCCTGACCTGCTCTGGCTGTGTTCCTGGCCACGGAGTGAGGATTCTGCAGAGCCAGGAGCGGCGCCCACATGGAGCCGGCAAGCCCTGGGGATCATACTCTGGGCATCCTGGACCCTGGAGTCCACACCCAGAGCCCAGGTAGGCTCCTCCTTGGGTTCATGCTGGCCGCTGTGTATACCTCTAGCCACACAGGGGCACCTGTTTGTGGTGCTTTGGACGGGAAGAGAAGGAGAGAGGGCCGTGGGGCTGGGCCTACTCTACGTATCCTGCCATGTCTGGGTGCAGAATTCTGAGCAGTCTGGAAAAGTCTTTTGGTCATGAGGAAAGTCAGTTGCAAGGTAGGAAGATAGACCCTTGCTTAACAAATTATTAGCTTGATTTATAACTTTTAAATATTTGGACATATGGTAAATAGGCTTCCATTTGAACTCTAGCCTGGGACCCCATAAATACTATGGGACTTGCTTAACAGAATATGGGAGAAATGATAAGATGCCATTTGCGATTAGGTTACAAAAGACTGTAGTTTCTATCTGGGGTGCTCTCTCTCATTCTCTCTCAGATTTCTGGACCTCCGGAATCCAGCTCCCATGTCACAGGGCAACTCTGTGTGTGTGTGGCGGGGGAGAGGGGCTGATGACAAGGGAATGGAGCCTGACAACAACCATGTTGCTGGGCTTGGATATAGGTCCTACCCCCATGTTCAGCCTTCAGATGAGCCAGCTTAACTGTCACTGGATAGGAGACTCCAGGCCTCAGGTAATCAGCTGAGCTCCTCCCCATATTCCTGACCTAGAAACTGGGAGATAATGTTTGCTGTCTTAACTACTAAGTTTGGGGTATAGCAATATTTGTTGCATAGCAATAAATAACTAATACTCTCACACACATGAATCAACATATTTTAAATGATTCTAGATATATGTAAATAAAGGCATAGAAAAGATACAGACAAAAGTGATGGTGGTGAACTCAGGGGTGGTATGGATCTGGGTGTTTGTTACAAGGAGTGGTCAAAGAGATATTAGCTTTATTTGTACAGTTTTAGTTTTATTTACTGGGAGAACACATTCATGGGTTGGTGGTCTAATTAAAAATTAATAAAACAAGATGTTGTAAGTTGTGGCTTTCCTTGGGAGAGGCAGCCAGCTTTTGGTTGTTGTGCACTGAAGCTGGGGATGAATGTTTGCCTCCAGAATGATTTGAAGGGGCTTCCACATGTTCCCCATCCCCTGATGAAACATGAATGAGTTGTATTTCTGGGTCACGGCAAGTTTTGTCATCACACTCCATGCCACAGTCTACGACCATTTGGGAAAAGTGAGCTGAGGCAAGAAGGAAAGGTCAAGCGAAAGAAGAGAAAATGTGCTCTTGGGAAACAAGAAGATGGTTGCAGAGGTGGCCCTGAGATTTCAAAAGTCTGTGTGATTTCTTCTATCCTTATAGTATTGATGACTTAATACACAGCTATACCTCCTAGAATCCTTGAATGCCAGCCATTGGAGGGGAACTACTTCAACTGAGGTCCAAAGAGTGGAGGTTTCCTTCTCAGTTTATTGGGGATAAGCCAGAAGCCCACTAGAAAATGCATTTTGGGTTGCCAAAAAGAGCAATCTCATCACAGCAGCTAATATTCATTGAACTCATACTACACATCAGGCATGTGAGCTGTACTCAACCCTCATAACCCAACATTATGAGGATGATACTATTATTACCCCAACTTTAAAGAATAGTTCATTGAAAATCATGCAAGTGAGATAACTTGACCAAGGTCACCCAGCCAGAAATCGGGAAAGCTAAGATCTATACCCAGGTAGCCAGACTCCAGAATCTAGGCGATTAGTGACTGTTCTGTATTCTCTGTCACTCTATCTCCTCTATGCCTTGTGGCCTTCCTTCATCAACTTCTTGGGTAGACATGGCAGTTTTTTTTTTTTTTTTTTTAAAGATTTATTTATTTATTTGAGAGAGTGAGAATGAGAGAGAGTACATGAGAGGGGGGAGGGTCAGAGGGAGAAGCAGGCTCCTCGCTGAGCGGGGAGCCCGATGCGGGACTCGATCCCGGGACTCCAGAATCATGACCTGAGCCGAAGGCAGTTGCTTAACCAACTGAGCCACCCAGGCGCCCCGACATGGCAGTTTTAAAGTACTGTCTGCAAACTCTTTGACATCCTCTTGAGAAATGGTGTCTGCTTCCTCCTTCAAATCTGGAAGCCGATAGAGGCTTTCCAGAGACAAATGTAATGTTCCTGTGACTTCTGATGCTCAGCCACTAAAGGCAGTAGAGATTCTGCCTCATTTTTAGGTACACTTGCTTCCAGAACACAGCCTCCATGTTATGAGGAAGTCTAAGCCACAGGGAGAGCCCATATGAAGGTAATGTGATCCACAGTCCCACTCAGATCTTAGCAATTGGACAGAATCCACCCCTAGACACGAGAGAAAGGGAATCTTAGGGATGACACCAGGCCTAGCTACCATCTGACTACTACTGCATGAGAGAGCTAGTACAAGAGTTCATGCCACCCCCAGAAACATGAGATAATAATAAAATAACTGGTACTTAAAGCCATTAAGTTTTGGGGTAATGAGTTACACAGCAGTAGATAACAAGACCTGTGGATTTCCCAGAGCTAGAATTAGGCATGGTCAATGCATGGCAAAGGATAGCCAATAGAATAAGAGGATTAGTAAAAGAAAATCTTATCCATCTACCTTATTGATCTTCCAGCCACTGTCCAGAGGTAGAACTGAGAAACTGGTTTAGCCAAGGATTTACAAACATTTGAGTTTAGGTGCTGCCAAAGAGAGCACTCTACAAACATTTGAAAAACAAAACCAGTGCTGGAGAGGTTGTGAGGGCTGCAGTTCAATGAAAGAGGCCACTGTGTGAGGCAGTATTAAGTGCTTTGTAAGCGTGCTTTTATTTCACCTTGGCAACAACACTATGAAGGAATTATAATTAGCTCTGTTCCTCGAGGTATATGAAGCAGAGAAGTGTTTACAAGTTGCTTTCATAGCTAGTAAGAGGGTATATTAATTGGGGTAGGCTAAGGTGCTGTAATGAAAAGACCCCAAAACATATTGGCTTAAATGAGACAGAGGTTTTCTTTTCTCTCACCGATCAGTCCTGAGAGAGACAGCGCAGGCTGGCTGCACATTCATATCTTTTAAGACATGGCTTCCATCTCTGATCCCAAGAGGGTCACGCAGTTGTTGCCCTCGCACCAGACAACAGAAAAGGTAAAGGGCACAGGAGCACCTGCACATTTCTTTAAAGGGTATGAACCAGAATTGGCACATAGCACTTGTATTCACAGCTCATTGGCCAGCACTAGTTCACCAGGACACTATATTGGAGCTAAGGGTCTTACTTACTAAGAAGTAAGCAGTCTCAATGTATGCCTTTGCCTAGTGTATCAGTTAGCTTTTGCTGCATAATAACCATCCTCAAACATAGTAGCTTAACATGACATAACATGTATTATTTCTCACAGTTCTGTGGGTCAGTTGGGTGGCTTTTCTGGTCTAGACTGTCTTGGCTGACTTCAGAGGTTAGCAGGTAGCTGGGCTGTGGTTGGTCAGTCTAGGATAGACTTACTCACAAGACTGGTGACTGGCAGGCCAGGTGGCCGAGGGACTCTCTGCTAAGGGAGGAGAGCTACCATGTGGCCTTCTATCCTTCATTAGATTGTCTTGGGTTTCTTCACATGGTGGTTTCAGTGTTCCAAAGAACAGCAAGAGAGAGCAAGACCTAATGCCCAAGGGCTACTTGTGTCAGATTAGTTATTGTCCCCTTGGCCAAAACAGGTCACTGGGCCAAGCCCAGAGCCAGTGGGGGGATGGGTCCACAAGAAGGCATGAATACAGGATGGCCACCATTCCTGCAACTATCTACCACACCTCACACAGCACTCTGGGCATCTATCTCATTCCAGGGTATTGCTGGGAGATCGTTACAGGCATGGCAGGGAAATTAGTGTTCTGGAGATTCAGGTCCTGAGTATCCCGCAACCTATTTCCACTTTGAATCCTTGATTAACAAACAGCATGAGGTGAGATGTACACATTGAGTACACTCTCTTTTGACTAGTTGACTCACTTCATGTAAGTGACTTGGTAGGCACTGCATTATGGACCTGTACTCTATGACCTGTAACTGTTATGTAGAAAAATAGGTGATAAAAATGATTTGGGGGGGTACCTTTGGTGACAAGCTTTAGTGTACACCCATCCCCCATACTCAGCAGTCTCCATTCAGAGTGGTGCTGGGGAAGGTGGTAGAGCACCTGGCTACTGAGCAGTAGCACTGAACTCAAACTTGAGAGTTAGAGGCCACTGAGTCCAACATTTTTGGTCCTGTGCCAGAGTCCTGTGCCAATGGCTGCAGATTAGGTTCCATTAATTAGGGCACTGATTCTCAACTCCTGCTGAACATTAGAATCACCTGGGGAGCTTTTCAAAAGCTATGGTTACCTAGACTCCCCACCAGCGTGAGGGAATAGGAATCCTTGGGGGAGGGGCCCAGACTTTTTGTGTTTCGTTATCTAGAAGCTGTCCCTGGATGATTTTTACCTGCTGCCACTGGAAGCACTGAATAAGAGTGTCTCCCTCTCACAGAGTTAGGAGGCTGGTCCTTACTCCCTCATCCTACCTGCCAGTTGGACAGCTCAACTGGCAGCAAGAAATAGAAATGGCAGATGTCCCAGTGGGAAGGATCCTGGAACTCTGAGTCCTCTAGATGGACTGGTAGAGACCCTTTGGGGAACTCAACAGAGGGTAGCATGGCCATACTAATGTAGAAACAGGTCTTTCGATCTACTCAACCAGAAATATGCCATTCTCGGGTCATTGCCAATGGAAGCCAAGAGAGCAATATTTCAGCTATCAGGGTGCCTTGGGCAGAGGGTTTAATGAACAGGACCTCTCTTTGATTAAGAGAAAAGACAAAGGGAGTCTAGTGTGAGTGCCAATGGAGGAAGGGCAATAAAATGGTAAAACACTGCTATTCTGTTGCCAACAGCAGCGGGCAATCGCTGGGCACCCACTGGTACCAGTGCTGTTATGGCTCTGGATACAATAGCCAGGCTTGTAGCTTTGGCCAGTCCACAGTGGTGTCTGTGGCCCTGGGCCAAGAACTGAAGGCAGGGGGCCTGGCTCTCACTATTCTCCATCTGCCCCTCGCTCAGTGTGACTCAAGACACACCCAGTTCTCCTGGCCACCTCCCTTTGGCACCCTCCCAGGCCTGCCTACCCCAGGCAGCATCCTCTACTCAGAGCCTCCCTCCACCTCCTCCCATACAGTGAGAGTTACCCATTATGTGCTTCTTATTGCAGGGAGCAGTTAGCTGTCAATCTGGAAAGAAAAGGGCTTTGGAGTCAGGTGTCCAGTACTCAGATCAGAGCAAGGTCACCCACTAAGCTCTGAGACTTTAGTCAAGTCATTTATCCTCAAGGGGTATTAGTTTCCTCCTCTGCCAAGTGGGGACAATCTCATAACTACCCTGTAAAGTATGAAAAACATCATGGGTGGGACTCAACGGTAGTTTGGATTTAATATCAGGACTTCACAACTAATCAAAATATGCCTTTCCAGCTCTAAAACATTTGCATGTTAAAAAGAAACTAAGAGTTCACTGAGAGAGCTCTATAGGTTGGGTCTTTGGAGGCAAGATAAGAAGAAACATGGGACTTCCTGCATTTGGCCAGTAAATGGGGGTCTTATTGGAAGAAGGGCACCCTCTGGAGGCCTTCAAATCCCACCACGTGGTTGGTGTGCAGACTGCACAACCTGTTTAGAATCACCCAGAGAGCCTCCTCCCTGGGTGAGTGGGTGTGGCAGAAAAGTTGAATTTTATTCCATCCCCTGCAGGGATTCTGACGCAGAGTACATCTAAGGAGGTCCCCTACCCTTTCTCGACGTAAGACAGGTCCTGCTGAGGGGATTTCTGTTTCAATGAGCCTGTGCTTCATGAATTCATTTGGTAAAACAAACAAAAAAATGACTTCCCAGAAGTTTTTCACACATGTGAGACATTTCTTGATGTCAGCCGCCCAGCCCGTGCAAAGCTGGTTTCTCACACCCTGAGTAACCTTTCAGAGCCACCCTGCCTCGTTTTGAATGGAGAGGATTAGAAAACAGTTACAGAGAATTTTCCTATGCATCATGCCACCAAAAATAGCCCTTTATTTTCTTCTTATCCAATAACGAGAAAGGTTAACAGCAGTCTAAAAGCAAAGAGTTGAGAAACTCACACTTTAGAAATGGGGATGAGTAGACGTCAAGCTCACATTTCCTGGGCCCATCTTATCTTTGGCTAGGGCGTTTACCTTCGCCATGACTGAAGGGTCATGTCACCATGAGACATTGTTGACAGGGGCATTTGGGTTATTCAGGGGCATTCTGGGGTTCCTGGGTTTATTTGCCCAGGTTCCTTCCCCCCGACCCTTGGAGAAGTCCAGAAAGAGCAACTGGCAGCTGTTGCCAAGTCCCATGGACGCCTGAGCTTGAACGTTCCTGGGAGACATCACAGTCTCTTGGACAACATTTAGGGAGGCCATTTTGAGGGATGGATCTGAGTAAGGAGCCCAATCGTAACTTAAACTGGTTGGTGTAGGAAAAAAGAGGTCATTGACTTACATAGCTGGGAAGGGTCTGGAAGCAGTCCTCAAAATTTAAGGCAGGACCTCAGGATTAGAGCTGGTGCTCCCTGTTCCCAAGCCCGAGCCCCTTCCTTTTCCTTACTGGCTGTCTCTGCTTATTTCATTCTCTCAGGCTGCCATTTCAAAAGGTTTCCTCCATGCTGTGGGAAGATGACATGCAGTTCCCGGCTGACACAGCCCTCCCACCCTTGTCATCCTTTACCTCACAGAATCTACAGTTTATCTCCAGGGGGGACTCTGATTGGTCCTTCCTAGTTTCTACCACTACTCCTTGGGCCAATCAGCATTGCTGGCTGGGTGGGACACGAGGATGGGCCAGGCCTGACTCATATGCCCATTTCTGGCCCAGGTAGAACAATATGGGTCCTTTCAAAAAAAAGGTCAGTGCTAATACTTGCTGGACTGGTAAAAGCAGCAAAAGGGGGGCAAGAGCCCCCGTCCATTATGGGGGGGCAAGAGACTTACCCAGAACCAACTAAACTAAACCTGCCTCAGGGCACAGCAAAGAGGGGTAGCCGAGAGCAGATACAGTGAACTTGCTCCTACAGCTGTGATCAACTTTGGGAAGATTTTTTTTTTTTTAAAGATTTTATTTATTTATTTGAGAGAGAGAGTGAGAGAGAGAGTGCAAGAGGGGGTAGGGTCAGAGGGAGAAGCAGACTCCCCGCCGAGCAGGGAGCCCGATGCGGGACTCGATCCCGGGACTCCAGGATCATGACCTGAGCCGAAGGCAGTCGCTTAACCAACTGAGCCACCCAGGCGCCCTGGGAAGATTTCTTAATAGACATGCTCATGGCCGGGTGCCTGGGTGGCACAGTCGGTTGAGCACCGGACTCCTGGTTTCTGCTGGGGTCTGATCTCAGGGTGGGGGGATCGAGCCCTGCATTGGGCTCTGTGTTCAGTGTAGAGGCTCCTTGTCCCTCTCCCTCAGCTCCTCCCCCTGCTCATGCTCATTCGCTCTCTCTCAAATGAATAAATAAAATCTTAAAAAAAAAAAGTACCCATGGCATGACCGCCACAGAGGGCTTAAAAAGAGGGTGAGTTGGGGGGTTTAAGACTGAGTCCTGGGTGTTATTTATTTTTTTTTTTTTATTTGAGAGAGAGAGAATGAGAGACAGAGAGCATGAGAGGGAGGAGGGTCAGAGGGAGAAGCAGACTCCCTGCCGAGCAGGGAGCCCGATGCGGGACTCGATCCGGGGACTCCAGGATCATGACCTGAGCCGAAGGCAGTCGCTTAACCAACTGAGCCACCCAGGCGCCCCTGGGTGTTATTTTTAAAGGGGAAAATATAAAACTGTCCTAAATATCCAACAACAGGGGACTGGTTAAGTAAATGATAACACAGACCCATAATAGACCATCATCAAGAAGTTTTAACGGCTGAGTAAAACAGTAATGGTGAAGCTAAGAGGCAGGACAAGTATCTGCCATGTACTTACCTCCCCTCAAAAAAAGATAAACAGAAAAATTTGCCCTTTAAACATGGCCGCCTTCCGGTTGGAATAATATGTGGCCCCTACCTCCTTATGCTTTTTCTTGCTTTTGTGTTGTTTTGTTTTACTTTACAGTGAGTACATCTTCCTTTTGTCATGAGAAACAAACAAACAGAACTGTAATGTTGTCCTCAACAAAACTGAACTGTAGAGATTTCAGAATCACTGGAGGAGATAAAAAGAAAACCTCCCCGAATCCTAGGAGAGCAACTCCCAAGAGCTGGTGCAGGGAGGCAGTGATGGATACAACGGCAGGACCCCGAGATGCTACAATCCTTCTCTTCCTTCTGAAGGTAACATTTTCTGGGCACCTGGGTGGCTCAGTTGGTTAAGCGACTGCCTTCGGCTCAGGTCATGATCCTGGAGTCCCTGGATTGAGTCCCGCATCGGGCTCCCTGCTCTGCAGGGAGTCTGCTTCTCCCTCTGACCCTCCCCCCTCTCATGTGCTCTCTCTCATTCTCTCTCTCTCAAATAAATAAATAAAATCTTTAAAAAAAATAAAAAATGAAGGTAACATTTTCTGAGTAGCTTTACGTAGATAACCTCCGTTCACTCTTTCCAGTAACTCTAAGAAGTTAGCACAATTATTTATTCCATCTCTCCGACAAGGAAGCTGAGTTTCGGTGAGGTTAACGGACTTGTCCCAATCGCTCAGCCTACAAAGTGCGGGAGCCGCGATAGGAACCCGGCTCTTTGCGCTGCAGCAAAAGGAAGTGTGAGCAGGGGCTTTATTTCTTAGCTATCACATTCAGATATCTTCAGGGGAAGGCGGAAGAATGATTTCCCTCCAGTAAACACGAAAAGACGTGAAAGTTCAAAAACCTTGTGAGAGTGTGAAACAGCTAGAGTCCTTGAAATAGAAGCCGGAGTTTATATTCCCAAAGGTAGAACATCAAGGCAGAAAGACAACACGGTCAGGCAGAATTTGTTTGGGGTTAGAGAGACACCTGTAAGAGCATCCGTCCAGCTGAGGGCTTTTGAGGATGAGGCCATGGAGGCGCAGAGAGGGTAGGTGACCTGCCCAAGGTCACAGGGCAAGTGAGTACTGTTGCTGAAGACAGTCCAGGCTTGTCACTGGCAATGCAGTGCTCTTGGGGGCTATCATGTGGCAGGGCGTCATTTGCTATATAAGGAAGCAGGCACCTCAGTTGGAATGAAGCATCTGTGCCTGTCTCCTAGAAACACACATCACAGAGATGGATCTAGAGCAACAAGGGGCTGATTTGATAAGGACTCCTTGATACGGTGCTGGAAAATCCATTATGTTTAATCACTGTTCAAAAGCCATATTTGAAGCATTTCTATGAAAAAGTCAGAAGAGCCTTCACATATTTTTCATAACTATATATATGTGTGTATTTTTTAAAATGTATTTCATTTCTGTTACACTGGGCCTTAGGTTGCCAAGGAGACAGTTATCAGCAGAACTAAGCTGTTAGTGAATAATTAATTGTCTGTTCTCAGTGAGGTTGGAGAGAACTTACTTCTCAGAGTGTCTAAAGAGGGTGCGGGCCAAGTCGGCCTCTGTCCGCAGCAGAAAGGGAGTGAGGGCCTGAAGAGACCGCCAAATAAGAGATGGCTGTGCAGGGTGGAGACTTCCCTCCTACCCGCAAAGCAGAGCCAAGAGGAGTCACGGCCTGGGGCAACCTAAACCAGACGGTCACTTTGTGAAGTGAGCGAGAGGGGGTGTGAACAGGAGCCCTGCTTCCCATCCGCTGTTCTATTCTACCCTCACGTGTTAAAGAGCAGTCTGTAAAATGGGATTTCCCAAGCTCTCCCTCTTGTTTCTGCCAAGTGTGGTGCAGATCAGATTCGCCTCAACTCAAATTGCTGCGTGTTCTGAATGCAACCTGCCCTCCAGTAAATGTGAAAGGATGTGAGTGGCTCCAAAACCCTGGGAGGCGTCCTTTGCAATATAACTCAGAGCTCCTATTCCTCGAGGAGGGTATGACCATGGCAGAGAGAGAACGCATTGGTGCAGAATTTGTTCTAGACCTGCGAGAGGATCATATCCAGTTTACCGCTGAAATTGCTGCAGCTCAGCTTCAGCCTGGGCTCACTGGGCCGCTCCAGCTAAACATGCAGAGCAGAAGCGAGTGAAGAAAACCCTCCGAACCTAGCATCTTGGGTCTGGACCTCTCCAGTTCAATTGCTTCTCATTTAAAGAGCTGCATATTCCCGCTGAGACATATCATAACCAGACATCTATTTGATGCATCCTGAACATCGTGCAGGTGCTCAACTAACATTCCTTGTTATGCAGAAAAGAACTTCAGGTTATTATAAACCCCTCTCTGCAACTCCAATATGCAAAGGATCTTACAGTCTCCTGGGAGGGACTGAGTCTTCTGGAACCATCACTGGTGCATAGAGGCAGGAACCGCCCTCCACCCCTCTTCAAACACACAAATTGCCCACTTTCCCCCTAAACCCTCACTCAGTTCTATGCTATGGAACATATACGGTGTTAGAAGGGAAGCCTCTGTTCTTCTCCAGTGCATTTCAAAATCTGTTCATGAGCTAACAGTATGAAAAGTTTTCTCCATTGTCACAAAAAGCTGCCTACAGTAGACATTTGATAATACAGTGATGTTACAGGTACACTCAGAGAGCAGCAACTTTCTTTGCCAGCCCTCTAAAAATGTCCCGACCTTTCTAGATTGTTCAAATGGAAATTCTTCCGCCAGCCCACCCCACCCCCTCAAGGTTTCTAAAACATGAGACTTACACTGTGGCTATCCATCCACTTCCCAGCGGCAGCATGGTTGACTTCTGCCGCGAGGGAGAAAGAAGGTTTTTGATCATTTTGTACAAAATTACCAAGGTGAGGCAAAGCTAACAGAGTGACAGTATGTTTATTATGAAACTCAAAACAACTTCCAGATGCGTGGACAGAAGGGCGGAAATGCCATGAGTGCAGGCGGGCAGGCCTGAGTTCAAGTTCTAGCTGGACTAGGGGTTCTCCAGCTGGGGGGCCTCCGGCAAGTTACTGTACCTCCCTGAGCTTTGGTTTCCTCATACAGTCATTGGAGGGATTCAAAGGAGATACTATACCTCAAAAGTGTGAGGCTCAGGGCCTGGGTAACAGTCACTGCTTCCTGTAAACTGATTATATCTCATCTCATCTTGTTCAAGTCGATGCAGCATCGCCTGAAACAGGAGAGCAGGAAGGTGATCGTGGACATTTGCTTTGCCCGCCTATTACTCCTCCTTCCCAGGACCCACTTCCCTTTTCTCCAACAATAACCATTTTTACATGTCTTGGGTGAGGCCTACTGCCTTTCTTCTCTCCAGTCAGGTGAGAATGAGTCTCAGGCTTCGCCCAACCTCCGACCTGCCCCAACCGCCACGAGAGGTGCAGGAATGGACCCAGGTGTCAGGCTGCCTCTCTCCTGAGTCCTCCCTGGAACTTTCTTCTGGTTGGAGATCTCATAAGAGATCCGTTCCACGCTGAGCTTGTAGAATGTGGATTTTGTGCACCTCACAGCTCCCTTTCCTGCCAAATCTGTCAGGGTTTGCTCAGAGAGGCAGAACCAGCAGAAGATATATATCACTGGGGATTTATTACAAGGATGTGGCCTCTTGCAGTTTTAAGAATGGTTCAGCACTCTGTGAGGCTGTTCCATCTGTGTCTGGTGCAGGAAACTGACGCCAGCAGGGTGGCCTGTCAAGAAGAAAGATGGACAGGAAGCAAGGGAAGCAAGGATAACTGAAGTCTGTGAGGAAGGCCAGGAGTTCACGTGGAGGGATGAGGAGCCACATTCCTCTTCTCACCTCCAAGCCACCCACTCGTCAGAAGATGGGATTAAGCCGGAGGCGATGCTGGCCTCCTTCAGCACGGAGCTGGCCATGCACTTGGACCAGGAGTCAGAGAGGCTGAAGGAGGATCTGGTAGAAGTTGGCGATGCTGTGAGCCCAAGCCCGCACATGAGGGAGCGCAAAAGGGATGAGATGAGCAAGCCATGACAGTACCTGCTGGCCGGCACTGGCCTTCCCAGCACGAGAAGCAATAGGACTGCTGCACTGGTTCCGCTTGCAAATCTCACAGACAATGTCTCTGTGGCTCACATTAACCCGGGATTAGGCAGACAAGTAAATTGGGGGAAAGGTAGTTCCTGCGTCGCCAAGTGGACAGAACAAATCAGCTGTGCCAGCTCTATGACGAGAACCCATGCGGGAGATGGGGCGAGAACAAGAGCCCTGATGATAGCATTTCAGCCTCTGGATCCAGCCATGTCTGAAGCTGTAACTTCCCCTAGGATTGCCAGTGACGTAAACCGTTTGGCTGATGCTGGTTTTGAATTGGGTTTCTATCTCTTGAAAGTGGAAGTGGCCCGACCAATAGAAGTACCTAGTTCAGCAACAGTTCCAATAGTAATTCAGTTTACCAGTTGTATCAGAATTCCGGTAAAGACTCTAACTTTGGCATCACAATTAGGAACAAAGTCTTGGATGATAGGAAATGATGAGTACACAGCACTTTGAGTTTTGATGGGTAAAGAATTTGCTAAGAAGTGGCAAGAATGAACACACTACCGAGCAAGCCCCAGGTGTAACCTTTGCAGGCGGTGAGCTGGCAGACAGTGAGGAGCTGAAGGGACACCCAGGTGGGGGGGCCCTGGGACCCATACTTCAAATTTTCATTCTTTTTTTTGCAGGTCAAAAAACATCATGTGGGCAGTGTGCCTGTAATAGGTCATCTTCGCAAGGTGGGGGGGGGTCTCACCTCCTTGCTATATCTTCAAGAGATTGATAAATAAACCCACGTAAATTAATTTACAAGGGAGTGGGGTATATTTTTCCAGCAGCTGGAATTCTTGTACTCTTCACCTAAGACACATCTTTCCCAGACAGTTCACCTAGGATGATGAATAAAGATTAGAATACTTTTTTTGGAGAACACAGAATAGTTTGAGGGAGATTTTACCCAACTGGTGGGTCAGTCTGGTAAATGACTTTTCCTATCTTCCCAAAGTGGATAAAATGCTTGTTCTATTTGTGAAAACACTGATTTTTGTGATAAGCCTCTTGAATATTTCCCAAATCATGCATTGTCCCAGTTATAGATTACCTCTTAAGGTATCTTATACAGATGTTCAACCTCATTATGAGCAACAGGCTTTAAAAAACTAGGTTTCCTTCTCCCTCTTCTCTAGGAAAACTGTTTCTCTACTCACACCACTTCTGACACCCAATATGTGGGTTTTCCATACTAAGCAATTCTCCAATTCTCCGCAGATAGCAACTGGCTATCCTATGATTTAATTCAAACCTGACGCTAATTCCTGGAGTGAGCACAGAGCCCATAGGTTAAGGGCTCGGGCCCGTAAGACTGCCCCCACTTCAGACACCAATCACAAGTAGTGGGTCCTCAGGTTACCCACACTACTGTCTGACTTGGCTATACGAATCAGGGATTCCCACAACCACCTCCTTAAGTTCAAAAATTGGCTATAATGGCCCATAGAAGTCAGGGAAATATTTTACTTATACTTACTGGTTCATTATAAAGGATGCAAATGAACCGCAAGATGAAGAGGTACATTGGGTGAGGTCTGGAAGGGTCCTAGTCACAGGAGCTTCTGTCCCCACGGAGCTGGGTTGTGCGCCCTCCTGACACGTGAATGTGTTCACCCATCTGGAAGCTCTCTGAAGCCCTTACCTAGTTCAGGGATTTGTACAGAGGCTTCAGCATGTATGCGTGACTGATTATTAACTCAATCTCCAACCCCTCTTTCCTTCCCTGAGGCTGGAGGGTGGGGCTGAAAGCTTCAAGCTTCTACTCATGGCTTGGATGTTCTGGTGACCAGCCCCCATCCAGGAGCCCACCAAGAGTCATCTCATTAGAACAAAAACCACTTCTATCACTTAGGAAATTCCAAGGGATCTAGGGGCTCTGTATCAAGAACCAGGGACAAAGGGCAAATATATATATATATATATATATATTTCTTTTTTTAGGAGTTTATTTATTTATTTGGAGAGAGAGAGAGAGCACGAGAGGGGCAAGGGTCAGAGGGAGAGGCAGATTCCCCACTGAGCTAGGAGCCTGATATGGGGCTTGATCCCAGGATGCTGAGATCGTGACCTGAGCCAAAGGTAGATGCATAAGCAGCTGAGCCACCCTGGCTCCCCCAAATACATACTTCTTAGTATAACACAATATCACATCTTCCAAGCCTTTTGTACACACCAGGCAGTGTGTACTTATGAATGGGGGACAAATAAATGTATAAGATACAGTCATTCCCTCAAAGAGCTCAAAGAATCAACCTCCGCATTCTAGATACCATTTTTCTAATTACGCAACCAAAAATTCCATTACCTTTCAGGAAGGCCTTCTCCCACTCCATGGTGAGCCTATTATCCTCCAAAGCCCTCTATATTTTCTTCTTCTTCTATATGTAGTAAGCCAACTGCCCCCTCCACCAATTTTCTCCTTCAGTGGATGTCTTACAGATTTTTATCTTCTTCCAATTTCAAAAATAATAAATGCAGCATGCAGAATATTTAGGATACTATGCACCCCCACCCCAATTTTTTTAAACTACTTTTATTCTCAAGTAGTGACTTTCTCAAGGACCAGGAGGCCCCTTGTCTACTAACTGCAGGAAGAGCAAGCAAGCAGGGCGGATGGGATGGATCTTAGACCTGTCACTGCCCCTTGTCTCCACTCCTCCCGCCCTGGGGCAGACCCCACGCACCTCTCACCAGGTGGCTACAGTTGCTCTTGTAACAGGTCTTGCCGCTTCTACCTTTGTGTGTCCCCTTCACAGCAGCCAGCGTGTCATGTAAAATGAAATCAAATCGCTCCACTTCCTTGCTTAAAGCCCCCCATGATTGTCCATCACAGCTAGAAAGTCACCAAACATCACCCACTCCCAGGAAGGCCTCCCTCTCCACCTTCCTCAGAAGGTCTCTCCCCACCTCTTTCCCATGGTTTATACCTCTTTTTCTACTTTATTTTCCATCTTTGGACTTAAGAAGATCTTTAAAAATACATGCTTGTTTCTGAGTTTATAGGTTGCACCTCCTACCCCCAAGAATGCTGATTCCCTAAGGGCTAGGGGCGGGGGGGGGGGTCTCTCAACAGGGGGCCTATTCACTTCCTTTGGACCTGGGGGTGGGAGTGCGGGTGGGTCAAGAGCCCCAGGTGCTTCACCATGCTTTGTTGATTTCCTTTAGCCCTGCCCTCATCTTTCTAAATTATGTTTTCTTTATTAAACTCTCCTTAATTACTCCTGCAAGTGGGCCGTCTCTTCCCTAGCAGGTGCTTGACTCAGGTTTGAACTTGACTTCTGTCAAAAGCCAGTCCTCTGCCCTTTGGTGCAGGCACGAGGGCCGTCACTGCCCTCCAGAACACTGAAGGCTCTTCTGCTTCCCTCCAGGACTTGGCATCTTGTAGGCACAGGCATTATGAGTTAATATATCTCTAAAAATTAAGCACTGAATCAGGCCCTTTATTTATAGCTCATTTTTACAAATGTGAATTAAAGTGGGCCAGTCTTACGACATACTCAAATTTATTATCCCCACTTGATGGCTTGGATAGTTAAACACTTTGGTGAATAAACTTAGAATTCATTAAGTCTCATTTTCTCATATTTCATATATTTGCAATCCACTCTCCTCCCTGGCAGTTTTCAAACAAGAAAATTAAGCCTGGCTCTGAAATTTATGGATGTATTATTCCATACATTCCATATTCTAATATTCCTTTAATTAGAAACTCATATGTGGCTTCCTAAGCAAGCCACCCATGGAGATAACTTACGTGAATGGGGCCACCATATTGTCTGATGGCCTCCTAATTCCAGTTTTTTGAAGCTCTCATTAGCTCTGAAGCACCACATAGGGCAGGTTCTATGGAAACATGGCCTGGGGGGAGGGGGCGCTAACTTCTCACCTTCAGGTTGATATGAGAAGGTTTGGTAATGGTTTACTGGTTTAGTTTTCACTGTTGAATATTAATAGAATGGAATTATAGGTACTCAGCTCTGGGCAGCGTGGTGCTTCTGAGCTTGTCAGAAGTGGTGGTGGTGACCACAGTTGATGGTATTGTGGGGAAAGGGAGTCTACCTTGCCTCCTTTTGTTGTTAGATACAAGATCTATCTAAACCTATTCTGTGCCCACCTGTGCTGGGTAAGGCCGCCATTTTGGATATCCTGTTAACTACTGCAGGACAGAGGGGAAAGGAGAGAGAAGGAGAGAATGTGGTACAGATTCAGAGAGAGGGGAGTGAGGGGAGGAGAGAGGAGAGAAAGAGGGTATTCAGCATATATCCAGCGTGGCATTAGATGGGTGCTTGGCTTGTCCATGTAACCCTATTAAGTGTGCCTAAAATTACCTATCATTCCAAGATCAGCTCCTAATGTTGGCAACTATCTGTGTTGTGGGCCTGAGGAGTTAGAGATGCCTAAGGCTTTTAGATCTAAACATATTTGGCCCGAAACTTAAAGAAGAGCATTAGAGGGAGTAGAGTCAGTCAACAAACGTCTATTCATCATCTATTACAGACACTTCTGGTTTCTGATGCCAGAGACAGAGCCCCGCCCAGTCAGCTAATGCTTTACATAGTGCTCATTATGGGCCAGGCATGCTTCTGAGTGTTTCTTATCCATGAATGCCACTTAATCCCCACACCACGCTGTGAAGTGTGTTCTACTACCATCCCCCATCTAAAGACGAGGAAACAAGGCGCCTGGGTGGCTCAGTTGGTTAAGTGACTGGCTTCGGCTCAGGGCATGATCCTGGAGTCCCTGGATCAAGTCCTGCATTGGGCTCCCTGCTCAATGGAAGTCTGCTTCTCCCTCTGACCCTCCCCCCTCTCGTGCTCTCTCTCTCTCTCATTCTCTCTCTCAAATGAGGAAACAAAGGCTCTGTGAAGTTAATGTGCCCAAGGTTACAGAGCCAGTATGTGGGAGAAGAGAGATTTGACATTCAATAGGAGGATTCCGGGGTTCATGTTTTTTTTTTTTTTTAAAGATTTTATTTATTTATTTGACAGAGAAAGACACAGCGAGACAGGGAACACAAGCAGGGGGAGTGGGAGAGGGAGAAGCAGGCTTCCCACTGAGCAGGGAGCCCAATGTGGGGCTCGATCCCAGAACCCTGGGATCATGACCCGAGCCGAAGGCAGATGCCCAACAACTGAGCCACCCAGGTGCCCCCAGGGCTCATGTTCTTAACCACTGTATTTGTTAGGATTCTCCAGAGAAACAGAACCAACAGGATATATACATCCACGTATCTAAAGAGAGAGAGAAACAGATTGGTTTTAAGGAATTGGCTCATGTGATTGTGGCAGGGAAGAGTTGTAGTGCAAGGTCAAAGACAGTCGGCTGGCAGAATTCCTTCTTGCTTGGGGGAGGTCAGTCTTGTTTCTATTCAGGCCTTCAAATGATTGGATGAGACCCCTACATGTGTGGAGGGCAAATAGTTTTGCTCAGAGGTCACCAATTTAAATGTGAATCTCATTCAAAAACAATTTTCACAGAAATATCCCAAATAATGTGTATCCCAGTATCTGAGCACTATGGGCCAGCCAAGATGACATAAAATAGTAACCATCACAATATTAACCATGGGTTAAATTGTGTCCTCCCCAAAAGATATAGTGAAGTCCTAACCCCAGAACCTAAGAATGTAACCTTATTTGGATACAGGGTCATTGAAGATGTAATTAGTTAAGATGAGATCCTACTCAAGTAGGGTGGGCTCTTAATCCAATATGGCTGGTGTCCTCATCACAAGAGGGAGGAACACATGTGAAGACGTGGAATCCATTATGGCTGGCGTCCTCATAACAAGAAGGAGGAACCCAGAGAAAATGTCCATGTGAAGACACACAGACACAGGGAGAATGCATGTGGAGACAGAGGCAGAGTCTGCAGTTACGCTGCCACAAATCAAGTCATGTCAGAGGCTATCAGAAACTAGAAGAGGCTAGGAAGAGTCCTCCAACACCTAATTTCAGACTTCTGGCCTCCCAAACTGTGAGAGAATAGATTTCTGTTGTTTTAACTACCTCGTTTGTGGCATTTTGTTATGGCAGCCCTAGGAAACTACTACAACCCTGCCCTCAGGGAACCTACATTCTCGGAGAGGGAGCAGGCAATGATCACAAGACTCTATGGGGAGCAGAGGAGTCACAAAAGACTTTTTCAGTGCTAAGTTTATAGCGGGGGGAGGACTTCATTCATATGGTGGCCCCCGTGCTGGCCATACTGATCAGGGTTCACTCAGAAAAGCAGGACCTTTAGAAAGAAACATATTAACAGGGATTTATTATAGAGATTTGGCCTTTTACAATTGGAAGATCTGTCTAAACAGTGTACGTGAGGCTGCTGGTTCTGGCTGGTACAGGAATCTAAAGTCTGCAGGGCAGGTCGTTCAGAAGGAAAGGTGGGCAAGACGTGGGGGAAGCAAGGACAAACTGAAATCCGCGAGGGGAAGGTCTTGGCAGAGGTCTGACATTGACATGATAGCAGAATAGACTCAAGGTCACCTGACTTCCTACTGAGAGCCCTTCCCATTGCTCCATCATACCTTTTTTAGAAGCCTAGAATTTTTTTTCTTCCAAAAGAAACCTTGAAGACTCCACCAGATCTGTAGGAACAAAAAGGCATTAACTACTCAATGTGCTCTAATTAAAAAGTGATCCTTTTCTAGAAGGAAGTACAGTCAAATGTGTTAGGGCTGGTTATTTTGGAATTTGGGGACCTGAATTAGTCAAAAAGCTTTTCCTTCTTTGCTATGTTTTCCAGATTTCCTATAATGATCAAAAACATGTTTTAAAACAAAACATAAAGCAACATTCTTCTTTAGAAGAAAAAAAAATCTCAATGCACATCTGAACCAGGTGTCTTTCTCAAGCAGAGCCAATGTGCCTTTGCTAGCTGGCTGGTCCTGGCTGGCAATCAAATAAAGGATAAAGCTACTGGTTTTAGAATTTGAGGAACTTCTGAATCCATGTATTGAAATTCTATGTCTAACTTTTGGTCCCTATCTAATCTCTAGTTCATTCATTCACCCCCACTTTTTTTTTTTTTTTAAGATTTTATTTATTTATTTGACAGAGAGATAGAGAGAGAGCACAAGTAGGCAGAGTGGCAATCAGAGGGAGAGGGAGAAGCAGGCTCCCCGCCAAGCAGGGAGCCCGATGCGGGGCTCGATCCCAGGATGCTGGGATCATGACCTGAGCTGAAGGCAGATGCTTAACCGACTGATCCACCCAGGTGCCCCCCCCCTTTTTTTTAAGATTTTATTTGAGAGAGCAAGCACACACGTGAGTGAAGGGAGGGGCAGAAGGAGAAGTGGACTCCTCTGCTGAGCAGGGAGCCCCAAGCGGGGCTCAATCCCAGGACCCTGAGATCAGAACTTGAGCCAAAGTCAGACACTTAACCGACTGAGCCACCCAGGCGCCCCTAACGCTCACCTTTCAACCTCAGCTTTATGTAAAGATGGGGCAACTTTAGGACAAGATAATCCCTAGCCTAAGAAGCATAGCAGTCCCTAGATCCAAAATGCGGTTGGTTTAGTGTTAGGTTATTCATGCTGCTGGTTTCTGAGTCGATTGTGTGTTAGTGCTAATACCTACCTTACTAAGTAACAGACTCTAGGGCCCCCTACCTTTCCACACCCTTCCCTGACTTACTGAACCCAATTCATTCTTCCAGAACCCAAGCTTTTCCTGATTCAATCATTCACTGAATCGACATTTACTGAGCTCCTACTATGTGCCAGATACTGTGAGAGGCAACTCGATGCAAAGATTTTTGAAAATGACATGATCTGGTCCCTGAGGGTTCCAGAAATCCATCATCAGCTATTCTATAACACAGTTCACATCTTACATGGTAGGAAAGCACAGTGGTTAACAGTCTGGGCTTGGGAGTCAGACTGCCGGGGTTTAAATGTGGGCCCCACCTCTTACTGTGCCTAGATGTGACTGTGGACAGTTTGATGGATCTTTCTAGGCCTCATGTCTCAGTTACCAAGGATGAGGACAACAGGAAGAACAGCTCACATTTATTGTGTCCTTACTAAGGGCTGGGCCCCGGGCTCTTGTGTGTCCATTACCTCCTTTCATGCTCACCAAGCCCCTGGGAAGTGGTTACTTTCATCATCCCCATTTGACATGGATGGAAGTTAGGTGTAGGAGGTCACATTACTTACTAGCAAAGGGGAGAGCAGGTGGTGTGTGATGGCTGAGGACACCTATGCGCTGCACGTGATTGGCTCTGGGCCCTCTGACCACGCCCACTGAGGGGTGGCACCCGCCTGATCCTCGGCACTGAGCTCTGGAAGGAACACTGAGAGCCAGGGTGGACCACAAAACCTGACGTCCAGGGTGTATAAATTAAACACGCGCCTTCTGCCTGGGGGAATGACAACTTCCCTGTGATTACTGCACTGTGAAAAATGTTAGCCTTCAAAAAGGTTTCCTCCCTTCCGATTCCGTTAGCACTCACACAGAGGCCTGTTAGCAGGGCTCCCCGGCCTGTTGGGGATGCTGATGAGGCCATGGAAAAAACCCATCCCCCTGGTAGCGCTGGCTGTTTTTAGCTCTAGGCTGCCAGCGCGCATCACCTGCCTGGGTATCAGCCACAGGATACATTGTGCCTGGGGGCATCAGCTCCCCAAACTGCCCTGGGATCTAACTCAGATAGACATGTGTTTCATGGGGAAAAACACAGGCCACTACACAATGGGGAAGGAGAGAAGAGAGAAGGAAGAAGGGCAGGAAGAAGGAGAAAAGACAAAAAGGGACGAGAAGGAGGGATGAGGCAGGGAGGGGAGAGAGGCATGGGAGAAGGCTGTAAAAGGTTCTGCCCCCTTCCTGTGCCTTTAAAAGTAGGAACCGTTGAGTTGAGCTGGAGTATTATAACTCACAGTTTCAGAGTGGACATTTCCTCTGTGGTCAAAGGAGGGCAGCGAGCTTGCAGACGGAGCTCACTCCTGCAGGAGCTATGATGAGGCAAAAGGATGTGGAGACACTATGGCAGGAAAATGTCAGAATTCCACACAGCAAGGCTGACCCTTTCCTTCCCACCTTTGGCTACAGAAATGATTCCTATATGACTACCTCTATTGGGGGCACTGTCGGGGCAGTGCCATGCAGGTGTGGGCCACTGGCTGGTGCGGGTCTGAGAATTCGGGGTTACCAGCTGCTGATAATATAGGCAAAGAACTGACAGAACACGATTAGAAATTTTTATCATGATCTAATGCTGCCGAGACAGCTCTCTGTGTGATCATCGAACTTGTCTCATAGATGCTGACATAGATGATTTTGGGTGTTGATGACCATGAACTTGTAGGGCGAGCTGCCCATGGCCTGAGCTGTGTATTACTCATGCACAGTCACACCACATCCTGGGCTGTGAGTTTGACAACACTACTGAAGAGATTATTTATTTACCTCTACGGTCACTATGTTGCTGTGCCTCCCTAAGCCTCAGTTTCACTGTTTGTAAACTAGTGATACGTCCTAGGGACCTCTGGAAAATTAGAGCAGGTAGTACAGGTCAAGCGTTTAGCATAGTAGCTGACAAAGGGTGTGCAGTCAACACAAGGTAGCTCTTCTCACGCGGTCATGGTGAACAGATAGAGCTTGTGACTTGGCTAGGGGCAAAGTGTCTCAGCACCACAGATGTCTGAGGAACTGAGCCCAGTCTCCCAGACTTGACCCAGAGCAAGCCAAGGATATCTCCAAGTGCAAGCAGAGGGGCTGGTCACCAGCCAGGGGATGAAGATGGTAAAGCTCATCCCCTCCACTGGGAACAAGCAAATCGATGGTGAAGGAAAGCTTCAGGTCCTCAAGTGCTCTAAAAGCAAATAATAAAATTTAAAATCGATGGGGAAGCTGACAGCAAACCAACGGCGGGGCCAGAGGCCAGGAACGAAGTGTCTCCATGCTGGGAGCAGGCAGACAGCCCAGGCGGGAATCCTCAGAACAGCAGTGTGCTGAGCATCCAGGCGAAGGAGGTTTGGTGCCTGTAATTTGGTAGAGGCCCTGCCTCCTGGTCTGGCGCCGTCCCATAGATATGGGATACACACAGGGAATAGGAGGTTGTCGGAGGAATAAGACCTGGACCCCCAACACAATGCCGTTCTATTTATCCGACCTTTGGAGGAGTGCAGCCAGAGACTGGGAAATCACATTTTCCAGCATTAACTTTCAGCTGCATTTTAAAAACATGGACAGACAATGCAGTACATTGTTAGGGACTAAATATTTGTGTCCCCTTCCAAATTCATACGCTGAGACCGTGACCTCCATTGTGATTGTGCTAGGAGGTGGGGCCTTTGGGAGGTAACTGAGTGTAAATGAGGTCATGAGAGGAGGCCCTTATACAAAGGGGGAAGAGACTAGAGCTCGGTCTTGGCCGTGTGAGGACACAGCAAGAAGGTGGTCATTTGCAAACCACAAAGAGAGCTTTCATCAGGAACTGCATCAACCAGCACCTTGATCCTGGATCTCCCTGACACCAGAACGATGAGAAATAAACATGTGTCATTTAAGCCATCCAGTGGGTGACATTTTGTTACAGTAGCCTGACCCGAGTGAGACATACAGAGACATTCACAGTATTTCTCAGATAAGGGATTATTCAGATTCACTTATCTGTGCAAACATTTCTTGAGCTCTCCCTCCCCCGCCCCACCCCCCGCCACCTGTCTCAACCCCAATGTTCCAGGGACTACAGTAAAATAGGACAGTCAGGACAAGAAGTTTCTGCTCATTGTGAGCTCATGACAGGTGAGGGAGACAAAGAGATTAGCAAATACTTAGCATCCAGCATGCCAGGTGCAACAGTAGCTTTGTGAGGCCCAGCGGAGCGTGTAGGCACCACCACCTGGGATGGAGATTGGGGGGCAGGGAGGGGAGCAGAAGCCGCTGCAGAGTGCCAACCCTCGCCTGCCCGTGCGTGTTCAAAGGACACGATGGCACTGGACTCAGGGCAGCTGCCGTCGTGACGTGTGTTTAAGAGGAAAGTGGGCCAATCGGACTATTTTAGGAATCTTTAGCAGTCAGTGCGGGAATGAAACCTCTAATGGATCATGAAAGCTGAAGAAAGGAAGAGAGGAGAGGCTCAGAGTGAAGGAGAAAGACTGAGAGAATATGTGAGTGAGAGAGAGAGACAGATAGACACACACACACACACACACACACACATACACACACACACACACGTAGAGGGATAGACCTACCTTAATGTGAAAGCTTTAGACTGGTTCTAGAGTCCTGTTCCCTTGGAGCATGGCTATATTTGGCTTTTGTCTTTGAATTTCCATAAGTTTCCATCAGTTAGAATGGGTAACCTTTACTGGAACTGGTGGAGTGGTCTTCTGTTCTGAACAACACAAAGAGTCTAACTAAACTCTAGGAGTGAGCTGGGAAGGCAACACTGACTCACACAAATTCAACCGTACTGTCTCAGCCAAACCAAAGAAGAGACAAAGAGAGAAATAACAATTCAATCATTGTGGCTGGTGTCACATGCGTGCGTGTAAGCCCTGGCCTGAGTGTGTCACGGGAGACATGACCCTGCCTATCTGTGAACTTCGCTTTGTGTGAGCACCTCACTGAGCTGAGGGTGCTTGCTATGTCAGTTAATGTATATGTTTCAGGACAAGAAGAAAATGGGAAAAGGAGAGAATAATTAGCAAGCACAAGAATGAGCATCCCGTTTCCATTTCTCTTGCCAAGGCTAATCATTTATTTCAACTGAGGTGCTTGGTGAATTAAAGCCACATGTAAGTTAAGGGTGTTAATTTCATGATCTAACTCCTTAGAGTAGAAACACTCACATTCAGCCTATGCTTTGAAGAACTGAAGCCAGCAATTAACTCATAAAGGCTGAAACTAACAAACTGCTTCCTTTACAAGCAAAGTGCCAATTGAACCTTGATTCATGAAGTCACCAATTGGTCTTCTTGGTTTCCCATTCAGTCCAGAGCCATCAGATAAATATATTTCATCATGTCCCAACATTGACTCTTTTTCAAAGACAAATGACAGAAGTGTGGATTAAAACCAAAACCCAATACAATATACATGGACTGTTGAGAATGCGTAGAAAGATATGAACAATGCTCAGAGATCAGAAGGGACTTACAAATGAATGAGTCCACTGGGATTAAAATTTTTTTCTCTAAGCTGTGTAGGG
The DNA here is from genome assembly GCF_002201575.2 of Neomonachus schauinslandi. NCBI lineage: Eukaryota > Metazoa > Chordata > Mammalia > Carnivora > Phocidae > Neomonachus > Neomonachus schauinslandi. Next base: position 176,172,012 of record NC_058403.1, on the reverse strand, counting down.
TGAGAAGACAGCCAGGTGGCCAATGCATCCTTTTGTCCAGTTTAAGCTCGCTAAATGAAAGCCATGTGAATGGTTGCCTTGAGGGCCAGGCAACGTCCACAACTCAGTGGCTGGAGAGGTGTGAACTCAGCCCTAGTGCAGACAATCTTCTCCCAGATGTAAACGCTCAGGTCTGTAGAGGCTTCCCTTGAACAGATGGACACTGAGGCCCAGACCAAGGCTCAGCAGCCTGTGACAGAAGACTCTAGAAAACCTGCCCCCAGGAGAGAAGAGCCAAGCAGCCCCCAACAACATACATATTTATCTCAAACTTAAAGATTTAAGTCAAGTCGCATCTGAATTATCCTCATCTGTTAAATTACCAAACAATAAATATTCATTTTCCTGCTAAAGGGGTCCAGAATATGCCACTCCAAAATATGCCACTTATTTTGAGCTGAAGGCAAGTGAGAATCAACAGATGCAGGGCAAGGCTTTCTCTGCACTATCCTTGTCTGCCTAAGGCAGGGCATACATTTCTCTTTGGAAGGTGCCTCTCCAGGACCAGAAAAGAGAAGAGCAACTCATCACCAGAGACAGGAGTTGACACTGGAGGACTGTGCGTAAAGAGACCTTACTAAACTAACCCGCACCTTCCATTAGTTCTCCCATATATTTCCCAGGCACTGGCCCACAATTATCATCCCTTGAAGTCCAACCCCTCTTTCCTTTGTTAAAATGGCATATGAGCCCTGCAAGCCTAATCACTTCTTTGAGCTTTACTTCTTTTTGGTGAACTCCTGTGCACATAAATATTAATAAAAATTGCCTGTCTTTTCTCCTGTTAATCTTTGTTAGTTTAATTCATTGGCTCCCAAGCACTGAACCTAAGAGGGTAGAAGGAAACTTTTTCATCCCTGACAGTGCCACAGTACTAACCTCAAACTTCAGGGGTGCTTACTTACTTAAAGGGATAAATGTAAAAGGAGTCCCTACTTACCAGCTATTGTGAATTCAAGACAGTTCTAGAGAACATACTGGTATGTTTATAAGAATGGCAAACCTTTTTTTTTTCTTTTTCAAATTTTTATAGAATGGCAAACATTTTTAAAGACTGATGATATGAAGTGATAGCATGGATGTGCCCAAATGGGTGGGCACTTCTCCAACTGTTGGTGGGCATGTAAATTTGGTGCAGACTTTTTGGAAGGCAATTCAATAAGCTCTATCAAAACTGAAAATGGGGGGCACCTGGGTGGCTCAGTCGGTTAAGCATCTGCCTTCGGCTCAGGTCATGATCCCAGGGTCCTGAGGTTGAGCCCCACATGTGGCTCCCTGCTCAGCAGGGAGCCTGCTTTTCCCTTTCCAGCTCCCCCTGCTTGTGTTCCCTCTCTCGCTGTCTCTCTCTGTGTCAAATAAATAAATAAAATCTTTAAAAAAAAAAGATTAAAAAAGAAAAAAAAAACTGAAAATGGGCAAATTTTTGATCCAGCAATTCCTCTTCTAGGAAGTTACCTGAAGACGCCCTTGCATACATGCACAAAGTCAACATGTGAGAATTTTTATTGCAGCATTGCTTTAATAGCAATACCCTGAAAATTACCCAAATATCCAGCAATGGAGAAGCTGCTACAAGGAGTCAGTAGAAAGAATGAAATAAACCTCCATATCCCAATGTGGGTAGACTTCCAGGACACTGATAGTGTTTAAACAGTAAGTCACAGAAGTAGACAAGTATTTCTTAAATAGATCTCAATAAAGCACAACCCATAAAAGAAAAGATGAGCAACTGAACTCCATTAAAATCAAGAACTTCTATTCATCAAAAAACAACATTAAAAGAACCCAAGTCTAGCAGTTGATGAATGGACAAATCAAATAATGGTATATCCATAAAATGGAATATTACTTAGTAATAAAAAATGAATGAAATTTGAATACATACTACAACATGGATGAACCTTAGCATATGCTAAGTGAAAGAAGTCAGTCACAAAAGGCCATATATTGTATGATTCCATTTATATGAAACACCCAGAATAGGCAAATCCATAAAGACTGAGTGTAGATTAGTAGCTGCTAGGGTCTAGGGGAAGGAGGGAATAATGGATATAGGATTTCCTCTTGGGGTGATGAAAATAATTTGGATTTAAATAGTGGTGATGGTTGCAAAACTTTGTCAGTGTGGTGAAAAACACTGAGTTATATCCTTTAAACAGATGAATTTTATGGTATGTTAATTATATCTCACTTTTTAAAATTACATTAAAAAGACAATAATAAGAGAGTAAAAAGGCAAACCATAGACTGTGACAAAATATTTACAATATGTATATGTGTCAAAGGACTTGAATCAAGAATATATAAAGAGCTCCTACAAACCAAAAAGAAAAAGACAACCCAATTTAAGACAATTGCCAAAAGACTGTAATAGGCACTTCCCCAAAATGATTATACAAATGGCCACAACTTATGAAAACATGCTTAAACATCTATAGTCATCAGGGAAATGTAAATTGTCACCACCCATGGACCAGAATGCCACCAATTAATACTAAGTGCTGGTGAGGATGTCAAAAACTGGTAGGCTCATTCCCTGCTGGTGGGAAGGTCAGCTGGTGCAGGCACTTCAAAAAAACTGTTTGATAGCATCTTCCAAGGCAAAACATTTACCTAACCTATGATCCATCAAATTCTCTCCCAAATATATACCTAAAAGAAATGAGTGCATCAAACAGAACTATGTCCATACCCAGTGACATGCAGGTTTACAGCAGCTTTATTCATAATAGCCCTCAAATGGAAACAAACAAAATGTCTTCCAGTTGATGAATGGATAAACAATGGAATAATACTTAGCAATAAAAGCAAAAAAAAAAAGGATACAAACAACAACATGGATATTTAAGTAAAAGAAGTCACTCACAGCAGAGTATATACTAAATAATTCAGTTTATAGGAAGTTTAAGGGAAGGAAAACTGATCAATGTTGACAGATGTCAGCATAGTGGCTACTTTCGCAGAACAGTAGGGACTGGAAAGGGGCTTTAGGGAGCCTTCTAAGGTGCTGTGAATATTCTGTATCTTGATCCAAGTGATGGTCATAGAGTCAAAATTCTCACATGTTGACTTTCTGCATGTATGCAAGGATGTCTTTTTTTTTTTTACATATGTAAACACAATTCATCAAGTAGAGTCAAAAGCAAGTGATGACAAATATGTAGATCCCTATCAAAATCCCAGCTGTCTTTTTTGCAGAAAATGACAAGCTGATTCCAACATTCATAAGGGAAACGCAAGACACTCAGGATAGTCAAAACACTTTTGAAAAAGGACTCACAGTTAATTTCAAAACTTACTACAAAATTATAGTAATCAGGATAGCTTGGTACTGGCATAAGCAAAGACATATAGACCAATGGAATACAGTAGAGTCCAGAAATAAACCCTTATGTCTGTGGTTAAGTGATTTTGGACAAGGGTGCCAAGATAATTAAAGAGAAAAATTAAAGAGAAAAAAATAGTCTCTACAAAAAATATTGGAACAACTAGATACCTGCATGAGAAAGAATGGAGGTGGACCTTTTCATTATGCCATACAACAAAAAGTCAGCACAAATGGATTTACAGACCTAAATGGAAGAGCCAAAGCTATGAAACATGAAGAAAATAATGAAGGAAACTTGCATGAGCTTACGTTAGGCAAAGCCTCCTTAGATAGGACACCAAAAGCAGGTGACAAAAGAAGAAAAGTGAAGTGGACTTCATTACAGCTAAAAACTTATGCTTCAAAGGATACCATCAGGAAAGAAAAAGAGAACTCATAAAATTGAAGAAAATATTTGCTATAAGCGACTTGTAACCAGAATATATAAGGAGCTCTTAGAGCTCAATAATAAAAAGACAAATAACCCAATCAAAAGAATGGACAAAGAATCCAAAGAAATGATACACATGGCCAAGAAGCACATGAAAGAAGGCCCAGTATTTCATTAGCCTCTAGGAAAATGTAAATCAAAACGACAAAGAGGTACTGCTTCACACCCACTAAAATGGCTATCATCCAGAAGACAGATAATAACAAGTGTTGATGAAGATGTGGATTATCCTTATATGGTTAAAAACGGAAGAGGATGTTACATGAGTTATATCTTAAGAAGGGTGTTAAAAGATATGCAAGTATGATTTCATATAAGCGTATATAAAACAACCTATGTCTACATTTGTAGATAGGCATGAATTTGGATGTATGTAGCTAGAAGGTATCTCCAGAGCTCTCAAGTTATTTCTTCTGGGTGTAAAGGAGTCTTTGTCCATTTTGGTTTCTGCATTATCTCATTATTATCCTATATCCTGCATGTTATCCTATATTACTTGTGTAATGAAACAAAGTTTTGGAGAAAAAATTGCCGACAGGCAGTGTAAAAGGAATGGCCTGCAGGTGGTGTGGATTTTCAGAGGAGGGAGTCACCATCACCCAGTGACAAAATGGAGGCAGAAAGTTCATGGAAAGGTTATTTATTTGGAACTGGAAGGTTGGGTGTGACTTTCCCAGTCAAGGAGAGGAATGGGAATTCAGGAGAAAGTGGTATAGCATTGTGATGCGTCTAGCACTGCCTAAGTCTGTTTTTAGAAATATATTCATTAAGCAACATGTATTCATTTAGATCTATTTTTGTGAGGAAATGACAGAAAGATGTCAATATTCTAGAAGATTTATTTTATGAAGGAAGGAAAGGAGCAAGGTGGCGGGTTATGGAGGGGGAGGTACATGGGAAGGAGGGACAGAGACAACAAAGACCAAAGCCAGGAGGTGAAATCCCAGTACTATTTTAAGCAGCCAGACCTGTTAAGACATAAAAGTTCTAGAATAATGGAAAGACATCATTGAAAGTTCTAGAATCCCATGCATTCTATGCTATTCAGTTCTTTTCCCGAAAGAAGGAAACTCTCAGAGCAGGCATAATAGTGTTATCTTTTTCCTTGCTAACTGTTCTCTGCCTCACTGTCCAACTAGGCTTCGTAATCAGGTGCAAGTACATTTCGGAAATGCCTGCAGCTGGGATCCTCGCTTCCTTTACAAAGAGCTGCTGGATAAAGGCGGAAGCACATGTGTAACTTCACTACCTGGGTCATCCTTAGCCTGACCCTTGGGATGGTTCAGGCTCACATTTCTAGTAAGTGTGTCCTTCCACGGCTCATGCAATGTCCAGCTTTGCCACGGAAATGTCTGAACGTGGAAAAGTTGACCAAACCTGCTGTGCGTCTATGTTGGGGCCAACTGCAGGAGGTTTAACCCAAATCCTAAGAATTCCCATCCATGGTTACCAACAATTTTTGATCACTTCACTTGTTGTCCTGGGGTGGGAGTGAAATGTAATGACAAAGTCATAGAGCCCTGGGGTAGAGAAATAGGATTAAGATTATCCCAAGTCTTCTATTTTAAAGCAAGGAAAACATTAATAAAAAGAGAGACAGGCTAGTGATATTAAAACATTTTTCTAAAATCTTGATCCGCCTCCCAGTATAGACTTGGTAGAGTCACAATATTGTCTAAACTAATTGCCATGGTCCCAAAGTCCTGCCAAGTGAGGAATTCAGCCAGCATGACAGTCCGTCCCTTTCAATTTAAAATTAAATTAAATCTTTGGTTGTTTGCCTGAATTAATAATTCAATTTGCAAAAAAACAATCAAACCTATGTTGTAAGTGGTTCCAGCTGTGGGTGGTTTTTTTTTCCCCCCAGCAGCAGAGAAAAATTACTTAAGCATTTTGTAAACAAAACTGAGAGACGCTTTGATTTTCTTTCAGAGATGAAGGCATTTCTAAATGGTGGTTGTCCTTGAAACTGGATTATATTTCTTCTTCCTTGGAACCCCACGGTTGACATTGATGAAGAAAATATGAACAGGTTGCCTTCTACTGCAAGGACATGGCTACAAACCTTGAATATATTTTAAGGGTCTTTGGTCAAAGGGAAGAGGACAAGTCACATCCACTGCTTAGTTTTGCCCTGTGGGGCGGGGGTAACCACAGTGAGCCACAGATGATCACTCTAAACATACCCACATACACATGGGCATCTGACAGGTTCAAATGAAGTCAATGTGATTGCTAAAATGCATTGTTCCAATTTGTGGTGGTTGCCACTTTCCCTTTCCATGTAAATTCATACAAAAGAAATTCCTGCTCACATTCTTTTCAAGTTGTTAATAGGAGATAATCTCACTTCTATGGCTGAAGGTCTTACCATCATATCTTTATGAATAATGCTACAACTTAAATACTGGGAGTTATTTGAGTGAGAATGGCTACCCTACATAAATATGGCCTGAACAAGATTGTTAAACCATCAGTTAATCTTTATATTTAAGGCAAATGAAAGGAAAAGACTTGCATATAAATTATTTTCTCCATAGCCAGAAGCAAAGTGTTTATAATAAACCACAAACTCCCTGAATAACAAGAATAAATCTATTTCATTTTTTCCCTTGTATACTGTGCTTACCAAACTAGGGTCTTCCTTGACAAGCACTTTATTCTAATATAAACAGTACAAAGATGAACACAATTCTTCTAACTCATGATTAATATATTTGGGAAATCATCTCTGAATCATTTAGGCAAAGCAGTCCAGTATATTCATGGTAAGGACAAATTTCCACCCTCTTACCTGAATTATAAACAGTTTTACACTTCCATTACCCTAAATAACTACAGGGACTTTTACCTCAAAGTAATCCCTAACAAGAGAACATTGCACAATGATATGTGTTTATCCTTTTAATCTCTGAAGGCATAGGATGCAAAATATACATTTGGGAGGCTAACAGGACATGGAAAACCTACCAACCAATCATGGAAAATGGTAGAGGCCTGTGCACCCAAGAAACGGGGGACTTAGGGGTGTGCATGCAGGGATGAGTGCTCCAAGTCTACGAACCGATAAATAAAGCATAAAGGTGAGTCCCCATTTGTAACATGTGGGGTAAGGGGCTAGGTTTGATATTAGATCTTTACTAGTCATGAAGGAAGAATTTGCTAAGCTAACTGTCAGTATAAACATGAAATCAGAGTATTCACCTGCCTCGGAGAGCAAGCTGGAGCCAAGACCTGGTTAAGGCAAAAACACACATAAGGCAAAGACCCCGAACTTCTAGGCTGGAGCAGTGGGCTTTGGCTGTAGGAATGGTGAACATTGGCACAGCAATTTACAGTTGTAAAATCTTCCTCCTAAGGGATCTTACTGATTCAGCTCCCCGTATCAACCTTGGGAGAAAAGATTTTTTAAAAAAGAACTATATTCATTTTACAGATGAGGAAACAGCCAGGACATAATGGCCCTAGTACCGGAACCCCACGGTTTGAACCCCAAATCCACTCTACCAGACTTCTGTCTCTAACTAGTCAACAGCAGGTCAGCCGTTCTGAGTTTTTAAAGTGGGAATCAAAGCATCTTATAACAGGGTTGTCATGGAGATCTGATGAGATAAATTGTGGGTATCCGTTAAGATGCTTTGGGCTGTAAAGTCAAAGAAAAATCCAATTTACCATGGCTTTAAGATAAAGCAATTTATCAGCTCCTGGACCAGGAAAGTCCACAATGGAGGGATTTCAGGATTGGGCTGAACTAGAGGTCAGTGGGAAGCCAGCATGAGGTTTCGTTTCTCAGACATTCTCTTGGCTCTCACTTCCTCTGTGTGTTGGCTTCGTACCCAGGCTGGCTGCCTGCAAGATTGAGAGAACTGTGTCTGGTTCCTGGGATGCATGGCTTCTCCTCCACACCGTGGAGACCAGGACAGCGGCCTTTCTCCCAGCTACCCAGCTGAATGCCCTGAGTTCACTCGGACTGGATGACCAGCTCCACATCCAGGTAACTGGCACGGAACATGGCAAGAGATGCTACCGTCTGTGAAAGCAGAGGAACAGATGCTCTGGAGGCAGCTGGGGCGGCAACCACAGTAGGTGGCGAACATAGTACAGAAGTGAAGCACACCACCGAGCCCTTTGAAAGCACTCAGGGAACCCCAGCATCTGACATCATCTCTGTGTCATCCTTTTCCACATATAAAGGGGTATTTTGGTCAGTACCACCTAGGAGATTCCTTCGGTTTAGTAACGTTAATTCTCATACCAGGTAGCATTTACTGAGCACTTACTGTGTGCCCAGCACTCTACTAAGTACTTTATTTCTATTATACCAATCAACCTTCACTCTGATCATTGTAGTAGGAAGTAATCTAATTCTTATTTTGCAGATAAGGGAGCCTAGGCATAGAAAAGCCAACTGACTCCTCAAGGTTATATAGGGAGTCGCTCGTGGGGCTAATGGGGTGGCCCCTTGTTTTCTGATTTAGAGACCTCATTCCTAAATAAATCACAACCTGGCCTTCAGGGGAAAAAAAACAAACCATGAAATAGCATTTCTCTAAAAGGATTTTATCATTCATATTATTCATTTTTCCCCACTGGCCAGTATCGAACATTACACGTTATCCCATGTCCTATCATTAGTGTTGCCCTCAGAAATAATCTATTCCAGTGGGATGCTAATCCTGAGAATCACATCTCACACACACACACACACACACACACACACACACACACACACACACAAGGTCACCTGCTTGATGTCATGAGTTGGGAAAACACACTATACCTCTCACAGTTAGCCCTAGTCATATGAATTCTGGTTATCCGAACTCAGGGGCTATGAAGATATGAAGAGGAAAGGCTGCTTTTGTTGACTTGACCATGTCCCCGCCTTCCACCCCCCTACCCCGCCCCCAGCCATATTCATTTTCCATGATGAGGACAAATGTGCTCCCACTTCAGGGCCCGTGCACATGTAGTTCAATCCGGACAGCTGCATAGCTTGCTCCTGGACTTCCTACCAGGCTCTGCTCAAACGACCCCTTCGTGGAAAGGGAAAAGTCTCACTCCCCTCTCTATAAAACAGTACCACCTTCTACCCCCACACTGCAATAGTCTTGTGTTTTTTCACTGGACCGAGCACCATCTGTCATATTAGCTCTCTTGATTGTCTATCTGTGTCCCATCACTGACAGGAGGGACTTGAATCTTTTGGCCACTGCTACATCCCCAGCACCTAGAAGAGTGCTTGGCATATGCTCTGTGCTCCACAGTGCAGATCAAATGAATAAACAAACATATACTCTCTTCTGCTTCTGAGAGATTCACCACGTCCAGCATGCCAAAGGCTCTGAGAAATCTTGCTTAAGTTGTTCGAAGTCTGTTAACCCAAATCTAACCATGTAACATTTTTGGTGGGGAAAAAAATACACCCACTAGCATTCCACAGAACTGAAGTTTGCTGGAAATCCCTTTGGGAAATATGGAACTGCTCTCTTCCCATTTTACAGATGAGGAAACTGAGCCTTTGAGGAGTCCAGGGGTGCATCCAGGCCACACAGCAAGTCAGCCACTGAGCCCGGCTCTCCATTCCGTGCTCAAGAGGCATCTGCTCCATCACCTCCCTCTGCTGCATTGACTGACGATCTTTGGGGCTAATTATACCAGACACACCAATCAATAAACCCATCAATGGGTATTAATGGGCCATCTATTCAGTGCCCAGCCATCAGCACTTACATTGTGACACTGAAAGTTCCAATGACACTTTTACAGGAGATACATTTTTTCAAGAGCTGCTGATTGATTTCTTGGAGGCTGAGGTTCATTGGGAGATATGTTTTCTCAGACAGTTTTGTCTTTGTTGATCTTTGTTGTGTGCCAATCCTGTTCTTGTCATCTTATTATTATTATTATTTAATATTTTGCTTCCCGCTTTTCCCTCCTCGGTCCTTTTTTGCAGGTATATCTCGGTTACTGACCAAATGGGACACGACTGTTTGTGGGCCAAAAAAAAATGCTCTACAGAGTCCATGGGAATACAATGAAGTTGCTGAGGGGAGGGCTGGAGAGAACACCAGGAGACCAGGGCCCCCCCCGCCCCCTGCAGCTCAGTCACCTCCCTGACACCACATCCTCACCTCCTACTCCCCACAAGTGGACTTCATCCCTTCTCCTCCAGAGAAGCTGCTCTTGTCAAGGACACCACCGTGTCCTCCGTCCATGCCAGGCAATCACTCCCCAGACCTCATCTTACTTGGTGGTCCTCTAGAAGCTTCACACAAAGTGGCCTGCCCCTCTTCTTGACAACACTTCCTTTTCTTCACTTCCACAACACCCCATGGCCTCAGTTTCCTCCTCCACTGGCTGCCTGCCTCAGGTCCCCATCCTGCTCCTCTATATTCTCATCTCTACACTTGGGAGCCCCCAGGGCTTCTTAGTCTAGAACCTCTCCTTTCCTCAACCTACATCCTTTTCCCAGGGAACAGGATTTGGACCAATGGCTCTAAATGGCATCCCTTTCCCTCCCACCTAGCCTCTACCTCCACCACAGCCACCACAAAAAAAAAAAAAAAAAAGGAAAGAAAAGCTCCAGGATTATACAACCAAATGGCTACTTGCCTTTATTGCTTATGTTACCTTGAACCCTCACGTAACCTCTCTCTTCTTCAGGCTCCTTCAATCTGAAAAACAGTGATAAGCACCAACTTCCTAGGACTGTAAAGAGGATGAAATGACTTGTGTATATAAAGTCCCTAACCTGGGGGCGCCTGGGTGGCTCAGTTGGTTGAGCATCAGACTCTTGGTTTTGACTCAGGTCATGATCCCCCCTGAGATCATGGGGCTAGGATCAAGCCCCATATCGGGCTCCATGTTCAGCATGGAGTCTACTTGAGATTATCTCCCTCCCTCTCCCTCTGTCCCTCTTACTCATGCGTGCTCTCTCTCTCTCTCTCTCTCTCTCTCTCTCAAAAGTTTTTTTTTAAAAGTCTGTAAGCTGTAAACATGCAGCAAAGGTTAGTACCTGTAGTCACTGCATCCCTCCATCACAGTATCTTACGGAGATGCCCAAAATAGAATTTGAGATCTCCCCACCCCATCCTACCCCACCTCTCCCTGCAGGGTCTGACTGAGACTGAAAGTCTAAAATGATTCAGGGGCACCTGGGTGGCTCAGTTAAGTGTCTGACTCTTGATCTCACCTTAGGTCTTGATCTTAGGGTTGTGAGTTCAAGCCCCATGCTGGGTGTAGAGATTACTTGAAAAAAGAAAGTCTAAAATGATTCAAAAGGTTCAGAAGCCACCATCTGTGAAGAAAGTGCTCAGGGTGGGGATGAGGAGAGCACCCCTTCCCCCAACTGCATCCCGCATGGGTCTGCCACTCCCAGGGTTCAAGTGGCAGCCACAGGAGATGCCTACAACTCACTGAACCCAAACCCTCAGTTGCCCTTGCCGCAGAAAATCCAAACTCCCCAACTGTCAGGTGCCCCCCAGTGTAGACGGTCCAGCCCTTTGCCAACTAGAGCTTGACTCTGTACTTCTGAAGGATTTGTTTCTTTGTTTTTTAACCAGTCCTCTGGGACAAGGGCAACAGGAGGTTTGATGTCACAAAGACAAACTTGTCCTCTTCAGAGAAGGTAAGGGAAAAAATAGCTTGTTTTCGAGGTTTAGGCCCACAGGAAAATAAGCTGGTTAATTTCTCAGCTAACTTTCAAATTTTCTTACCAAGAAAGAAGATTCAACTATTGAGGGCTCAGGAAGAAAGCAGGTTTGAAGAGGATTGATTAGAAAGGGCTCAAAAAAACCAAAACAAAACAAACAAAACTTTCCATTTGAAATGACATGGATTATGCTAAGCAAAATCAGTGAAAGACCATTATCATATGATCTCACTCATATGTGGAATTTAAGAAACAAAACAGAGGATCATAGGGGAAAAGAGGAAAAAAATAAGACGAAACCAGAGAGGGAGACAAACCATAAGAGACTCTTAATCATATGAAACAAACTGAGGGTTGGTGGAGGGGAGGGGGGGTGGGGGGATGGGGTAACTGAGTGGTGGACATTGGGGAGGGCATGTGATGTAATGAGCACTGGGTATTATATAAGACTGATGAATCACTGACCTCCACCTCTGAAACCAATAATATATTATATGTTAATTAATTGAATTTAAATTTAAAAAACATGTAAAAGTTACTTCTTAAAAAAAAATAAAAAGAAAGGGCTCTTGGAGGCCCTACATGTTCTTTCAGGGACAAAACTCACTTGCCATCTCCCACTGTCCCCAAGCAAGTCTAGCGTGTGTGGCCAGGACAGTGAGCTGTGAGCATATCTTCCATCTACCAGGACTTCAAGAACCTGTTGCTGTCTCTTAGAGAGTAGAAGAGTTGTCTAAAAGCCTGTTAGAGCGATTGATCATTTATGACACACTTCCTTCGAAAGCATCCCAAGCTGGAGAGGTTCAAAGATGTCTGAATGAGCTGGATGTGGTCACAGCCCAGTTGACTGGATACTCCCTGCCCCACACTCCCCAGGGTAGTCCCAGGCAGACCTCAGAGTGGCTGGAGTTTGTTCTCAGCCCTCACACCCCAGCCTCTGATTTCCTGCCTGCTTGGGGCCCCCCTAAGTGTCCAAGAGCCACACTCCCCAACATCTCTGCACAGCCTGTTCTCCCAGATGGTGACACAGCTCTGGAAGTCCCTGAATACAATAACCCACCTTCCTACATGCAGTAGGGTCATAAGCAGACATTTCTGCACATACATTTGAGGCCCTCAAGATGCTCACCATCTGGAGCATTGGTTTTGAACCTTAGATGCATTATAGATTCACTTATATGCATTATAGAATTTTAAGGACTCCTGATGCCCAAGTCCTACCCCCTCCCAAAGAGTAATTTAACTGACCTGAGTTGAGGCCAGGGTACTACAGGACCTTAGAGAGATTCCAGGTAATTCTAATGAGCAGAAAAGTGAGTCCCACTGATGTAGAGGTCACATTAATGGGTAGTTACAATAGAATATGAGAGAGAGCTATGCCAGGGGCCCAGCAGAGGGCCTTCCCTGAGCCTGGGTGAAGGGGGAGGTCAAGGGCAAGAGAGGCTTCTTGGAGGAAGCAGCCTCTGGGCTGTTTTAAAGGATGAGTGGGAGTGGGTCAAGTAAGCCAGAACTGAAATGGGCAGGGAAGACTGGCAGAGGGAAGAGGGAAAATGATGGGACAGAGTGAAGAGGGTGGAAACCACACTGAATATCAAAGTTGAGAGGTTTGGAGTGGTAAGCTAAGGAGGTGAGTGTGGGCAAAAGCCTGTAGGGCAGTGTAGGATTTTAGTATGAAGGCAACAGGGATGGGATGGAGCAGGAGGAGGTATGCATTCAGGAGGCATCTCCGTGAAGGATGGATTGCCAGGGTGGGTCAGGGGCTGGGCAATGCAGGAGCTACTTCCATACTTCTTAACAGATCCTTCGGGCATCTCATCTCCTCTGCCAATACCCAGAAGGAGAAAAGATACCAGGGCCCTGCCTGGGAGATGTACGGAGCTAAGCGCTTTACATTCACTATCCTTTAAAAACAAAACAAAACAAAACAAAACCTGACGTCATCCTACATGGTAATTGTCACCCCCATTTTACAGATGAACAACCCAAGTTAAATAACTCATGTGAGGGTCACACAGCTAGTTAAGTGGCTGAGTCAAGACTCCAACTCAGCAAAAGCAGCATTCCTAACCATTAAATGTTTGCCCCTCCCTGCCTCTGACTGCATCCTGGGGGCTGCTAGCATCACTGATAGCTCAGCTAATGTTTGCATTTTAATGGGCCCTTCTGTTTCCTTAAAGGAAAGCAATCACTTTTCCTAATTGATCCAGCTGTCTGATGCCCCAGTGGCACAATCTCAGGGTATAACAACAACTTGCCTCCAGAACATCATTCTGACTTGCACAGCAAATTCAAGGGCTTTTTTAAAAGTCAACTTCTAAAATCCAAGCCGACCACCAGGACACGATGGGAGGCCTTGAGCTGCTTTCCCGAAACTCCTGGCCACAGGGGAGCGGGCTTATTAAAAATGCAAATTCCCCAGGCTCAGCCAGGCCTCCTGAATCAGGATCTTGAGGTGTGCTTTCTGGAATCCGCGCCATAGAAGCTCCCCCCAACCCCCATCAGCCTGGAGCAGGCAGCTGGCTCGGGTCCTGGCTCACCAGGAGGGGTCTTCCTGAAGTAATTGTTGCTTCTGCTTCTTTCTGCACATCCTCTTAAACTCAAGGATCCTGTGTGCACAGGTTTGAAGTGTGCGGTCTCCCTTAGCAGCCTACAACGCTGCAGCTCTTGGCATGGAGACTTCCTGTCTGCCATGTCTGCTACTATTCAGCAGATCCAGTCACCTGTAGCCCTGGGAGCAGAAATGTGAATTGCAAAGCTATGGGTGAAGAAGGGAGGGATGGAGGGAACAACCACACTGGCTCTTAGCTGATGGGGGAATCCTTTCTTCTCCCACCAAAAAAGCCCTCTGCAGCCTGAGTCCTGCCTGTACTCCTTGTTTGAGGACCTACATGCCACAATCTGTATGGCCGGACCAGGTTGCCCTCTGGGGGTAACTGCACGGTGGGATGACTGGGCGGCCAGGCAGGGCTCTGAGGGTCAGCTAGTTTTCACCGCTGAGTCCCTGAAGGGTTTGCTTTGAAAACAAGAGTATTAAGAGTCACCTGCCTCCATGGAAAGCATGATCGTGTAGAAGCGATTGTGGAAAACGCTGCCTGGAACAGACCCCCCAAATACCCATTTGGATGCCCATGGCGACGGTCTTTAAGACTCGAGGCACTGGGATCCGCAGCCAACTTAGGCTGCTGGAAATCGGAATGGAGTTTTCCTGGCCAAGCTCTTCATTTGGGATTATAATCTAGTATGGTGAGGCTGATATGGGATCTTGAAACTCACGGAGAGACTCTGAATCACCAAGACTCAGGGCAGAGGTGTAAGACTCAGCTGCGGATCTGAGCCCGGCCATCCCACCCTGCCGACCCATTGTCTCTCCAGCCGGCGAGGTTCCGCCACTTGCCTCTTCCTGGGAGAGGCCCAAGGAGTGTGGTTAATGGATGTTTTTTTGATCTGAAACCTGAAAAAGCTAATCAAATGTTCAAAGGCTAAAATAGGTGTAATTACAAGGGTGATCTAAGGTGAGACTCAAAAAAAAAGGGAAATTACTCATTAGGATAAGTAGGAGAGATTTCTTTTGAGATAGTGAGGGGAGGTCTGCTCCCGTGGTGGGGCTGCAATAAAGACTTGTCTTTTTGGTCCTATGGGCATCTTATCCTGTCCCGGAGGAAGATACATATGTGGGTAGAACGCTGAGTTCAGTGTCCATCTGACTGTTTGGCCTATTGGTCCAGCCACATCTAGGTGTACAAACCACTTTCCTAAGTGTCCCAGGGCAGTGTCCTTGGCGACGTCGCCTCACCTACAGGACCAGGTTCCAACTAACCAGCCCACAGTCCCGATGAGTTTTCCTGCCACCAGGTGGAGACTGACTCTAATCTATAAGCTGGGATCGTCCTTGCATATTCAAGAAGCAGATTATTTGAGTTGGAAAGACCCTCCTAGAGGGGCTACTCCAGTGATTCTCAAACCTAACTGAGATACCCAAGGGGCATTGAAATATATAGCTGCCTGCTCATAGAAGATGTTAAGGAGTTATTGCTTTGCTGAGTGTGGTGGTAGCATTATTGGAGATGCATGGTGATTTGCTTTAGAATATTCAGGCATACATAAAAAAGAGGAGTTGGTGTGTATCAGGTGGGCCCCCTCTCCCCCAGGAAATAATGGCACGAGCAAAGAAGGTAATTGGGGAGGGAGCGTTTACTGTTTATAAGGATGTGGCCAAGGTCTAGGGAAACCAGTAAGCGATGGAGCAATGGCAGGGAAGGCTCTGGGCACAGTGGCAAGCGCAGGGAGTGGACAAGGACCTGTAGATAGGGGTGTAGTGACAGAGAGGTCAGGCTGCCATGCCAGCCGGAGGGGAGGAACACATAGTCCCTGCCAACCTGCCAGGAGGGAGAGAGCCAGGGAGACACATGGACCAGCCTTGCTCTCCCCCAACTTCCCAGTCCCTGCTGGAAATTACTGGGAGCCAGAGGGCTTGGGAAGCTGGTGAACGCAGGCTTGGAGCCCATCCACCGGAGGCCAAGAAGAGGGTGGAGTGCACCCGGAGGGGCAGTCGGAGAGTACCTCACATGGGAGAGATGAAACAACTATGAGCCAACATTGAAGGCTCTTGAAACTGGTGATGGGTACTTATGTCGGTTTGGACATTTTCATTATTAAGTTCAAAACGACACAGAGTTGGAGGCCTGGCTTCAGACCTATCAAATCAGACTTCTTAGGGAATAAAGCCCAGGCATCTGTGTTCCTGAAAAGATCCCCAGGTTCTAGCCTCTCATCTAATCCAAGCTTCTGTTTTTACAGAGGAAACTAGAAACAAGTTGAGTGACTTGTTCAACGTCACAAAGAACCAGTGGTAAAGACTGGACCAGAATCCATGTCACCAGTCCCAGGTCGGTTCCTAAAAACAGCATGAGAGGCTGCAGCAAGAACACCGGGGCCATTACAACCTCATTCTGAGCGCTCAGTATCTGCCAGGCGTGGGTCTTTCCATGCATTATCTCATGGGCTGTAGTGGAGTTAACACACATAATGGCTTTAAAACATGCCTGGCACATAAAAGCCTCGACAAATAGTAGCTAGTAATACCCTCAGTTTCTCTTAAGTATCATGACAATCATCTGCAATAACAATTTTTTTAAAGATCTTATTTATTCATTTGACAGAGAGAGAGCACAAGCAGGGAGAGTGGCAGGCAGGGGGGAAGGGAAAAGCAGGCTCCCCGCTGAGCAGGGAGCTCGATGTAGGGCTCAATCCCAGGACCCTGAGATCATGACCTGAGCCGAAGGTAGATGCTTAACCAACTGAGCCACCCAGGTGCCCCTGCAATAACAATTATTATTATTTTTTTCTTTTTTGGGGAGAGAGAGAAACTAAAGGGAGGGATTTGGACATAGGCCTGAATGATTCTGAAGCCCGAACTCTTAACCATCATCCCCGTAACTGCAAACCACACCGTCCTCTAAAGTTGGGGCTGTGTGGGCCACTTGATTTTCAGTTTGTTTATCCAAATCACTCTTCGGCCTTGTGGGTCTGTAGCCTTGACATATCACACATCACTCTTAGCATGCACCTGGGGAAGTGCTGAGACTTTTCTGAGTTCCCTGAGGACAGCAGCTGAGCCTGCATGGAGCTAGCCTCACCATCGTACAGTGTCTGGCACTCAGTTGGCAGCTAATTGATATGCTTTTGATGACGAAATGGAGAAAGGAAAACTCAGCTCTTAGAAATGGATGGTAATACACCCACCTGCCATGCTTCTGCCTTCCACCTTCGTAGTCATGGCTGATGGATTACCAAAGTCCTCGTGAATTCTGGAGACAGCCACAAAATCCACAACTGAGCATGTCCTTCAGCCACAGCCAATGAACCAGAGTGGGCTCGTAAGATGAAATTTATCGTGCTGGCCCTTGGCAGCAGATACATGTTTTTAAAAGTTTGGCACTCTTTGACCAAGAATGTTATTACTTGTTGAAAATAAGACCACAGATCTCAGAATCAGAAGGACGTAGTCTGGGCCCTCTGTTGCCTGAATGACCATGAACGAGCTGACTGCCTGCTCTGAGCCTGGGGTCCTTAGACTGGGAATGCCAACCTATCCATCCATCATGGTTGTTACAAGAATTAAAGGAGAAAGCATTTCCAAAAGCATCTACACATTCAAAAGCATTACATACATGCAAATTATTGTTATTAATAACAATAACAGTATCACTGGTCTCGTGAGAGTAGATGCTGGTTGTTGTCTATGACATTAACTTCATATAATTAACAGATGTGTCCTGGGTGGCTCCAAGTTCTCATCAATGCCTCATCCACAAAGGTAGGAAAACTCTATAACCTCTATAATCCATTGAAACATGGGTTGGATTTTTCTTTTCATCCCTAAAAAGTGCAACCCTTACCTAGAGCAAACTCTCTGGCAGTATTCAGACCTTCTTGCTTATGGGCAGAGACAACAATCCTTTATCTAAAAACACATATTATGAAATTCAGGATTTTTTAGATATTAGAAAGATGGTATTATATACCATCTATTATTTAATACCTGTCACCAAACCCATTAATATTTCGACATAGCAAAACATAAATATTCACACTAAAGGGGCTCAATAGACCATGAATCACTCATGCAAGAGGAGTTCAAGATTTTGCCGCTCAGTGCGCATAGGTAGGGTTCAAGCCTGGCTGTCAAATGAGTTACCAAAAACAAAGTTCAGCTTTCAGAGCTTTCTGAACTTTGAAATGGCGGTTTTAGATGGGATTGTAGACGTGAACTCGTGTATTTCACAAGCGAGGAGGAGGGATAGAGTAGGTGCCTGCCAGCAATGGTAATGGGAGTCAGGATCCCAATAGGCAGAAGTTCAAGTGCATGAAAAGGAGCCTCCTCTTTCATCAACCATGTAATTCTGCCTCCTCCTGCATTCTTGCATGCAGCTGCCAGCAATGATGCTCTAAAACCTCAGCTTTCATCATGTCATTCTCTGAACACCCCTCTGTGACTCCCAACATTCAGCCCTCAGCCTGATGCACAAAGCCTTCAGTGAACGGAACCCCTACCCCAGCGGTAAGTCTCATCTCCTGGCTTGCCTCCAGGAAGAACCCTTACCAGCAACACCTCCAAGTTGTCCCAACTTTGGAATCTCAGGCTTTAGGAGTCATTTCTGCTGTTAACCCTTTCTTGACACCCGCACTTCCCTGCACACAGGGTCTGGACATATGGGTCTCTGATTGCTAATCCAGGATGTGGCTGCACCCCCCGCCTGAAAATCCAGGCTCCACCAGCGTCCGACACCAAGTACATCGCAGGAACTCAAAACCCACGTATATGATCAGGCCACCCCATTCCTTGCTGACAACCCTTTAGCAGCTCTAACTGGCCTTAGAACAAAGCGCCAAGTCCTAACAAGGCCTGATGTCACTAGGCCCCCACCTTCCTTGCCTTCTTTGTCTCCTAGCACTTGGTCCTAGCATCAGTGGTTCAGCCACACCAGCCTTTGATTAGTTTATGGGGGGCCCCGTGCTCCCTCCCCCTTCACTAGTCAACCCTACCTAATCGTGCATCTCTTTGCTTCATAGCCTGTTGTGGGAGAGGCAGCTGGCTACCCACCCAGTATCCATTCTGCCCCTTTTCCGTGATTTGAGAACCATGATTTTATTTTGGGTGACCATGAGCCCAACTAAAGTTCTGTATTTCCAGCCTTTCTTGCAGCTGGTATGGCCATGGGACTGGGTTCTGATGGAGGATATGTAAACACAATGTGGTTGTACTTCCAGGAAAGGTCTCTAAAGGGGTATGTTCTTCTGGGCTTCATCCTTTCTAGAATGTGAACCTGATGGCTAGGCTCCTCCAGCCACCATGGACTGTGAGATGACAGGCTAAGGGCTGTAGACCAGAAGGACAGAAGGATAGCAGGGTCTCTGGTAACTACAGAGATCATACCAGGTATCTCTGGACTTTATGACAGAGAAAAATAGCTGCTAATGTGTTTAAACCACTGTGATTTTTTTAAAGGGGAAAAAACCTGAATATCTAATCTTACTCATATATTCTTATCTGAATTCGTAATTAAACATCTATTTGAGGGATGATTTGATTAATGTCTCTCTTCTATGCTAGGTTATAATGGCCTACAGGGCAGATGCAATGTGGATTTTTGCTTACTGCCACATGACCAGGGTGTGTAGGTACTCGCTAAGTACTGGAACAAATACACTCTCATTTAGTATCAGCTCGGGAAGCTTGCCACTAGGTCCTTCTTTTTAGATCTCCAGGCTCAGCACTAGGTACTATGACCCTCAGACCCTTGAGCTAAAGGAAAAAAAAAATCCTACAACTATCAATTCTTTGGTGTACCCCCTTTCCTCTCAGTGTCTGTTTAGGAAAAGTCTCAACTTGCATGGTCCCATTTCTCTGCCATCAAGCTCCTCACCTGACATTATTTTCTCATTTCTTTATGCTCCAGCCAGGCTGAACTACTTATAATTTCATCAAGATACCATGCTCTTCCCTGTCTCCTGGTCTGGGTACGTGCTGTTCCTCTACTTGGAACTCATTTTACTCAGCTTAATGCCCATTTATCCGTGGGGTCTCCACTTCGATGTCACCTTCCCTAGGAAGTCTTGACGGTCCCTTTAAGCCCAGGTGAGCCTCTTCTCCACAATGCTCCCAAGATCTTCCCTAAAGCACCTATAACAGCACCTGGAACCCTGTATTATTTCCTATACCCCCTTTGCTATGGGTTGGATGGTGTCCCTCCCACCCCCAAAATCTATGCTGAAGTCCTAACTTCTTCTTCCTGTAAATGGAACCTGATTGGGAAATAAGATCTTTGTAGATGTAATCAAGTTAAGATGCGATCATACTACATTACAGTGGGTCCTTAATCCAGTATGCCCTGTGTCCCTGTAAGAGGAGAAGATGCAGACACACACACACACACACAATGAGAATGCCACGTAGAGACGCAGACGGAAGATGGCCATGTGACCGCGGAGCCAGAGCCCGGAGTCAGCAGCTGCAAACCAAGGAATGGCAAGGATTGCTTAACAACCGGCTGCTAGTTCAGAGAGCCTGGCCTGCAGATGCTGTGACTTTGGACCCCTCGTCTTCAGCGTTGTGGGAGAATACTGGTCTGTTACCGGTCACCCAGTCCATGGAGCATTGGTATGGCAGCCCCACGAGAGGCCGTGTATACAAATGGACAGTGGCCAAGCTCTATATAAACATGGAACTCTGACCCACAACCTGAAGCAAGCGGCCCAGGACGCCAAAGAGTAACCCTAAAAGTCCAGGACGTGATTACTCATACCTTCCTTCCATTTTGCTCCTGCTTCCAACTTACAACCAACCAGAGAAAGCCAAACATGTGCCCCTAACCAATTCCATAGGATGCCCGACTTCCCGTTAGCTTTCCAGAAGCTTCTCTATGCCACCAACCTCCGATCAGAGCACACCTGAAGGCTTCCCTATTTTCCACCGCAAAGCTTTCCTTCTCCTCTTTGAGTCTGTCAAGGGCAAGCGATGGGGGCCAATTGCCTTGCTATATAGCAAGCTCGCATTTGAGCTGAAACACCCAGAGTCTTTGAATAAAGGCTTATGCTAACAGCACTCTGGTTCCCTCTCTTCCACATTCTTCTGTGACATCATTTCAGGTCGTTTTAGAGAGGTGAACCTATTTTCAACGTATTTTCTGACTAATTAAAATATCTCATTCACCGGAATACACCAACACCTAGCTTAAAGCCTGGCATGTGGTAAGTGCTCAACTAGTAACGTGCCCAATAGAAATGATGGTTCTTTTACCTGCCAGGTTACACGTCATCTGGCCAGAATGTTGTACCTCACAGGGAAAAGCTGTCGTAGGGAGCAGGCACGGCCTCGTGGTTATTTAGTACCCTAATAAAGGAGCGTTCCCACCAGATAATGTGACGTGAACGGACAGTTTAATCACAGCTGGTCAATAGTTATGAGGCCAGAGACCCAGCTGTATGACTTATTTACAAGCCGAGCCCATAAGCCTTGTGAGGTCCACCTGTTCCTATGTACCTGCGCAAGCGAGGTCACCAAGGCAAGCAGGAAAGAACCAGTCCTCAGCCCAGCAATTCAAAGCACTATTCAGAGCCCCTCCTGCTGTCTCTGGTGCAGGACGAGTTTCTTTTTCAACAAAAAGTTGGTTTAGCTTTTCTTCACTGCAAACTTGAACACTCCCTCCCCCAATCCCCTCCAGGCAATCACAGTCAAAACAGAAAAATACAGACAGGCACTAGATAACCTAAGGCACCCTGGTTTCACATCCTGGCTGTGCATCTGAATCAACTGTGAGCGCTTGTTAAAATTACAGGTAGCAGAGGCTCACCCCGCCCTTCTGAGACAAAGCCTTGCAAGTGGGGCTGGGCGTTGGGGCTTTTACCGTGCTCCCTGGGTGCCTGGAACCAATCTGCAGACCAGCTGTGAGAACCTCCCTTCCTAAGGGCAGTGGATCAAAAGCAAAACGGTGTATACGTGTGGACATCCTGAGCACTGGCGGGGATTTGGATCCAAGAGGCAGCATGGGGAGCACCTGGGTGGCTCAGTCGTTAAGCGTCTGCCTTTGGCTCGGGTCATGATCCCGGGGTCCTGGGATCGAGTCCCGCATAGGGCTCCCTGCTCAGCGGGGAGTCTGCTTCTCCCTCTGCCCCTCCCCCTGCTCATTCTCTCTGTCTCTCAAATAAAATCTTTAAAAAAAAAAAAAAAAAGAGGCAGCATGGAATGGTCAAAGAACAAAGCACCCAGGCTTCTAGGTCTGACATTCCCAGCTGTGTGGCTTCAGGTAAGTCACATGCACTCTCTGAGCCTGTATCCATATCAGATGAAGATAACAAAGATAAAGGTTATTTGGAGGATTTACGAGCTCAGTCCAATAACAACAGAAGAACCCACGACAAGCACCTACCTGTCCTGGGCAATCTGACAGGAAACGGGGATAAAGTGTTGAATAAGACTCAATCCTTAACTACCTAGAACTTTTGGTTTAGTCAACGGGGCAGACCTGAAATAATTATTCAAATGAACAGGCCATTCATTCTATTTGCAATAAGCTCAGCAAGGGAAAAAAGCATAGAATATGACTGGAGGGTGACAGCAAGCATGAGGACTTCACAGATTGTATGACATGTGAGATCTGAAGATGAAGGAAATCCACCGAAGAAAAAGGTCAAAGGTGAGACATGACTTTCCACACAGAGGGGACAGAGTGTCCAAAAACCCTAAGGCAGAATTGAGCGGGGCACCGTCAGGAAATGAAAAGATGTTCTAGAAAACTCTTAGCAAATGGTGAAGTACTTCACACACGTTTTTAAACAGAAAAGAAGCCAGGTGTAAATGGGAAAGCCCACGAATCTGCTTACTGTTGCAGACAAGCCTTGGGATTCTGGCCAATCCGTCCACATTAGTTTCTGAGAATTGGCTTCCTTCAGCCTGGGGAAAGCCCCCTGCAGCTATCCCGAACCTCTACAAACCCACCCCCTTGGCAAGAGCCAACCGGCCGGGAGGAGGGAAGGGGGATACTGGCTGGCTTCTTGCCATTCAAGTATTTCTCTCTCTTAGAAACAAGAAATGGAGGTGAGAGAGTTGGAAGTTTACTTAAGACTCTCTACACTTTTGTTCCTGAGATGTGCCTGGTTCCCACCTCGTGGTAAGTCTGGTGGTTTAGCATTTCCTTAAATTGCACCCAAGGAGCCACTGTGAGCAGGTCATTTACAGCCAAACAATTTCAAGATCCTTCTGCCTCCACCCCCGGAGCCCGAAGGGCCTGTGGACTAGGAAATGCTTGGCATTCATCTTATGAAATCCCCCCAAACGCTCCGCTTTTCTCCCGATCATTTCCATTTCTTACTCCCTCGCAGAATGAGTTCCTGAGGGTGGTTTCGCTCTTGGTGGCTCGAGGTAATTCATATCAGATGGTGGTTGTCGGGTTTTCTGGGATTTCTGAAGCCCTGCTCTCAGTGTCCTGACCTAACAGAACATGCCCCGGCAAACAACAGGGCCTGACATAACTTCTTTCCACACCTTGGCTGATTTGTAATGCCACATCCAAAGCCAGGTTATAAATCAGCAGCCGGTCCCCGCTTCCCCTCCGGCACCCCACCCAAGACTCGGATACTCTGCTGACCCCGGGGAGGGTGAGGATGCGATGTCATACTCACTCAGCCGCGACTCTGCACCAGGCACTGTTCTAGGTATTTGCGTTTCCTGACTCTTACCATCACCTCATGAAATAGATATTTTTACCCATTTTCCAGGGAAGAAACTGAAGCTCTGTGAGGTTTAAGAACATGTCCTTTTGCAAGTGGTGGAGCTTGAACTGCAACCCACGGATGTTCTGTCACCTCTAAACGGCCCAGTGACTCACCCTTTTAATCACAGCTGCAGGGAGGTAAGGTAAGGTCTTGGCACAATTCGAGAACAGGCACAAGGTCCACTGGATAATGGACTTCTGGGGCCATGATGGGAATGGGAAGAGGAATGTTTCCACCCAGATCCTAGGGGAGCTTCAGGTAAGACTTCTGCTGTGGTTTTTCAAAGGATACTTAAAAAGAGAAAAAGGTAGATACCTTTCCGGTCTCAGAAATCTCCATTTCCTACTGTTCAAGGGTGCACTGATTTATCCTCGTTATACTGGAAGGGTAGTGGGCTGGGGGGCAATATCAAGAGCCCCAGACTGTTCCTATCTTGTGCTTTCCTAGCTGTGTGACCCTGGGCCAAGTTCCTCAACCTCTCTGATCCTTAACTTTCCCCCTTGCAAAATTGTGGTAACAATGACACCTACTTTCTAAGGTTTTGTATGAAGGTTATTACCCTCATTTTGCAAATGAGGACACTGAGGCTCGAAGGCATTCATTCATTCTTCCCACAAACATTTATCAAGAATGATATGATGGGAGGACAAGGAGGAAGTCCATGTAAAGCAGACCTTGTAATGATTACTAATGGGCAGCACGCCTTTTTAAAAGGGTTGAGAAACACTGTGTTGATGATTAAAGATAAAGCAGAGAGACAGAAAGGAGAAATAAAGAGTAGTGAGTTCCAGTGAATTCAGTGTGGGGTTCCAAGACGCGCAACATCAGGATCCTCCCTGGTTCCTGCACTTTCAGGAGTCTTGGGAGAATCTGGGCAAAGCCACCTCATTTCTGGACAACAGGTTGGGATGTACAAGAAAGATGAATGGGGTTATTTAGAGAGTCAGGGCTCTGGCAGAAAAAAAAAAAAACCCAAAAGGGATGGCTAGGGAGACTTTCTTAAAGGTTCAGCTCACAAATGGCAGTGTTAGGGAAGGCAGGAAGGACAAGGAGGCACACCTCAGCTAACAGGAGAGGGAAGTGGCTTCCCTTCACCCATGCCAAGGCTTGTCGGGGCAAGTAGAAGAAGGAATGACTGCAAATAGCAGGAGAGAAAAGGCTGTTAGGAGCTGTGGCCTTGGAACCAGGAATGTAGCCACTGCTCTTGGCTATGAATGGGGTGTTGGGAGGGGGAAGCATCCCAACCTCTGTCTGCTCCCCCCGCCTTCCATTTTCCTATTGGTGCTTCCCATTAGCTGAATCCAGATAGAATTAGAAGGCAAGCAAGGGAGCCCACTGATGCAGCCCATGGAAGTCAGCCCCTCCTGAGGCACAGAACAGGGTGGGACAAGTTGGAGAATACCCAGCACAACTACCTACAAAGAAGAAGGGGACAGAAGCCCATCTGGAGGGAAGCAAGATACCACGAGGCCCTTAGATAGTTGAGGGGGGAATGGCCCCATTGACAGGGGCAATCTGGCATTCCCAGATGACCATACATCAAGGGGAGGTTTTGAGTTGGAGTCTCTCTGCAAATTCGCCTGTTCAATATTGAAAGGTCAGTTCCAAAAGGCAAGACATTAATCAACTCCCCCAATCAATAAAGGGGCAGTGATGGGATTGCCAATTGGTATTCTAAAAGGGGTCAAGACATGGAACACTAATCTCCTTGAATCTCCTGGAATGTTATTGAGTGGACATGTGTGTGTGCCACCCATGTCCTTCGTCGGGAATGAAGAATTTACTCCCCCAGCTGCTGGCAGTCCAATGCAGAGCTTGCCTCTGATGAATAGAGCCACCTAACCCAAGGCCGTGTTGCTTTCCAGAGGTGGCTGTGTCCAGTGACTGATCAATATGCAGCTGTAAAGACCTGCCTCCCCAAGCCCAACTAAGGCCAAGTCTGAAAGGCCAGCCCAGCTCCACTGTGCCCCTTGGGGTCGGCTTAAACTATCACTGGGATGCCTCATGGCCCACCTTCTCCCTCTGCCCAATGCTGCTGCCTTCTCTTCTCCTCAGGTGTTCGTACCAGGAGCACTCCCTCATACACACCTGGCACACCCTGCATCTCAGAGTCTACTTTTTGGTACTCAACCTGCCACAGTTGTTAGAAGTTCCCTTATTATCAATCCTTACAAACAAAACTACAATTTAGAGTTTATAAGCAGTAGTAATAAGAGACATCTGTGATGCTTTATACTTTGCCCAACACATACAAGTTCACTTAATCTTCTCAGCAATCTGGAAAGGTTGGCAGGTATTCAAAGAACAATGACCTTATCTGTTTTATTATCTTGCAAACATAAGATGCCCAGCATGAACGGGTATCAGAAACATCCTTTTGTAGGCAATAACTGTAAGATTTAGGATAACGACTGCCAAGCTGTCTCATGGAATGTGCTCTACCAGATGTTAATAGGTGTTCTGTTTTAAAAAGTGGGAGTGATGTGCAGTCATATATATATTTTTAAATGCTAGGTTAAGACTCTTGACTGCAGGACATATCTGAGCCTTTAATGTGCCAATGTGCATTGTTAATCTTCAAGAAGAGGTTTTATGTGCAGTGTTTCCCAAAGAAACTTGACTATAAAACATCTATTACCATCTCTACAGGCACTGGGGACCTGTGGAAATGCTAACTTAGAGGACGGGTCCACTAGATAGATACCTCTTCCACTATTACTTTCCTTTCTACTTACTTCTTTCCATCTGGGGGAAAAAGGGAAAGGTATTCCTGAGTAGGCTCTGGAAGTGGCATTAGGAGACAAGTGTTGGATGGGGAGGCTTCATGCCTCTGAGCCTCACTGGCAGGGAGAGGTGTAGGCAGGTGGGGATGGCGTTTGTGAGGTGTGAGAATAGTTCTGAGTTAAGGAGGTGAGGCCAGAGCTCAGTAGGGGGGAAGCAGGTAGGCAGGAGGATGGGGGCAGAGGGCTCTGGGGAGAGGAGAATGAAAAGCTTGGGGCTTTCTCCAGAGCCAGGTGGATTTTTTCAGAGCCTGTGGCTTCCTGGTCAACCCCCGTGAGGCTGCCAAAGGCACTGATGCTTTCAAAAGAGCAAATGAGAAGGAGAAAAATGAGCCTGGGCAGTTCTGTTCCAGCTGACTGATATGGCAACCGCTCGTCGCTGCTCTCCAGGGCTTTAGGCTGCTCCAGCTCACAACCCTCTAAGACAGGAGGAATCCCTGAATGAAACTCAGAGGAACCAGCTCTGCTCTCTGGGCTAATTCATCCCTTTGGCCCTGAAAACATGAAGCCAGAGTTCAAGTACAAGACTGAACAATGCTAGGGAGGAAAACACAAACATGCATTGAATAAAATCTCCCCTGCCTCATACTTACTTAGTGAATTCTCAATGATTTACATGAATGGAGAAATTTTAAAAGACGTGGCTAATCCCAACTGGCAGATAATTTCAAAGTCTTATTAGGTGTTGGGTCTATTTGCATTTGAAAATTGGAATCTCTGATGCTAAGGAGTTGGACTTGTATGAGCTCGATGGTGTCATGGTTCAGAGAGCTGGCTTGGAAGTCAGTACTACCACTACCTAGCTGTCTTGGGTTGGGTCCCTCCAGAAGCTAACCCTGAGAAAAAGGTTTGCTAGCAAGTAGTTAATTTGGGAGGTGATCCCAAGAGTATTGTTGGAGAGAGGGTAGTAAAACAGGGAAGGGAAGGTGGCTGATAAAGGGTGTGTTTATTGATCAAATTCCCACTATGGGCAACTGGGGCTCCAACCCATTGGGGAATCTGAGAGACCATGTAAAACACAACTCAGAGTGACGCTACCTAAAAAAGCAAGGAAGCTGGGGTGTTTAATCCTTTAAGTCATATCCTTTACCTGCTCCAAGAAGCATTATTTCCTGGCAATTCTAGCCTGCCCCGTGTGGGGGTGGAGAGAAAACTTCCAGATGGAGAGTTGCAGGTACTTACAGGAGGACATGGCAAGGACTAAAAGGATGAGTACCGAGGGGACATGGATGGGCTGCCAACCCACGGGCTATTTAGCTACGTGGACTCTCTCTGCCTCAAGTTCCCTCCTTGTGAAATGATTGACAGTAGTGTCTAACTCATAGAATGTTGTGATGATTAAATGAAATCATGCTAGAGTGCACCCACAGAACCTGTTAGTGGTCTATTACTATGTGGCAAACCACCCCAAACTTAACAACTTAAAATGACAATAATCATTTATTGTATCTCACAGTTTGTGTGGGTAATTCAGATGGACCTCACTTGGGACAGCTTCTCTCCCCTCCATGATGTGTGGGGCCTCAGTCAAAAGACCTGAAGCCTAGGAGCTAGAATCTTTTGAAGGCTGGACCAGGGCTGGAGCATCCATTTCTAAGACAGCTTACACACATGGCTTGTAAGTTGGTGCTGGGGGTTGGTAGAAGGCCTCAGTTTCTCTGCACATGGGCCTTTTCAGAGGACTGCATGAGTGTCCTCACAACATGGCGGCTTGCTTCCCCCAGAGCAAGCTCTCAAGAGGCCAAGGCAGAAGCTTCACTGTCTTTTATGGCCTAACCTCAGAAGTCACATACGGTCCCTTCTATGTGACTCTACTGGTCATGTAGATGAGTTCTGGTTCATTATGTGAAGGGACTACCCCAGGGCATTGGTACCAGGAAGCAAGGACCTTTGGGGGCCATCTTGGAGACCTGGCCACTACCAAGTGACAGGCACATAGTAAGAGCTAAGTGAGTAAGAGCTATGGGAGCTCTATTTGAGCTACTATTTATATTCTCAAAACAAAAGAAAAATGCCTCAGTAAAGACTTGACTCTGGAGAGGCAGAGAACCAAGAGCCAATTTTCCCACCTGGTGTTGGCCCCGCTCCCCCCAGCCACTTCTCCCTGGGGGTAGACAGTTTATTCTCTGCTTGATGAAAGGTCTCATCTCTAACCTTCCCTGGAGCCAGGCAGGTGGCACTTGGCTTTCAGCAAGCATCTCAGCAGGCAAAATAAACAGAGGATGTAGAGATATCCATAATTTTGTAATTAAGCAGAGAAAGGTGATAACTGCAAATCCGGAGCCCCACATGTCCTCCAAGGGGTAGTTAGGGCTGCATGGAATCTGTTAACTGGCAATAACTTTGAAAGGAGGGTTTGCCAGAGAGAAGCCTGCGTCGGCATAGATCACCTGCAGATAACCATGGGCCGACTGTATATCCAAGCTGATTCGTTTTAAACTGAAAGCGCTGAGCTAAAGAGTCCAGCCTGAGTCTGAATTAATGATGAGCATGAATGAGGTTTGGCATCGCTTCCCTCACAGAGAGGCGGGCATTTAATGAATTTTTCATGGCTTGCTCATGGTGCCATTTTCCGTGCCAGATTCTGAGACCACAAGGCTTCAACAGCAAGGCTTC
Source organism: Neomonachus schauinslandi (assembly GCF_002201575.2). Classification (NCBI taxonomy): domain Eukaryota; kingdom Metazoa; phylum Chordata; class Mammalia; order Carnivora; family Phocidae; genus Neomonachus; species Neomonachus schauinslandi. The sequence continues at coordinate 176,142,832 of NC_058403.1, read as the reverse complement.
CTCACCTTTGGCATACGTGTTGTGAGAGACAGGCTGGGGTGGAGGGTGGGACCATGGTGTTATTCTCCACTTGTTTCGGCATCACCCACAGTGGACACCTTCCAAGTGTCTGCCCCATTCACAACAACTCTCCTGAGGCACCACCCCTTAGTTCAAAGCCATTTTGTCACACGTGATAACGTGCAGCCCCTCCTCTGGCTAACAGTGATTGGTTTGCAGTGGGCTCTTGACTCACGCTGGGCTGTGAGTCCTGTTGAAGTCCCTTCCCTGACACTGCTGAAATGGAACCCTGGGAGAGAGTCCTTCCCTTGGGGTGCCTGACAGCTGTGAGTGGGTTATCTTTTGCTGACAAGTAGAAGAGAATCTTCTGTGAGAGAAGGAAAGGATGTAGCAGAAATGTAGGAACAGAGATGAGAGATGGGAAGACAATCCAGATTCTCTAAAGGCCAGTTCCAGTCCCTTCCTGGGACCCATGTGCATTTTCACCTCTGAGTTCTTAGAGACACTGGCATATCCCTATAAATTTCCATTTTCTGCCAAACTAGTATGAATGGGTTTACTGTTACTTCCATAATAAACTCACCAGTTTGATGAGTTATTATGTCTTGATTTTAAAAACTAGTAAAATAATCACACAGACACACAGACAAAATGAGAGGGGCTTCTTCTCCCTCTCCCCAGGACCGTCCAAGCTCCGGGTCCTGGAGCACTGTGCCAGGAAAGAACAAACAGGCCTTTGCTCTGAAGGGCTAAGCTGGAGCCCGTGAGCCTGGAGGCTAGGGGCAGGCAGGTCACACTCCACGAGAGCAGTGAGCCAGGAGCGAGGGCCCTTCTGAAGGGACACCGGCTACTCAGCTCTGCATGATTCTCGGCATCAGGGTGCGATCACTGGGGCTGGATTTTTCTGATTTTTCAGGAGAAGTGGGAAGCCAGAACTTTTGTGTAAAATTTACTGATTTGAAAATGTTACAGATAATTTTTAACATGTTTTAAACACCCTGAGCACCAAACAGAGCATGTCTCTGGGCACTGACCTGTCTGCAGCCCTCTGGCTTGAGGCCTGTGTCCTAGGCCCCTGGATGATAGAGCTGGGACAGTGTGCAGTGTGTCAGGTGGAGGGACTCAGGCCAAGTGGGAGGTGTGGCCTGACCCAAGGAAACTGATGGGATGGAGGGTGGTGGCTTCCATGAAAGCTGGGGTGGTCCTATGCAGCAACCTGAAAGGGGGTGCTACTCTGAAGGTGGTGCCAGGGAAGGGGGGTACCCTAAACCCGATGGTCTTGAATGTTTTGTCATGGGTCCCTTGTAGCTGAGGCTGTTGTGGGTGGAGAAGACTATTGAGAGGGGCATTTCTGTGACCCACCCAGAAAAGCAGTCTGCTAAGTGATGGAGACCCTGAACTTGACAGTGTGGTCATGAAGCAGAAGGAGCGATGATAACAATTAGGGGGCTTCGTGGATCAAGGACCAGATCCCCACCCATTCCCTAAAGACAGAGTGAGACTGAGATTCTTATACAGAGAACGGAGATAAATCCCAGTGATATCTGATAAGGGACCTCTAGCGATGCAGCTGGGAGATTGAGCTAGTTTAAAGCCAATTAATTAAACTGTAAAGAAACATGACACCTGCCCCAACCTTAGAATTGGGGTGCAAAACCATATTGGTTATGCTTGCAACCAGAGGTCCTAATGAAGATGCTGCACTAAAGCCTCCCCAGTGGGGCTGTTCCACTCTAGGTATTTTTTTTAAAGATTTATTTATTTATTTGAGAGAGAGAGCACGCACACGAGTGGAGGGAGGGGCAGAGGAAGAGAAACTCAAGCAGACTCCCTGCTGAGCGTGGAGCCCCACGTGGGGCTAGATCTCAGGACTCTGAGATCACCACCTGAGCTGAAACCAAGAGTCAGGCACTTAACCCACTGTGCAGGCACCCCTCCACTCCAGGTATTTAAAACAGAGGCCATTTGGTAGGAGGACTTGATTCACAGGATGTGGAAGAGGACAAAGAGGCAATCAGGACTTAGTGAGGTAGCCCCAGAGATGAGCAGGTGCAGGAAGGGACCACCGCTATTACGCTAGAGGGACACATGAGGAGAGGTGCTAGTGAGGCCCAGGCTCCGGGATCCGTTAGCAGAAGTTGGAATCATGGCAGGTATGCTGGTGGGAACTGCAGCCAGGGGCGGGGTCAGGAGAGAGAGAAGCTGTAGCCTGAGCAGGGAGCAGAGCCAAGTACCTTGCCTTCTCCCTTCCTTCTGCTTCTGCACAGTATCCCACCTGTGCCTCTGTATGACTTTTAGGTGAAATCACCTGAAAGGGGAGCCTGGGAAACACAGTCCCTGTGCATCAGCCTCCCTGAGATACAAATCAGAGCCCAGGAAGGGCAAGGAGTGGACCTGAGGCAGATAGAGTGAAGATGAGCAGAAGTACCATAGAAGGTAGAGAACGCAGCACATTCCCAAAGCATGGACGCACAATGCCAGACTCCTGGCATTTCTGGAGCTCCCTGCTCATCCCTAGCTGCTCCCTGATCTTGCCCATCATTTATAAATAGGTTCTTAGCCGGAAGATGGCCAGATTGCCATGCTAGAGAATGGAAAGTAAGAAAAGAACAACCACTATGGTCACTCCAGAATTGTCACTTGTACGATAGGAACTATTTTAAGAGCCTTGCAATGTCTACCTCATTTAGAATAAGGCTTACTTTCCCCCTTTTTCACAGACAGGCAAATTGAGGGGACAATAATGGGTAACATTTAGGCATGCCCTTTTGGGCACCAAACCACAGAATTCACTCACTGGGAAGATGAGTTCCTTGATTTTATTGGCAGTTTGTATCTTTCAGGACCTAATCTGGTCTCCAAATGGATTTTATTTTGGCAGCTAGGGTCCCAACCAATTTATCTGATCTTATCCTGCATATTTATATTGTGACAAATATGTATGATAAAGAACAAGTCTGTTAGTATCAGGGGTATAATGGATGGCCAGAGGCTGGTTAGAATTTGTAAAATGAGTCATACAAACAAACACATGGCATACATCCCCTCCCCACCCCCCATACTCTCCCACAGAGCCTGAAATATCAGATGGGTAGTGGTTGACAGTTTTAATTACAGGATGTCTTTTATGGATATTGGTCTCTCTAAGTTAGAGTTGAAGAACACTGATGGTTGTTCATGTCATCAGTTGTGGTTGGAGTCCCTTGGGAACTGTGATATATTGGTTTTGTGGCCTTTGCTTCAAATTCCTCTCTGTAAACAGAGGTCTGGGTTAATTGCATATGGTGGAGCTAGATGTGGGATTGGGATTAATTTCAGCCAATCTTACTTCCAACCACTCTCCCGACACACATCCTCTCTCCTACTTGGGCCAGTCTTACAATTACTTCTAAACCCATCATGCCTGACCTTCTTTCTCACTTTTGTCCAGGCCATTCCTTCAACTTGGGATACCCTTCCCATTTTTCTCTGGAAATCTTATTCTGTAAGCCTGGATCAGGATCCACATTCTCCATGGAACTTTCTCAAGTTAATTCTCTGACGCAATAGCACAAATTCTGCTAGCACTTATAGTGTGCAATCATCCTCATCATTAACAAAATATCTTTATTGAGTGACTAATACATAAAATGCACAAGGGCGCCTGGGTGGCTCAGTTGGTTGAGTGTCTGACTCTTACTTTTGGCTCGGGTGCTGATCTCATGGTTGTGGGATTGAGCCCCTGGTCGGGCTCCGCACTCAGTGTGGAGTCTGCTTCAGATTCTCTCTCCCTCTCACTCACACACACACACACTCTCTCTCTCTCTTTCAAATAAATAAATAAATAAATAAAATCTTTTTAAAAAATGCACAGTGCTAGGCACAGAGTTGTCAAAGTGGTATAAACCATAGTCCCTCCCTGTCACATGTTTACAATCTATTTGAGGAAACACAACATCTGTTCATTCATTCGTGTCGTAAGCACTGAATATCCACTAAGGGCAAACACAGCACCAGGCAGGCAGTGAGAAGAGACATCCATAAATACACACATATAGACGTGAAGCACTCATTAAGCAACAACACAAAAACATACACATGCTAAGTGACAAGTTGGTCATCATCCAGCAACACAGTATAATAGTTAAGAGAAGGAGGACTGAGTCTGGAGCCCAACCCTACAGTTCAGAGCTGTGTGACCTTGGGTGACACACTTAATGAGGACTCCCAAGCACATTTGGGCGGGTTTTGCCCCCTCATTTGTGCCTGGCCTAGAAGGCGTGTAAGGGCTGAAGTCAGCCCCTGTGCTGCTCCCCAAGCTGAGCTGTTTGGCACTCAGTCTCCATCTTCCTGGAAGAAGGAGTGCCCTCTTGTAAGTCATTTGCTGAGCGGGTGCCATTTTGAAATTGATTCTCCAAGAAGAGGCTCCCTTTCCTGATTCACACAAGGTACCCTAAGAGCTAACAGAGCCCTCTGCTCAAATGCTCTGAGCTTCCATTTCCTTATTTACAAAATGGGGCTAATAATGCCTACTTTAAGAGAATTAAATGAGATAATATAAGTGATTTATCCTGATTCTTTAGCTGCAAGGCAAAGAAACTCAAACTGTAAAAGAAACGAGAGAGAGAAAGAGAAACTTCTGGTGTATGTTGTGGGGAATGGCACAGAAGTCTCAGAAAGGAAGGAACTGCTACAGGGCCAAGGTCTTGGGCTAGAAATGGAGTCTCTAAGTCAGGATTCAGGAAACCAGAACCACTCCAGGTATCTGGAGCAGCAAAGAATGGAATGCAGGCACTGGGAGCTTGCACTGGGAGTGGGAGGGCTAGAGAACAAGGTCAGGGGCACAACTGGACACCAGAGTTCAAGGGCATTACCAAGGTTGTGGTCCAGGGTTCAGAGAGCCTCAGTGATTGACACCTCTGGTGCCACCATAATCGCCACTCATGCCCCAGGAGGCTGGAGAGTAGACTCAGAACATTCAATCCATCAGTAAATAATGCCCACGGAAGCACTATGTGAGGGCTCTCATGAGGAAGAGACTATTGTCATTAGCCTCATTTCCTGGGCAGATCCATATGAAAGTTCTCTCCAATGGCGGGGGGGGGGGGGTCTCTCCTCCTAGGGCAGGAGGCCAGAGCAGCCTTCTACAGGAGTCTCAGGGGTCAGGCATTAAAATGGAGAGTGTACCTGCACTCTTTTTTTTTTTTTAAAGATTTTATTTATTTATTCATGAGAGACAGAGAGAGAGAGAGAGAGAAGCAGGCTCCCAAGGAGCAGGGAGCCCAATGTGGGACTCGATCCCAGGACCCTGGGATCATGACCTGAGCCGAAGGCAGACGCTTAACCATCTGAGCCACCCAGGCGCCCTGCACCTGCACTCTTACTGAAGGCCTCTCCAGGGAGTGGGAGAGTGTCATCTCACCTCCACTTAGCAGGGCCAGTGCCCTCCGTACCCTTCCCCCATGGAAGTTACCCAAAGCCACTGGGGCTGCGGTGAGGCTAGAATGAGCCCACATCCTGGGCAAGCAGCAGGAAGCATGCCGTGTCCCAGGGGCCGCCACACAATAAATTCTCTCTCTGTGTTGGCGCTATGCTGAGGTCTCTTGTAGACCAACCAGCGCTGCTCTAGGGTAGTGGTGAAGGCCAGTATACCTGGACCACGACACGCCCCTCCAACAAGCCGCGGCTCACCCACAGTGATGGTCTGACCAAGCCTAAACTGGAGGGTCTATCTGGGTGGACAGCAAAGGCTAATGTTCCTGTTAGTCCGATGAGAGGCAGAGAGACACACAGATGGAGAAAGAGAGAGAGAGGGAGAGACAGAGATAGACGGAGTGCAAGAGAGAGAGGGAGGGAGAGAGAGAGGGAGAGACAGTGCAAGAGAGAGAGGGAGGGAGAGACAGAGGGAGAGACAGAGATAGAGTGCAAGAGAAAGACACAGAAAAAGAGACAGACAGAGAGGGTGTGAAACCCAGGCCATTGCTTTCCTCCTGGCAGTTACGAGCTAACCTCTCAGGAGCACCTCTCCGATGGTCTGGCCGCTAAATCACCACTACCGCAGTAATTGAAACAGAAAATCATGCTCCACAGAACAATCTAGCAACACCACCATTAGCAGCTGTGGTTTTTCATTGCGAACTGGGGAGATAATATGCCTCTTTATGTGTGCAGAGGCACAGTCAGATATATATCTTCACCAATATTTCAATAGGGACTGGGCCCTCCCCACTCTTTCCTTTCACCCAGTGATATGTGGGGCTGCTCATTCAGGGAGCCCAAAAGGAATAGTCAACTTTTCTCTACTACCCGAGGCTGCCCAGCTCCATGGCCTTTGCAAAAGTTTCCCTTCCTTCCCTCCCCCCTCCCTACCTGCCACCTCTGTCCTTGAGCTTGCGTGTGTGCATGGGAGACAGAAACAGAATGAATAAGCACACAAATCCATAAGGAAAAGCAGCAAGGAGTGCTCAAATCGAGCAAGCTGTACCTGCAGGGGAATCTGATGTCTTTGGAGGGAAAAAGGAAGGGAGAGTCGAAGAAATGCCGAGGATGAGGTGAAGAGGGGTGACGGAAAGAGAGGACAAGAATGGCGTTCTAGAGAAGAGAGCAGCAGGTACAAAGGCCCTGAGCCGCGAGGGAGCTTAGCAGGCAGGGGCGGCCCCGGAGGAGGCTGCTGGGAGCGGAGGGCAGAGTGCCAGGGGAAGGGCAGAGGAGGAGCGAGCCTGCAGCAGTGGCCCAGGGTGATTCCTGCATCTGATAAGCAGCTGGGAGATTTTCCTATGTGTTTTTGTTAGAATTATCATCATCAAGCCTAGGTCTGATTTTGTTGCCTCCTTGCCCCCCGTTGTCAGTTGCTCTCAACGATCCCATCAGGTGGCTCTCAAGGTGAGGAGATAATGGAGATGCAGGGGATGTGTTTGATTGTCCCAACAATAGAGAAGTGCCACTGGCCTTTGGTGGAGTAGGGGGTGGGTGACAGAGTCTCAGACATCCTGTACTATGTGGGATTCTGTGCCCCATCCCACACAATCTCTGAGGGGGGCTCACAGAGGTGAAAAACCACTGTTACCAGAGCCATAGTGGTTGTACTAGATGTCTGAATACTGGTTGCCACGTCTCCCTTCAAAGCATGGAGCCTAATGCCCCTCTCCTTGAATGGGGATCAGGCTTAGTGACTCTGTGCTGAGGAGACAAATATGGCAGGAGTGATGCTATGTGAATTTTGAGGCTGGGTTATCAAAAGGATGGCTTCTGTCTGTCCCTATGACTCTTGGATCACTCGCTCTGGGCAAAGCTGGTCACCATGTTGTGAGGACACCCAGACAGCCCTGCAGGGAAATCTGCACAGGGAGGAACGGAGGCTTCCCGCCAACAGCCACCACCAACCCGCCAGTCATGGGAGTGAGCCCCCGAGGGAGTGGGTGCCCCAGCCCCAGGTGATTCTAGCCCTCCCCCTGCAGTGTTGCAGCCGAGGCCCCAGACATCACGGACTCAAGACAAGCTGTCCCTTTCGTGCCTTGTCTGAATTCCTGGCCCCGGGAAACTGTGAAAGATGATACGTGGTTATTTGTGTCGTCGGCCGCTAAGTTTGAGTGCTAATGTCGCGTAGCAGGAAATAACGAATATATGAGCAAATAATTCAATTCCACCTACATACCAGCACAGATTTTTTTTTTTTGCATGGTTTTAATATATATGGATGTTTCTAGATGAATTGTTTATAGTTGGATTTCTAGAAATCCAACTACTGTGTAAATCAGGGATAGTTGCACTTTGTTTTGTTTGAGCCTTTATCAAAAGTTGTTTTCCGCCGAAAAATAATCACCCATAGAAGACCTCTCAAGGTGTTGGAGTCAGCAAAGCAAACACCCATAACAGCCTGCATCTGCAGATGCTGCATCCACAGTGATTCCTCACGAATTTGAATATTCGGCTGAATACTGTCCTACATTTCTTATATCCCAACTTTCCCATAAGCTGCGAGCTTCTAATTACTTCCTTGTCTCTTATGAATCCATGCCTGAGGTTTACATATTGAAATGCATATGATATTATACATAGCATTTCTTTTATTCCTTCATATCAGAGCTGGGCCATCATACTTTTTTCAGTGATGTAAGCAATATTTTTAAAAAGAATTTCATTTCAGGGTGATGAAGGGGCATTACAAGCTATTTTTTTTTTTTAAAGATTTTATTTATTTATTTGAGAGAGAATGAGATAGCGAGAGAGAGCATGAGAGGGGGGAGGGTCAGAGGGAGAAGCAGGCTCCCTGCCGAGCAGGGAGCCCGATGCGGGACTCGATCCCGGGACTCCAGGATCATGACCTGAGCCGAAGGCAGTCGCTTAACCAACTGAGCCACCCAGGCGCCCTACAAGCTATTTTTTAAGAAAAAGGTGAAACTCCTGGCCCACAACTAGAGAACACTTCACTGACTTAGGAAATGCAGATCAGCTGTTCCGACCCTGGCTACCTGGGCAAGCTTCTCGTACTCTTTCCTGCTGCCTCATGCCATGAGTGCTCTCCTGTAGTCAAAATGAGTCTTCTCACTGTTCTCCACACTCACTGCCTTATGCTGGATCCTTACCCTGAATTCCCTCTCCTTTCCCTCTGCATTTCAAAAGGCTACTCATGCCTGACTTACACATTCATTCAACACACAGAGATGGAGCGCCTCTAAGGGCCGTTCCTTGTGTGTGCACTGGGGATCCGGGGACAGTAACACATGACATCCGTATTGTGAGGCTTCCCCGGGTCCCCAGGCAGCTGACCGTGGGCACACACAGGGAAGTGACGGCGGGCCAGGCTGACTGCCCACACGCACTGGTATTGCGGGGATGTCATGCAGGTGAAAAGCTTGCCTTGTGTTCTCCAAGCTGTAGCAGTTTTTGTTTTGTTTTTTTTCCCCAAGGTTTTATTTATTTATTCGACAGAGAGAGACACAGTGAGAGAGGGAACACAAGCAGGGGGAGAGGGAGAGGGAGAAGCAGGCCTCCCGCTGAGCGGGGAGCCCGATGCGGGGCTCGATCCCAGGACCCTGGGATCATGACCTGAGCCGAAGGCAGACGCTTAACGGCTGAGCCACCCAGGCGCCCCCAAGCTGTAGCAGTTTTAAAAGATGTTCCTTTGAGCAGAGTGAGCCTCACCTAGTGCTGGAAGGACTGACTGGCAGGTGGGGATGCCATGCTGTGCCCAAAGCCTTCCCTCCTCCCAGCCTGACGCGCTCCTCAGCTCTGAATGTTCATTCAGTTTGCACACGCCTGCTCCCTACAAGCTAGATGGTGTGTGCTTCACGACTGGACATGCCCCCCTCGTCCCCCATCCTCCGAAGCTTCCCTCCTGGAGGGGCATTCTGATGAACTGAGGCAGGCCTGGAAAATTCTAGAACGGATATGCCTCTTTCTCACAGCTGCCGTGTGCTTAAACTGGCAAATCGAGAGAGAACACAGGGTCCGTGGGACCTGGCAGCACTGAACTGCGGGTGTCTGAAGCTGCAGGCCAGCTCTCTTCAGCAGCCCACGTGGTCCTGACAGCTTGACAGGAGCCTGGCCGTCCTCTGCCTGCACCCCCGGCTGACTTCCACACGCCCAGGTCAATCCAGCGTGGCCTGCAGGCTCTTCTCTCAGGACTTAACCTCATTTGCACTCCTCCCTTACTTGACCAGACTTTCAAAATGCCCACGCCCATGAACACACACATCCCACAGGATAAACCTTCCACGGAGACACACAAAACCAAGCTCCAGGGCAAAGCAGCCTGGAGAAGACGCTGTGAGGAAGAAGATTTTCCAGAAGACATAGCAAAGAGACGGTCTCTGTCCCTCCCCCTCTGTCCTCGCCCCCTCCCCCAATTCTTTCCAGAGTGGCCTGGAATTTGAAGGGGAGCCTGAGGTAATGGCAGCTTCTTGCCACTTGAGGGCACTCTGGAATCCTGAGACAAGGAGGGAGCGGATTTGTTGGGCCTTTTTACCGGAAACACGAGCCAGTTAACCATCAGCAGACAATCTGGAAATCCATCCTCAGAAAGGAGCAGTGACAAATGGGTTTTATAATGAGGGCTTGGGGCAAGGCGGGGCAGAGGGCAGAAGCGGCAGAGGTGAACTAAACCGCTTCAAGTTTTACTGCAGGTGGAAAACGGTGAGCCTGACTTTTGCTTGCCACTGCTCAGAAGAAAAAGGGTTCAGCTAACCCAGTGGTTCTCAATGGGGGCAATTTTTGTTTCCCCACCCTGGCAATGGGGGAGGGCAGGTGTGGGGGGCATTTGGTAATATCTGGAGACATATTGGATTGTCGCATGGTGGGGAGAAAGTGGCATGACTTGCAACTAGTGAGTAGAGGCCAGGATGCTGCTAAACCTACTACAAGGTACAGAATGTCCCCTGCCCCTAGCAAAGAATTATCTAGTCTGAAATGCCCAGGTTGGGAATCTCTGGGTTAACCCAAGAGGGATTTTAAGGCCTGCTTGTTCAGTGTGCAGGAGCGCCCTGTTCTACTTTTTTCCATAGCTGCTATTCTATGCAGAATCGAATTGTGCCCCAGGAAGTGGTCTGGTTTTCCAGATGCTGTCATAGTCAACAGAGGAAGAAAAATGAGCCTGGGAGCTTCACTGCAACCCCTTTCTTCCCTGTCCTAGGTTGGGTTTCCCCAGGAGTAGACCCCAAGACAAGGATTGAAGCACAAGTAGCTGATCTGAAAGGAAGCCCCAGGACACACTTTAGGGGAATGGGAGAGGGGAAGGGAAGGATGCCAGGGTGAGGTGTGATCTCAGGTCAGTTACCGCTGTGGGCAGTGTGAGCATGATCACGCTGAGGGGTCCAGGAGCCCGCACAGATCATGCGCTCCAGGGTCACCCCATGGAAGCGAGGGAGTGGGGCCCTATGCTGCCAGTCTCATCACTCATTGACTGAAAGCTGCTGAGGTGGGGAGGGGGAGGCTGGGGCGTTCATTCACTGGGACTGCAGCCTGCCTTGGGGGCAGAGGGGCTCCAGCTGCTACAGAAGGTCTTCAGGGAGAGATGTATAGTGATGGTCAGTGTGCTACACAGACAGCCCACATCTGCTACCTCCCCCCTGCCTCCCCGTGACCCCAACAAGTGTCAGAAATCCTATGCAGGGCTGCTCATCATCTGTTTGAGGACCCTTGCTCCCATAGCATGCACCACGGTGCTTTAATGAAGGACAGGTGGATACTGTCAGTGTTCTGGTCAGAACTCCAGTGTCTTGGTCCCTCAGATTGACAAGGGCAGCATTAGCCAGCCGCAAGCGTGACTCCAGAGCCTGGGGAGCAGAGGAGGATTTACCCAGAAGCTGATGGAATGTTCCAAGGCTCCCATGCACACATGGGCCCTGTGAGGTACTGTCAGTTGACTGGGCACTATAGGGTTCTGAGTTAGGGTCAACCCGTAAGAACCAAACCCCCAGGGCCTTGTGAAAAGGCAGCTTCTGATTGAGTGGGTCTAAGGTGAGGCTTGAGGTTCTGTTTCTGTTTTTTTTTTTTAATTTAAGTTTTTTTAAGTAATCTCTACACCCAACATGGGGCTCGAACTTAAAACCCCAAGATCAAGAGTCGTACGCTGCACCGACTGAGCTGGCCAGGCGTCCCTGGGTCTGCGTCTCTAATAGGCTCCCAGGTGGTGCCCCTGCTGCCGGAACACTGAACCTGGAGTAGGACAGTGGGCAGGCTGCAATGAGTAAGCACTTCTGTATAAGTACTTCTGTGTAAGCAGTCCTAGGAAATTGCCCAACGGATCTCAGAAGGACATCTGCCTCTCCAAGGTGCTAGTAATGCCCCATGATGCTTTTTCATTTATATACTTTCAAATCTAGTTTTTTATTTTTTTCTTCAAGGACCCTCCCCGCCCCCCGCCAAGCCTCCCCTACCAATGTATAAGCCTTGGCTCTGACAAAACTAGGATCTTCCCTGAGAGTATTTGAGAGAGAGCTAGAATCTTGCTCTGAGAATCTGGGCCCCATGCAGCTTGATTTGTATAACAGGAGTTCTGGAACTTTCAGTTTCTATGTCCTGCTCCAGGATCTCAGGCAGCTTTCAAAGTTAGAGCCCAAGTGAAACAGAGGAGGAAGGGAGAAATTGAGGAAAGGAACTACAATGGTTACATGAGAGGCAGTGTGAGCCGGGGGCCCTCAAGCCATTGAAACAGGTATGAAAGGATCTGAACATTCAGACTATTTTCATTCATTCATTCATTCAGCAAATCTTCATTGAGCATCTACTATGTGGCAGGCATTGCTCTAGGTGCTGGGGGTAAGGTACCGCACAGAAGAGATAAAAATCACTATCTTCAAGGAAGTGATATTCTAGAAAAGGGAGACAATGTGTTGGGGGGGGGGACTTTTACTCTATCCTCTTAGGTGATTTCGCCGGGGCCTGCAAATTTAAGTGAAAAAAGTCATACAGATGTTAATATTATTACAGGCAGGGAGGCTTCACAAAAAAGAAATGAAAAAACCCAAAGAGGCAGTTAGACCTATGGGCTTATACATCATTTTAACAAAGGGCGGAATTGTGGAGAAGTGACTAGACAAAAGAAAAGGGGATCTGGGCTTGGTGGGGGTGATAAATGTGGGCAGGTTGACTAGGACATGCTGGAGGGGGATGATGGCTGATAAGGGCTGTTTATGCACACTCATCTAGGTCTCATCTCTAATGATAAGAGTTATCTTCCTCTTCTCAGTACAGGAATGGGGGGGTAACATTTGCAAATGGAAATTTCCTTTACAAAAGGGAAATCACTGCCCTACTTTTAGGCAGATGGCAGGAGCACCAAGAACTCTTCCTGTGTCTTGTTTCTTAATCGCCTTTGGCCCAAAATACTCCTTATGCCAAAGTGGCAGATCTTGAGGGGGCATATTCTGAGTCCCTCCAAAAATAAGTAAGTCCTGAGTTCATAGATGACAAAAACTAGAGCTGAGGAGGGGGTACAAGATGGGTGGGTATGGTGGGGTCATGGGACGTTCACCTTGACAGGGACGTTCAGGAGTCAGGGACGTTCACTTTGACGTTGATTTAAGACTTGGACAGGAGGAGCGCTTTAGTGTGGAATTTCAATTTCAATTTTACCCATTAGTTTACTTTTTAATTTCATATGGAAATTTAAATTTTTTTGTTGTTGTTTCTTTTCTTTTTCTTTGCAGCTCTGAAGGATGGAATGCAAAGAATTCCACTCTCCCCAGAAAGTTTGAAGATTAAGCTGCCCTGGAGAAAAGAAGTTTCTGGGTTGTGAATGAATTAGACATCATGGTTTATTGTTACAAGATAAGTGGGGAAAAGAAGCCAGAGAAAGGAAAGAGAGGGTGGGATTTTCCCTAGAAATGAAGGAGAAGGAAAGTCTGGGAGCAGTCCGAGGGGCAGTGAAGTTCCCCTCTGCCGGCTTCTTGCTTCCCCCATGAGGCACTCACCCCCAAATCTGGGTAAGCATAGAGATGACTGGCTCGAAGTCTCAGAGGACCGCCATCATAATTATCAAGAATGGCTGGGAAAGTCTTTGATACAGGTTAAGAAGGAAAAATAAAAAGATCATTTGATGTTCCTTCAGTGGAATATAAGATGCACTTTTCTGGGTGGGTTGTCAGATTCTGCAGGGTCTGTCCCTTCCATTGTCTTTATTGAGCTATTTCAAAATCTGTACATTATAGGAAATCAATTATATGGCTATAATGCATATAAATTTTGTCCAGTGGAGATGCAATTGATCCCCTCTCTTGTCCCCCCCCCTCCCCCCCGCATCCCCCACTTGGAAGTGGATGGTGTTATTAACAAAAACCCACGTCAGCATTTCTGACTACCTATATATTGGTCTGCTTTTTTTCATTCTTCTTTGACCTGATTGAAATACTTAACTATTTTTTCTCATTAATTAATGAGTTAAATAAAATCTTTGACCTGTGCTCATGATTTATGTGCATAAGAATCATGATTTTGACTTTTCAAAAGTATTTCCCTTTCACATGGGCCACCTGCACCTACTCCCACCCTGCACGTCCTGTCCTTTCATTGACTGACCAGTCTCTGCCTTTGAGAGTCCAGGGAATTTGGGGAGAGGTAACTGCTTCCATGTCTTCTCCTCTTAGAAGCTGATGTTCGATCTCTATAGTGCTGGGGCTTATGCTCTGTCCTGAAGCCTAGGACTCCTTGCTTCCCCATACAGAAGAGGCAGTATAGTTCAGGGTCAGGAGCACAGGCTTTGGTTGGGTCCAGTTCTACCCCTTTCTAGCTGTGTGACACTGTGCAGCTCACTCAACCTCTCTGAGACCTGTTTCCATCATCTGGGATCTGGGCCGTATGCCTAGAAACTTGTCCTGATAACATCATGAGGATTAAATCAGCCCTAGATTTGGAATTTAATGAGTATCTGGCCACTATCAATCACTGGTACTATATTTTATTGTCACTGTGCTAGATATTTTCCATTTTCTGCCCTCAATCCACTGTTCACCAAGTACCCTCCCCTGCTCCATGCCCCCAGGAGGCTGACTTCCTTGTCCTCCAGTTTCTGGGTGGGTGTCACTAATTCATCCCCTCTTCCCCTCTCTGGAGTTGTCTTGGGTTGGTAGCATCCCTTAAAGGTCCCAGCTCATGCCAGGAAGCCCTTGCCACCTCCAGGGTGGTGTGACGTTCTGCGAGGGTCATAGCTCCCTATTACTGCCCCTGGAGGGCTCCTTATCCACTGTCAAGTCCCGACACCCCGCCCACCACTTTATAAATAGTCCCTTGACTAAACACTCTTCAAATGACCCACATGGAGCGTGCCATCTGCGTCCTGTCACAACCCCGACCAACACAGTTATTAACACCCTTGGTACTCAGTCCTCTGCGTTCACCTCTTTTCCTAAGTGAGCGCTGCTCCTCTGGGCCGCCCGGGAACCCGGAGCCGGTACCTGTGCTCCTGGTTTGTGTTAGACCGAAGTGCCCAGCATTGCCAAGCAGCGCAGGAAGGGTCCGCCACCCATGTCCCTCACCAGAAGGCCACATTCCTGTTCAGGGCCCATCTGAAGCACACACAAAGCCCAGGAGATGATGAGCAAAGAGCCCTTTCCTTCTCCCCGCCAAGCGGCCAGCCTCGGGCATCTGGGAGTCCTTCCTCCGTCTGGGCTGTCCCGTGGCCCTCAGCATCTCCCACTGGCCTTGCTCTGGGTCTGAGCTCGCTTCCCCCGTGTCCCTGCTCCATCTCAGAGAGGCGGTGCGGCCCCCACCGTGGCTCCTGTGGGAGAGCCTTAAGTCCTGCACCTTCTTCAGAAAGGAGCACCGTCCTGCCTTACAAACCCATCTCTGGCTAGCTGCCTAACGCCCATGTGTTAATAAGCAAATGTTACCAGTCCACCGACCAGTCTGGGTTCGGGAAGGGGACAAACAACTGTGTTCTTTTCTCCAGTTGTCCCCTTCAACTGTGCTATGTCTAATCTCGCTTAATGAAAGTTCAACATGTCTCTTCCGTGTCTAGGCCATTTTCAGGTTTGGAAAGTCCAGTCCAGGCTAGCTTCAAGTTCCCATCTCATCTCCAAGCTAACTCTCACTTTCCAGCCCCAGGCATCCATGGCTTTGACCCAGGAGGTCCTGCGAGGGCTGGGGGCATGGTCTCTCCTTTGGCTCGTTCCCCCCATCTCTTACCCTCCCTCCTCTGGTGCGGCAAGGATTGAGAGGCAGACAGGGGAAGAAGGGACAAACGTCTCTAAACCGGCCCCCTCGTTTCTCTTTAAGGCTCTCCCGACTTCTCTGGCAGTGCCTTCTGCTGGGCTGGCAGCCAATACAGGCTTTCTCCTGGGGCAGATAACTAAGTTATACAGGAGGCCCTGGGAGAGCAGCCTCCCCACCCGCATTTCCCTGACCTGAGACATACCTTCTGGCTAGACATCTGCCAAACGCCTCCAGGGTACATGAAGATGGCTGCAGAATCTTTCCTACAACTTCTTTGGAGAGGAGGGATCTCTTTCCTCTCGCCTTCAACCTGGGTTGAGAGAACACAATAGAAAGGACATGCTGGGACTTCTCAGGCTCAGTCATAAGAAACCTTGCAGCTGCCGCCAGGGTCTCTTGGAACATTCTCTGGGAGCCCGCAGCTGCCACGTGAGAAGTCTATTTTGAGACTGCCCTGCTGGCCAGGCAACACTGAGGTGCTCAGAGCAAGAGTCTGAGTCCAGCCATCCGGCTGTCCCACCACGTCAGCGGCCCAGCCCGTTCACCTACTGCATACCACCTGGGGACCACAGTCGGCGCCACGGGGAGCCGATGAAGTCTCAGCAGCAGAGTCCTGCCTGAATTCCTGACCCACAAAATCATGACAGAGAATAAAATGGTTGTTGTGTGAAGCCCTAAGCTTTGGGATGGTTTGTTACAGAGAGCAATAGGTAATAACCGAACACCACCAGCCTCTCCCCCTCTCATTCCTGTCCGTGGTGCTGGAGTCATTCCTTGGGTGGGTTAGTGGCAAAATGGCCCAGATGGAGCCACAATTTTTGGCATCTACATGACCCACTGCTGCACTGTGGACTTTCTTCACTTCCCATCTCTCTCTGATTCTTTACCACCTGCCCAATTCTGTGGTGACCTTTTGTTAACGCCCCTTACTTGCCTCCAGGGATGAAGGACCACCCTTCCGTCGTCTGTGGGGAGGGATGGGAGATACAGCAATGCTGCCTTCTAGGTACCCACCGATTAGGGACATCTCCAAAGACCGCAGGCTGATGCAGGGGGAGGAGGCACAGGAAGGGCACTGCTGCTTGGTGGCAGACCAGGTCATCTGCTTCTTAATAAGGCCTGGCAATGTGTCTGTTTGGTACCTCTTTGACACTTCTTTGTCTTCAACTTTGAGCCCCAGTTGCTAATTTTTTTTAAAAAGATTTTATGTATTCATTTGAGAGGGAGAGCACAAGCAGGGGGAGCAGCAGAGGGAGAAGCAGGCTCCCCACTGAGCAGGCAGCCTGAACCCGGACCCATCCCAGGACCCTGAGATCATGACCCAAGCCGAAGGCGGCCACTCAACAGACTGAGCCACCCAGGCACCCCTCCAGTTGCTAATTTTGAGGTTAAATAAATATAGCTTTTTCTTTTCCACTTTAGGTTGGAAACTGAGTAATGACAAACATGTAAGGAAGTAAAGATTAAAATACCAGTTTTATTTCTGATAAAGCTAGATCAGAGATGTATTTAGATCTGGCCAAATGACTCACTAATACTGCATCCTAGAATCTGATGTATCTACCTAGCCAGTCTCAGGCAACACTGGAAAATCATAGGCCTTTCTCCTCAGGGGCAGGGTTTTATTGCTAAGATAACAGCCTGGCTGACAGCAGACCTGAGTACATACTTTCTGTAGGCAGGCAGGTCCCCAAGGGGGATAGACAGGGAAAGGGCTGGGCTACCATGCCTGGTCTGTCGCAAGCTGGCCATTCAATTAATTCTTCCTCTTCTAATGAATAAATGAAGCAGAAGGAAGCCAAGGTCCTCCTCATTGAAAACAATAACAACAAACAAAAAGCCAACCAACCAACTAAAACACAAGAAGGGGAATAAGAATTTTCCCCAGCAGTAAGCTCTGAGGAAACAAGTTAGTCCCATTCCGTGCCCTGTTACACGCCTCTGTTTTGTCACTCTGTTCTGTTGGGTCTCTTTGTTTCCCACTCCAGATCTAGCTCCATCCTGGCCCACCTGTTTGTGTGCCTGGGGGGGCTGCCCCCATGAAGAGCACCCCTGCGAATGGGGCTCCTGTGCCCTTTGGACCTGGGCTGGGTTTGGTCAAATGGCAGGCACTGGCGGGAGAGCATGAGCCACGAAGAGAAGGAGGCCGGTGGGAGGGGTTATCCCTTGTTCCTCTGTGCCAGTTCACAGGGGCTTGGCTCTGTCCCCCTAGTGCAGGCCGCAGCTCCTGTCAGGCAGCCATGCCAGGCGCCACCCTCCCCGGAGATCTGAAACAATGCTCGCCTTTCCCTTCATATCTACAGGAGGTAATAGTTCTGACTTTTGCCAGACTTGGAATTTTCTCCTACCCCTTCCTGAGCCACTTCAACCCTAGCCTCAGTTTTGCAGAGTCCCTTTATTAAACAGCCCACAAACTAGCCTGTCGGAGTGAGTCATCCGCTTCCTGTCCGAACTCTGACTGTTGCATCTCTCTTACTGGAGACTGTCCCTGCTGGGGGAGAGAATGCACCAGGACACTGCACCAGCTGTTATGGACTGAACGTCTGTGTCTCCCCGCCGCCCAAATTCACATGTGAAATGCTAACTCCCAATATGATGGTACTGGGAAGTGGGGCCTGTGGGACGTGATTAGGTCATGAAGGTGGAACCCTTGTGCATGGGACTAGTGCCCTTGTAAAAGAGCCCCCAGAGCGCTCCGTCACCCCTTTCACCATGTGAGTATCCCGTCCCGTGAGAAGACAGCCATTAATCAGGAAGCAGGCCCTTGCGAGACAGCGAACCTGCCAGCACCCTGATCTTGGACTGCCCAGCCTCCGGAACTGTGAGAAATCGAATGTTTGTTGTTTACACCACCCAGTCTATGGTATTATTGTTTTAGCAGCCTGACTGGACTAAGACATAAGCCTCTTCTCAAAGCCCTCAGTCTGTCCTCACGTTCTAACCTGAACCCTATCCACACTCCCAAGATAGTGGTGGGAAGAACCTTTGGGCAAAATGAGAATTAAGAATTCTTTCCTAGGAGGGTGTACTTCTATAACAAGAACAGACATGAGTCACCTGCAAATTTTGAAAAGTGAATGAGAGAAGGGTAGTGTGGTGGGGAAAACCTTGGGCTCTGGAGTCAGCTTGAGCTTGATTTCCAACTCTTGCGTGGCCCTGGATAAGCCACTTTCCCTGTCTCAACCTCTACTTCCTCATCGACATGGGTAATGACAGTGGTAGAGTGAGGCAATGCTTGGGTGCATAATAAATGCTCATTCAACATTAGCAAAGACCAGCATGTGCAACGGTGCAGACACCAGAGTGCCCAGCCAAGGCGGTGGATGGAGGGGAAACTGCCCTCCTCACCAAGCCAAGGCCTATCATACGCACTGTACCTGGCATCTGGAAACCCTCAGAAAATGGTGGCTGCATTAGACCAAGATTCCCTTTTGAAATGCGGCTTCAGTAAGTTGATTCAAGAAGACTTAAGAGAGGAGGACTTTCCTTCTATCACCCGCAGCTCTCAAAGTTCCCACCTGAGCTTAACCCGGGCCGAAGACAGGGCAGAAGAAAGGCAGGGACAGACAGAGCTACAACTGCTCCTCAGTGCCTCTTGCATGCGTGTGTTTGGATG
Source organism: Neomonachus schauinslandi (assembly GCF_002201575.2). Classification (NCBI taxonomy): domain Eukaryota; kingdom Metazoa; phylum Chordata; class Mammalia; order Carnivora; family Phocidae; genus Neomonachus; species Neomonachus schauinslandi. The sequence goes on along the minus strand of NC_058403.1, from coordinate 176,123,589 downwards.
GGCAGAGCCATTTGATCATGAGAGTTCCAATTTAGTGGTCTGTGAGAATGGGGTGCACCCAGAAGGCCTGCTGCAAGCATGGGATCAGTTCTGAGACCAAGACTGATGGGTGAGCAACTTTAATTACCCAAGAACTGTGTTAATGGCCCTTGGGGTATCTTATTGCTATTCTGACACTTGGGAACATGGCATTTTCCCATTAGAATGCCAATTACCCTCGAGCACTTCTGCAAATCCATCAGCTGGAGGCTGCTGGATTGTTGAGTGATGCAGTGTGATGGTTTGAAGTAAACCTATCAGATCAAGGGCATTTTACCTGGTAGTCCATGACTGCTTTAAGTGCTGTACCACCCCTGCCTGCCCCACTCCAAAGACATGCACACACATGCACATACACACACACATACACACACAGAGTCCACTAAGCAGAAATATCAGAATCTCTAGTTCCAAGTAGCTCAGGAAGAGGAAGTGTCCAGGAGCTGGGAAATGAGCAAGAAAATCAAGATCTGGTAAAGAGCCAAAAAAATGGAATTTTTCTTCATCTGGATAATTGAAAGCACAAGCCCAACAGAAAACATATCTCATTGGGGAAATCAGTTGATTTACCTCATCTGACTACCAGGAGACAGGGTCTGCTTGCAAAACACCCACCTCCCCCATCATGTCTCTGTTGCAGATTAGTTACAGCTGAGGGGTTTGCTAATGCTGGAATTTGGAGCCTCCATCAGATGTGCTCTTCCAAAACACCTCTGCCTCAGCCCACACAGCCTTGGGTTTGACTGATCTGGGTTCTTTCTTCTGGAAGAAATGCTTATGGTGGGATCATGCCTGAGTGCATGGAGTTTCTCGGGAAGGGGAGTCATAGACCTGTTTGGTCCTCGACTTCTTGGAATTATGTTTAAACTCAATTATAAATCTAAGTGATTATGTCGTAGAAGATCAAGTTTGTTTTTGCTTTATTGTGTTCTCACTGGATTCTATTATAGAAGAGCGGTACGGTAGTGTGGCTAAGAGCAGAGGTTACGGATTCAGATGCTGAACTTCCGATTTTAGTTCCACCACTTATCAGCCATGTGAACTTGGACGAGCTATTTAGCCTCTTTGGACCTCAGTCTCTGCATCTGTAAAATGAGAATAATAGTGGTACTGACCTCCCATGGTGGCAAGGATTAAACCTGTTAATGTCTAAAAAGTCCTCGAAATAGTATCCAATCCATTCAAAATGCTTTACTAGGGAGAGTATTATTATTTGAGTGAATAGAATTTGAAAATGTTCTTTCACTTCAAAGGCTGTCCCATTTTTCTAATGGAAGAAGAGTTTGCTGTAGCACATCATTCAAGGGGATGTGCGGTCTGCAAAGGGCTGGTAGTCACATCTCTGTAGCAGGTGCTCTTGGTGCTGCTCCCAGGTCCCCATTTCCAGACCAGAGTGCCCACCAGGCAGCTGGAACAGACCTGCACCCACCCTGAAGCCTGGCCCATGGCTGGCAGGAGACACGGATCCAGAAATGCCTGGGAGATGACACACTTCCCACAAATTCTTTGCCATTCCTCCTATCCAAAGGCAGATTCCAAATTCTTTTCCCCGCTGAAGATGGGCCAGCCTTAATGCCTTACTTCTAAGAAGCAGGATGAGGTAGAAGTGATGCGTGCCTTCTGCTCTGGGTTCAACTGTATTCCCCAAAAATCTATGTCTAAGTCCCAACCCTAGTAGCCCCCAGTATGACCTTACTTGGAATTAGGGTCTTTGCAGATGTAGTCAAGGTCTGATGAGGTCATACTTGATTAGGGTGAGCCTTAAGTCCAATGACTGGTGTCCTTATAAGGAGAGACAGAGACTCAGACACACAGACACACACACAGGGAGAGTGTCATGAATGATAAAGGCAGAGATTGGTGTGATGTGTCTACAAATCAAGGAACACCACAAACCATGGGCAATACCAGAAGCTAGGAAGAGGCTAGAAAGGAATCTTTTCTAGAGCCTTCCAAAGGAGTGTGGCCCAACACCTTGATTCTGGACTTTTAGCCTCTAGAACTGTGACAGAACCAATTTCTGTCATTTTCAGTGACCCAGTGTGTGGGGTACTTTGTTATGGCAGCCTGAAGGTGTGCATCCTTCAATGTTAGATTATAAGAAAAGATGTAGCTTGGGTCTGGCCCTCTGTTTCTGTCTCTGTCTCTGTCTCAGAACGTGCGCCACTGCACGTCTTGACGTCTTGTGTAAGAGGTCCAGCAAACTTGAAGCCACCATATGGGAGGGTCTGTGTGGAGAGACCACCGAGAAGGAGCTTTGGCCTTTCAAGTGTTCTCCAAGCAAGGACCAGACACGTGAGGAAAGAAGCTTTGATGGGACCTAAGCCCCAGCTGCCCTCTCCCTGCCACCTTGTGACAGCCCCTAAGTCAGAACAGCCCAACCCAGCCAAGCCACTCCCACACGTGTGACCTAGAGACATAGTGACCATTAATAAATGCTCACTGTGTTTTAAAATTTACATTATTTTTAATCATGGTAAAGAACACATAAAATTTACCAATTTAACCATTTTTAAGTATACAGTTCAGTAGAGTTAAGTATACCCACTTAGTTAGGCAACAAATCTTTGGGACTGTTTCATCTTGCAAAATTTAGACTTTGTACCCAGGAAACAACTCTCCACTCTCCCCTCCCCCAGCCCTGGCAACCACCATTCTGCTTTCTGTCTCTATGACTTCCTCTACTCCAGGGAGAATCAGGCAGGACTTGTTTTTTTGTGTTTTTTGTGTGACTTCTTTTCCTTAGCATAACATCTTCAAAATTCATCCATATTGTGAGGAACTTCCTTTTTAAGTCTGTAAAATACTCCATGGTACATGCAGACCACATTTTGTTCATCCATTCACCAATCGATGGATGCTTGGGTGGCTCCCATCCTCTGGCTGGGACGAATAATGCTGCTATGAACATGGGTGTGCAGACAGGTTACTGTTGATTAAAAACACAATGTCTTGGGTGACTTGTGACTCAAGTGGCAAGGATGTTGCATACCAGCCAGGCCTGTGCACCTCTGGGCAGGATGATGAGGTACAGTTTCTGCTCCAGAGCTCCCTGTGGGATCATGCACAGGCCAGGCTTCTGAATCCACATCTGCCTGTTCCTTCTGCTCTATCATCTTCTCTCACTTCCCCACAGGTGTCTTTTGAGCGTGCCCCCTTCGTGTGTCACTTGCACCAAACTCCCCATCTTAGGCTCTGCTTCTAGGACACTGAACAAAGACAGCAGACGCCCCGTGGCCAGGGTGGTGTGAGTCCTTGTGGATGGTTGCAGGGATGCTGCCATGACCTGGAGGCACTGCACACACCATGATGGTCTTTGGTTAGTTCAATACTTGGCTGGGTGGACTAGGTGAGGTTCTCCAGAGAAGCAGAATTGGCTCCCATGACTACAGAGGCTGAGACATCCCATGATCTGCCATCTACATGCTGGGGACACAGGAAAGCCGGCGGTACTGTTCTAGACTGAATCCAATGGTGTTAGTTCCAGTCTGAGGACAGGAAATGATTGACGTCACAGCTCAGCAGTCAGGCGGAGAGAGAATTCTCCCCTTTTGTTCCGTTCAGACCTCTACAGATTGGATGATGGCCACCCACATAGGGGAGCGCCATCTGCTTTACTCAGTTTACCACATCTCACCCAGAAACACCTCCACAGACACACTCAGAGTCAGGTTCAACCAGATCTCTGGGCGCTCATGACCCAGCCAAAGTGACACATAAAATTAACCAGCACAGTGGGTATCAACTCTGTGAAAACACTGAGTAGCAACTGTACAAATAGACTTAGTGAAGCTAACATAGTCTTCTCATGACCATTGTGCTCTTGTGGAGTTAAAATCCCTGAACTCTGGAAGTCGTGGTAATGCAGAGCGGATCAGGCACAATCTTCCTGATGGCAGAGCACTTCGCAGTTAGGAACCATCTCCATGAGCGTGCTCTCTGTGTGTCCTGCCGTCGTACTGGGAGAAGGGCGGGGAATTGTCACTTCGTTTGACAGAGGAGGAAAGTGAGGTCCAGAAAGCTTGTGAAGTGAACCAATCAAATTAATGGCAGAGCCAGGGCAGGAACAGACCTGGTGTTTCAATGGTCCTCTGGGCTCCTGCTTCGACTCAGACCCCACACCTCACAGAGAGGACCCAGGAGTGCTTCAAAAATGTAAATCAGACACTTTTCTTAAGACCTCACCATGACTTCTAGTCATGGCACTTAGGATAAAGTACAAACTCTGCCTCATGATTGAGAAGGCCTGGCCACAGGTTAGGCGGCTGTCCCTGGGGCTTGCCCTTGAAGTTTTGGCCACAGTGACCTTCAGGAAGGGTCCTGCTCACGTCAAGCTCTTCAGGGCTTCTGGATGTCACCTCTGCCCAAAATATTCTGTGCTGGTTGAGCTGCTGCCTTTGAAAATATGTCCATAAATTCTTTGACACTGCTTCCTGCCAAAGATGAAGCCTCATTATCCCCCCTTTGAGTGTGTCCTGGTCCCAGTGACTCACTTATGAACAGAATATGGCAGAAGTGACACGGGACTTCCAAGACCAGGTCATAGAAGATGCTGCAGGTTTCTCCTTGCTCTCTCTCTCTGGATCACTCGCTTTGGCGGCAGCCAGCTGCCATGACCCGAGGACACTCAGGCGTCCCTAATGAGAGGCCCTCGCAGTGAGGGACTGAGGCCTCCTGTCAAGAGACCCTTGAACAGCCAAAGGAGAGAGTGGGATGGTGTGACAGCTTTGCAATGTGTCAACCCGACTCTGGTGAACTAATGAAGTCCCTTTTCTATATATTTCCAGATAGGGATTCTTAGACACTTGGGTGGGTTGGAAGGTGGGAAGCAGGAATTTTGTACCATATACACTTCGTTGCTGGTCTTCTGGCTCATCTTGGTTGGTGTGAAGCAGGAGCTGGGCCGGGTGTGTGTGTTCAGATCTGTCTTGAAGGGCCCGGGCTACTGTAGTGTTCCGTCATCATCGGGAACGAACATAGGTTTCAGCCTGTGCTGTGGGGTCTGGCTTGGGCTCGTGGGATTTTAGCCTGCTTGTGATCTTCCAATCTGGATGCTGCTCTTTGGATTTCAAGTTCCCGCATCAAACATGGGGAGAGCCTTGTAACCAGCTACCACAAGTCCTTGACCTACTTCTTTCCTGCTTGTCTGATGGATCTGTGTCTGACACGGTGCCCTGTCTCAGAAGCAGATCTATCAGCCCCAGTCAAGGCTTTGGATGATTGCAGTCCCAGCTGACATGTTGACTAAAACTTCTTGAAAAGCTCTGAGCTGGAACCACCCAACTAAGCCATTCCCAAATTCCTGACCCAAGGAAAATGTGGGATAATAAATGTTTATTAATTTAAGCATGAAGTTTTAGGATAATTCTTTTCTTTTTAAAGATTTTATTTATTTTTGACAGAGAGAGAGTGTGTACAAGCAGGGGAAGCAGCAGGAAGAGGGAGAGGGAGAAGCAGCCTCCCTGCTCAGCAGGGAGCCCAAAGCGGGGCTCGATCCCAGGACCCCGGGATCATGACCTGAGCCGAAGGCAGACGCTGAACAACTAAGCCACCTAGGCACCCCTGGGGTAATTTTTTATATAGGAATAAATGAACTAATATACTCCATCACAGATGCCCTCCTGGATCACACTCCTATGTCACTGCTTTGTTTTCTATTACAGCACTCTGTTTATGCCTTTTAGAACATTTATTATAACCTGCAAATATTTTATAGACTTATATACTTATTTATTTCTTTTCTGGCTTTCCCATTAGAATGCCAACCTCATGACGACAGGCACATTCTCTGTTTTGTCCATCTGTATCCCTAGCACCTAATAACCAGGCTAACTCTACTTCCTACTAGCTATGGGGCCATGGGAAAATTGCTCTTTGTGCCTCAGTTTCCTCAGCTGGCAAATGGGATGATGATAATAGCACCTACTTTAGTGGGCTGTTGTGAGTCTGAATGAATTAATATTTATAAGGTGTTTCAAACATTTCCCTGGCACATGGTAAATATTCAGGAAGTGCAAGCTGCTAGTATTTTTAATATTATGGTATAAACTCAATACATATCTACTGGGGGACTAAATGAAGGAATTCATTGATCTCTCTGTCCCATAATCTTAAGTATCCAAGACACAAATAAAAAAGTCCCAAAGGCCTCTAGACAGCTAAAACGGATGTCCCAAAGGCTAGTAGCAAAGCCCATCTAATTAACTTATAGGCAAGCTCTTAGGCCATTACTCAGGACCTAATTACTTAATAGTCTTAGCAGATATTTATTAGTTACCTAACATATGCAAAGCATTGTGTTAGGTGCTGGGGGAAGGGGACAGAAAGACATAGAGGTGAATTAAGCTCATTACCTTCCCTTGAAAGAGCCTGCTGTTTAGAGGGGGGACAGATACAAGAGCCACCAATCACGCAATTACCAGAGAGTGAGCAAGGCAAGTCCGTGCAGAACAGAGCGATGCTGACTCTCGGGGTGGCCAGACTCAATTAGTCACAATTATAACATACGTAACAAGCTTAATTATCTGGTTTCCTAGTCCATAATGGATTAGAAACAGCATATTAGAAGAGCAGGGGTGGCTATTGCTAGAGGCAGGTATGTTGGCAACAGGAAAAAAGTGACAGATAACAGGAATAAAGAATATAATTTTTAAAATATTCAAAGGGGACGTTAGATAACTGAAGCACTTTAGTTTAAGGTCATTTAGTGTAGGGGCAACTGCTACGTAAGACATGAGAGGCAGTATAGCACTATAGTTAAGATAGGATTCTGGAGCCCAGCGGCCTGGGTTTGAATCCCAGCACTGTCACTTACTGCCACCTGCATATGTTACTCAAACTGCAATTCACTTTTCTCATCTATGAAATGAGGATAAGGGCAGCAGCTACTTCATAGGGTTACTGTAAGCATCAAATGAGTTAATATTTGTAAAGTACTTAAGAAGAATTCCTGGCACATAGCAATTCTGAGAGCCTATATCAGTCAGGATTGGCTGCGTTTGCTGCAGTAACAAACAATCCCCCAAATCTCAATGACTTGAAATAATGAGGTTTATTTTTCACTCATACTCCTGTCCATCATCAATAGGCAGGTGATTTTACTCTGAATCGGGACTATCTTCACGTTGGGACCCCTGGCTCATGGAGCAGCCACCATCTATTACAATGTCGCCATGGCAAAGGGAGAAGAGTACCTTCATAGATAACTCATTGACAACTAATCATTCCCCTTGGAAGGGACACACTTTCTGGCTCACAGCTCATTGGCCAGCGCTGGTCACAGGCTCCCACCCTTCTGTGTGTTCAGAATGGGGATGATCGGAATGTGTGTCTAACAGCACAAATCATTACCAGAGGGCCTCTCTGTACTAAGATATCATACTGTCGTGGTTAGGTCACAGAATTAAAAAAAACTGTAATGGACCCAAGAGCGAATTCTATTCATTTTGAGGAAGCGAAATCAACGTTCACAGGAATTCCCTGTTTCTCAGGACACCAATGGCATCTGGTGGCTTGAGGGAGGGAGTGGTGTGAAATGAGACCAATTCTTCACTTGTGGGGCTGGTATGTACACCAGAGGACATCAAGCACCCTGACTCCTGCTCACTAAATGTCCAGAGTATCTCTTCTCCAAGTCACTGTGACAATCAATAATGCTCTAATCTATTTTCTAATACTTCTTTTGGGTAGAGGGGAGTGATGCCCTTCTTTGGCTAAGAACTACTAGCAAATGTTTAATATGATTGTGTTGTTTGCAGCCAGAGCTGGTACCCAAACCCAGCTCCCCACCTCCTTGATCAGGATGTGTCCATCATAGTTTGTTAATTGAGAATCAGAGATCAGTAGTTAAACGGTCCCCAAGGGTATGAGTTGGACCAGTGATGGAGTGTTAATTTACCTGCCCCTTAGGAAGCCTTGGTAATTTTTTGCCCTGGATTCCATGAGATGCCCCTGTATCTGTTCGTAAATCCCCCATTCTGCTTAAGCTAGTCTTAGGTTTTGGTGACTTACTACCAAATAATTTCTGATTTGGACACATACCTCCTAGAAGCATTTCTTTCAAGTATGATTAAAATTTTTAAATGTGTTGTTTGCAAAGGATAAGCTCCATTAAGTTGAACAATTTACTTTTGGGGAACTCTTCCTTTTCCTACTCAGCCGATCAATGAACTATTGATGTGTGGCTATGCAAAATCGCCTACCAAAACCAGAAGAGAGTGATGTGTGTGCTGATAAGGCACACTGTGTAAATAGCCTCAGGAGGGTTTCAAAAGGAGCAGGGCTGAGGGTCAGCTGTGGGATTAGTATCTCTGTATCCCACACCCAAATGAGCACATAAAACAAACCTGGGGTGAACATTTCCCGCTGGTGTGACAGGATGAGTCATTTAATGACTTTCCCTTCTGTTAGTGGATAGCATTTCTTTCAAGCTCCAGAGAAAAACTGACATGATTCATAAAACAGAAAAATAAGATGATATTAAACCTAATACAAGCGTTCAAACTAAATTTATAAGGCATTTTTAAAGGCAGAGATTTTGCTTGAGCATTATAATAATCTCGTTTGAGGATGAGGTCTCCTGCAAAGGTTTATTTTATCCTCATGAATGATCAGCAATTATCCAAACAGCTCTCTTCTGTCCCTGTGGTGTGTCAGCTCACTCAATTTGGATTTCACAGAAAGTAGATGGGGTCACCGCATGCTCAATCACTAATCCTTCCAACACACCGTATTATATGCATGTGCCTCACACTTTGGGGAGGTGAAGGTGGCCAAAATTAAAATTTGAAAGAAGCTAATTGTGATTCTTCGTGCAAAAAAAAAAAAAAGTGTACTGTGTTCAGTAAGCACCATTTCAGGAAAAAACCCTTCAAATTTATTTGATAATAATAACACAGACAATTGAGTGTGTGTCTATGTGGAGCTGGGCATGGAGAGGAATGCTTTCAGTGACTTCTTTCAAAATATTTATTCCCATAAAATCCCAATGAGTGCCCACTTGCATGGTACAGATGAACAAACCAAGGCCACAGAGATGCCCTAGATCACACAGTTGATAAGAGATGGGGCCCATGTATGCTTCTGCATGCTATAATGTTCTTTTGTGCCTGTTAAACGCAACAGATAAGACGGCGAGGTGTGGAACTAGTCCACCTGGGTTCAGAGTCAGGCTCTGGTAGTACTAGCCAAGTGATCTAGGCTTCGTTAATTAGAACTCCCGGTGTTCAGATCTCCTTTCTGAAAGATGCTCAACAAATATTGGTTTTAAATTCTTACCCAGAGTCCGTTCTTTCCCACAGCAATGGATCCTAAGCTAGTGCATCAGGCACCTTGCATGGACTTTGAACTCACCGGGGCAACCACTTCTGTGTGGTCTGATAAAGAAATACTTATTCCATCACTCATTAAAGGTGCTAAGAAAGACTTTATCCAAGGGTACTGCTACAATGGGGCTTTGCAGTAGGGGAGAGATTGGGCTACACTCCAAATACATAAAGAAAAAGTGGGGATTTATAGCCAAGGAGCAGGGTAAAGGGGGCATCAGTAGATGGTAAATTACTAAGAGGGTAAGGTAATTCTTTGATAAACTGACCTAACAAGATTCTAGCTGAAGGCAGGCCACAGGGATCAGGTATCACCTGGTGTGGGGAACGGATGATGGATTCTGGCAAAACTGACTTGGCAGGATTCTTGCTAAAATGGGGCATTTGAGGACCTGCCCAAAGACAGAGCCTAGTCAAAAAAAAAAAAAAAAAAGTTCAGAGGATCAGAGCCTGGTCAAGGAGTCTTCACCACCAACACAGCATAACTTAAATAAGCTCCTGCCTCATGCTCACAGGGCCCTCTTCTGCCCTCCTGCCTGGGGGCATCGCTATGCTGATGTGCCCTATGCCCCCCGCCACACCCCCACATGTGCAACCCCTGGAAATGTGTATTTTGAGGGGGTTAACACTCCACGGAGAAACCATTTGACCAGTGGGAGACAGGAGCTGAAGGGTAAAATCTTCCCTGTCCTTCCCCACGAGCACACTGACCTGAGATGTTCACACGGTCTCTCTGACGATGGTGATTGAAGACAGAGCAATTGGTTTATCCTCTAGCCAACTAGGTACACACCTTCTCCTATCTGCTGCCATTTGTTCCTCGCCTCATCCCCATTCTCCCCCACTCTAGCTGCCCTGGGATTGCACTGCCCCATAAAAGATTAGCATAGAATCATCTGCCTTGGGCTCTGTTTTCTAAAGAATCTGGGCAAAGACAGCTAGCATCAGGACTCCCAAAGGAGACTGGAATTCCAAGAATAATATGTTTGAAGAACTTCATGGCCAGCAGAAACCTTATGTGATGCAGGATTAAGTTAGGATTAAACCTATATCATGCTTGAGGCTAGCTCTATTTAGGAAGGCTTTCGCATGTAGCCGTTCTCTTTGGCTCTTAATATTTAGAAGGGTGGGAAGGTACAGTCTTTTTCCCAAACAGTCTGACTTCTAGCAGGGCAAAGACACTCAGAGCAGCCACGGGATGATTCAGGCTCTGCCTCCATGGTAATTGTCAGTCCGCATTGATGGGCAGCCTCAGATGGCCACACCGAGGGTCTCCTCTGTGGTTCCTCCTTCATTCTCCTTGGCCTTTTAAACCTCTGAATAGCTGAATACCTCCTTGCTTTGTCCTAACTTGTTGCAGACCAGGACCCAGAAAGGGAAGGGGCTATGTACCATACTCCCTATGATACTCTGATAACATAAAAAATACATATTTTGGTCTTCATCCTCAGCTCCTGGCCAGAGCTCCTCAAAAGTTTGTAATTTCCGAGATGATAAAGGTGCTAGGAGCATGTTTTGTTCTCATATTTGGTCTTTAGCTCCAATTCTTGCCACAGAGCTCCTAAATCCCTTGGAATTTCAGAGGTGATAGGAGTGTCTTTTATTCCAATGAGGCAACTCTTGGTGGGCTCCTAGATTGGGGGCTGGTCACCAGAACATCCAAGCCATGATTAGAAGCTTAGAACTTCCAGCTTCATCCCCCATCCTCTGGGGAGGGGAGAGGGGCTAGAGACTGAGTTAATAATTGGTCATGCTCACATGATGAAGCCTCCAAAAATTCCTTAAGTATGGTGTTTGGAGAGCTTCCGGGTTGGTGAACACATCCACATGCTGGAAGGCACACCCTCCCTCCATGGCAACAGAGGCTCCTGCACTCAGGACCCTTGCAGACCTCGCTCTCTGTAACTTTTCATGTAGCTGCTCATCTGTATCTTTACCATATCCTTCCTTTAGAACAAACTGATAAATGTACGTAAGTGTTTCCCTGAGTTCCGTGAGCCATTATAGCAAATTATTGAACCTGAGGAAGGGATCATGGAACCTCCCAATTTGTAGTCCAGTTAGACAGAAATGTGAGTACCCTGGGGACTCACCACTTGCAATTGGCATCTGAAGTGGCCGACAGGCTTGTCGGACTGACCCCTTAACCTGTGGGGTTTGACGCTAACTGCAGGTAGATAATGTTCGAATTGAGCTAAACTGGAGAACACCATGCTGGTACTCACCCCCAGTCTGATACCCAAGAATGTAGTTATTCCAGGACTCATGTAAATGATGACGTACCAACATGTGCGCACCACATAATGTCCCCTGCCAGGGTTCTCTGGAATTTCAGGGTTCCTTCAAATGAGATCGTGTTGGTGCTGTGTTCATATTACGACGGTACAAAGGAGTTCCAGGTCACGGGTGCTTCCCTCACACCAGACATATGCCAAACATTTCATTCAGTGTTTCATTCTGAAGCAAAACCTTGTGAGGTAGCTATTATTATCCTCAGTTCACAAAAGAGGAAAATGAGGTTCCGATTGATAAGGAATTTGCCAGAATCTCACAGTTAGCTGAACCAGGATTTGGATCCAGGACCTTCTAACTGCAAAGCCCACAGTCCTGAGCATGGTGCCCCACCCACATCCTGCTGGCTGTTACGGTCCCTACATGTCTGTGGTGTCTTCTGCAAGCACCTGTGACCCGCCGCATGTGGGGCTCTAAGTGCTGGGGAACGGTGCCGCCCTCAGCCAACGATAAATGAGAGTTGGAGGATAAATACCCAGCTTCCTCTCCCCCTGGGTGGCTTAACTCTGAGGGATGTCCTATCCCGTTTTCTGAAAGTCCCAGCAGGATTGAGACCCAGTTGTCTACAGTGATAGGATGTTCAGCCACACACATAATTGGCCTCCTTCTCTTCCCTGTCTCATTGCTCCCCTTTCCTAGTGGGATTGGATCCCAATTAAACAACCTGTACTTAAATCCTGTCTCAGAGTCTGTTTGGGGGTGGGGTGTGTGTGTGTGTGTGTGTATGTGTGTGTTTTCTTTAAGAATATTATAAATTCTTATGAAATAACGACTCACATCTCCCACTGGGGCTGTCTTATACACACACACACGTGGACACGAGAGAAAAAACCAAGAGTATCTCCTGAGGAGAGAACTGTGTTGCACTGTGTACAAAGTGACAGGGAGGAAAAACTCTTACCTTCTTAAGTTAGTGACTGGGGGCTTGCAAATTAAACTGACAAAAAACAGACTGGCAAGAGAAAAAACAGAATTAATTATGTATATATGGAAGCTCATAGAAAAATGTGACTCAAAGGTGTGGTTAGAATTTGGGGTTTCAGGGCACCTACTGAAGAACAAATGACTTTTGAAATGGTAAGTGGGCTATTAGGAGAACAGATAGGAGATATAATAGTTTTGTGACAAGGTCTGTTTGGTGTGGTATGAAGACTTCTAATTTCTGGTGATGAGTCAATATTCTCTGGTAACCCCTGGGGTGGGGATTTACAACAACTGAGTTCTTTTGGGAGGCTCTGCTTTTAGGCAATAAGAAATTTCAGGTACTCAAATGGTTTCTGCTCAAAATAATTGTTATATCACAGTGGTATATCTGGACTCCTTCAAGAGGCAGGACGGGCCTTGATGATACAAAGCTAAGGTAGCCATATCTCACTATCCCTGCCTTTTTACTGAAAGATCTCAGATTCTCTCTCTCTTGCCACCACCTGAGAGGGTACAAACAGAACAAAATTGGGGTCTTTGGACTTTTCCTTCCCCCCTTTCAGGTTCTTCCAAGGGAATCCTATTCTTCCAGAACACAGGGTTCGTTTTGCAAGAAAGTGAAGTTCACTGCAGCATGGGAGGGCCCATGGTCACTAATGTCTTATCATGGAGTTTGTCTTCCAGCCTTAAGCCTTTCAGTCATCTTAACAAAGGTTGAAAAGCTCTCAATCACCCAGCTACTTATCCAGGTGACAGCTCAGGTCTTAAGGCAGGAAACAGTATGTTTTGGGAACGATCTGTCATTTCTGTGTGTTCATTCCTTTCTTATACGAGCTTCAAAAACACCCCCCTGGACTCTCATCAAAACTATACTGAGGGCACAGATTCATGTGACCGACTCGGTGACGCAACCCCCTCCCTTCCCAACAGCCACCCTGCACTGGGATTATCAGCACATAAATAAATAAAGGCTCTACTGCTTTGGTTATCCAGCAGCCAACCCCTTCTGGAATTTTTGAGAAAAAGCAGAAAGAGTCATGTAGTGGGTTGAATGGTGGCCTCCTAGAAATACGTCCACCCAGAACCCACGAATGTGACCTTGGAGTGTTTTTGGAGAAGAGGTATTTGCAGATGTAATTAGGTTGGGATCTCAAAATGAGATCATCCTGGATTATCTGGGTGAGCCCCCAACTGAATAACAAATGACCTCATTACAGACAAAGAAGACAAAGGAGGAGAAGGTCATGTGAAAAAAAGCAGACATCAGGGTGATGTGGCCACAGCCCAAGGAATGCCAGGATCTGCCAGGGGCCGGGAGAGGCAAGGGATGGACTTGCCCTGAGGGAGTGCAGCCCGGCTGACCCCTTGCTGTCAAACGTATCGCCGAGATTTCTAAATACATTTGTTGTTTTAAGCCACCCAGTTTGTGCCAATCAGTCACAGCAGCCACAGGACACTAATACAAGTCACTGAACAACTTTTTGCCCTAAAAATTTGGCCCTAGAAATGAGAGCTCTAACTGTTTCATTTCATAAGGATACTTGAAGCTAAGGATTCATTTTGCCCCCATTTCATAAGCAAGGAAATGGAGAAACAGAGAATTCGAGTGAGTTTCCCAAGCACACTTAGCAAACAAATGGCAGATGTCGGCTTCAAATCCAGGCCATCTGATCCTAGAGTCCGCTTTTTGAACGACCGTGTTCTCCAACACAGTCTCTGCCTCTGCACGTGGAATCACAAGAAGAAACTGCCCCTTTCCACCCGTGTCGCATTAGCTGGACCAGGCTGCTTCCCTGCCCTCCCTCCGCAAGCAGGATGTGCACCTGTGGGATGGGCTAAACCAGCTGGACTCTCCCTAAGGCAAAGCCACAGGGTGGCTGATTCATTCCTGGCAGTGGTGGCATCCCAGACAGGTGCTTCCCGTTCAAACCCACCGTGGACCCTCCTGCTGATTATCTGTGGGCACTGCCTTGGTTCCTGCCCACGTTCGAACACGCAGTCCCCAGTATCCTCCAGGTTCCTTTTCCATGGAAGTAATGAAGAGTTTATTTCTGTTGTTTAAAATCAAGAACCCGGGGCACCAGGGTGGCTCAGTCCTGTGCCCACGTGGAGGCTGAACTCAGCCCTTTCACTAATGCCCCTGCCCCAAATAAATCCACTCTGAAACATACTGCTGATAATGTAGATGTTGTTCATGACCTCGAGAAAAACAAGAAAGAACATTTATAGCACAAAACAGACAGAACTTCGGGCGCCTGGGTGGCTCAGATGGTTAAGCGTCTGCCTTCGGCTCAGGTCATGATCCCAGGGTCCTGGGATCGAGTCCCGCATCGGGCTCTCTGCTCCTTGGGAGCCTGCTTCTCCCTCTGCCTCTCTCTCTGTCTCTCATGAATAAATAAAAAAAAAAAAAAACAAAAAAAAACCAGACAGAACTTCATGAAACTCCTGGAAAAGCCTCTTTGTCCTTCCTGGGGTCTGTCTTAGGGAGATGGCTGCCTCGCCCCCTCCCCCTCACCGCCTCCACCCCGCAACTCCCACCACTCTTGGCAATTCCACTCTGGCCCTCAGTTTACCTTCCCTACTCCACAGAAAACACAGCCCTGAATTTAATCCTTAAAAACAAACAAAACCAAAAAACAAAAACAGTTCAATAAACATATGTGAACCTCCTTGGGTACTTGAACGGTGTGGGATCCAGTTTATGGGCCTCCCTATATTCGCTCAGCCCCACAATTCTAAAGCTTCAATCTTTAGGCAACCCAAGCTAAAACATGTCCCAGTGAAAGCAGATATTTTTTGAATGGCTGGGGATGTGCTGTACCAGAGAAGATACCATTTTCCTCTCATGATTCTATCTGTGAAGGCCCACATCCCTATGCAGGGCTCCCTCCTTTCAACCCCTGCAGTGGCCCCATCTCCCCTGGAGGGAAGGCAAAGCTGTCACCTGGCTTCCGTCACACCCGCTGGGGGGTCCAGGACTGGCTTGCCCCACCGAGGCTTGGCTCTTCCACTGCTTCCAGGCTCAGGAGAAGCAGCACGCTTCAGCCTGGCGTGGAATCTGACTTCCTCTGCAGCCGCCTGGATGCAGATAACACACCATTCAGTGCCCCATGGGGCTGACGCCGACGAATCAGAGACTTGGGAGTGAAGGAGCCAGCCCTTAAATTCTTTGTACCTCCTTCTCCTGCTGTACTATGCCACATCACCCCTCTGCAGACATATACCCCCCATGATCCACCTGCTCACCCCTCTGCAGACATACACCCCCTATGACCCACCTGCTCACCCCTCTGCGGATATACACCCCCCATGATCCACCTGCTCACCCCTCTGCGGACATACACCCCCCATGATCCACCTGCTCATCCCTCTGCAGACATACACCCCCCATGATCCACCAGCTCACCCCTCTGCTGACATACACACCCACACGATACACCTGCTCACCCCTCTGCAGACATACACCCCCCATGATCCACCTGCTGGGCTTCACGTGCATCTAGGGCTGGCTCAGCAATGCAGATCTGCACTTGTTTTCCTTCCTTCTCTACTTCTTTTCTTTTCTCCCTCATTCTTGTGACCTGAGATGGCATCCTCCCAGAAAGCACTGCCAAAGAAGCATTGCCTTGGGATCTATTTCTTATGGAACGTGGACTAAAATATCTCACAAGAAAAATAGGTCCTTCATAGCAGGGTAGATTTTGCTCTGAATAAAAATAATAAATTTACCACATTATTACACCAGGGAGTGGGCCCAGATCCACATGCCTGAAACCCTGAAGAACTTCTACAAAATGCAATGAATATATGAGATGCTTTAAGGACCGGCTTGAGCTGAGTGCAAAGAACCAATGAACTTGGAAAGAAAGTCGAAGAGTCTGCATGAATGAGGTATAACCATGACCACTGATGTCATCCCCAACATCACCACCATCCTCACCACCACCACCACCACCACCAACACCAGCAGCACCATGGCAATGACATGGCATGACACTTCCTCAGAATTTACCGTGTGCTAGGCACTCTTCTAAGCACCATGTGTTGGGCTCATTTCATCTTAATGACATACCCTGGAAGTCAGTACTATTAATATCCCCATTTAACAGATGAAGAAACTGAGATTTGGAGCAAGTAAGCAAATGACTCAAAATCACACAAGTCGGGAGTGGCAGTGCTGGGACTTGACCCCGGGCAAGGGTCCAGACTGCTAACACTACTACTTCCACCTCACATGCTCTTTTCCCTTCATCTGAGTATCCATGATTCAGACATGGGTAAACAAAGTCTCTGAAAGAACCCATCCTGGCTCCCAATAATTCACAAAGACAGACTACCCCATATAAGAACAAGAAAACAAAGAAACAGAGATTACTGTTTGTGGCAGTGAAAAGAGGACCAACTTGAAACAATAAGCCAATGTTTTCTTATGAAAGATAAAAAGTTAAACACGAGGTGATTTATCATTAGTCTTTTCTCTTTTTTTTTAAGCTTTTATTTTTATTTATTTGACGAGAGAGCCCAAGCAGGGGGAGCGACAGGCCGAGGGAGAAGCAGAGTCCCCGCTGAGCAAGGAGCCTGACACGGGGCTCGATCCCAGGACCCTGAGATCAGGACCTGAGCCAAAGGCAGATGCTTAACTGACTAAGCCACCCAGGTGTCCCTATCATTAGTATTTTCAACATGACTCAAAGGAATATCATATCTATGAAATGAGGGCAGATAGTCATGAACTAAAAACATAATTCAACATCTGATAAAGACTGGTTGGAGATGAAAGTGATGGATGTCACATTTATTTATTTATTTATTTGTTTATTTTATTTATTTATTTGAGAGAGTGAGAGCACAAGCAGGAGGAGTAGGAGAGAGAGAAGCAGGCTCCCTGCTGAGCAGGCAGCCCAACACAGGGTTCCATCCCAGAACCCTGAGATCACAACCTGAGCTGAAGTCAGAGAGAAAAGAAAAGAAGTAGAGAAGGAAGGAAAACAAGTGCAGACTCAGTGCTTAACGGACTGAGCCATCCAGGCAACCCAAAGATGGATGTCACATTTAAAAAACACAAGAGATTTTATATACCAAAGATATTTCAATAAAGCTGTTACACATACACACACACACACACTCACTCACCCTTGAAGTGATGTCTTTCCTGGGGTACTACAGAAAACCAAGATCAGATAAATACGTTTACGAACTTCTTTAATCATTCTGCAAAAAAGATTAAAGAGGTAAAAGAGAACTAAAAATGATAAGTCCATAAGATCTAACACACATATAATAGAACCTCTAGATAGAAAAAACAGATCAGACTATCTGGAAGTCAACGTGAGGGCCTGACTTACGCTCTCACTTCCGCACCATGAGTCACTTGCAGAAGAATGGACACCATCGGCAGGTGCCTTGTGAAGAATTAGTCCCGAGGTTGATTCTCTTAAATTGGTCTCTATCCTCCTGAAAGGGTATCATTGAGGTCAATCCAGCAGTGGGAGTCTGTAAACCTCTTTTTGTCTGTATTCCATTGTAGATCAATATACTGATCCTCTGTGAGGTCATCAAGAGAAACGAATACCCTGTTCCCACTCTCAAAGAGGTTCCAATCTACTGAGGGAGGCAGAATACTCCTAAGAGATCTGAGAACCTGTATAGGAAAGATGGTCATCACAGACACAGAAGTTCCCCTTTGGATCTCTATCTTGCTTGTCTCCCTGCAAACTGAATGCTGAAAAGACTCATTTCCCCCCCATCCAGGGCTCCCTCGATGACATCAGTTGATAAATCTCTGTCATATTGTTCCGAACCAGCCAGCTTACTTTAAATATGGTAATTTTAAAATGATTAGTTATACTTTGTTTATAACTATACCTAGCCTTGGAATCAGTCAGACCTGGGCTTGAGTCCTGGCTCTGTGTGACTTTTATTAAGTGACTCAACCTCTCTGAGGGTTAGGTTTCCTTACCGGTATAATGAACACAGTGGTGTAGTGGCAGAGGGGTTCTCAAACCTTTCCTGTGCACAGACTGTGATTTCCGACCTGGGATGGAGCCCCCAGAGTCTGCATTTCTGACCAGCTCTGGGTCCTGCAGGTGCTGCTCTTCAGCCCAAGTTTATTCAGCCCCACAAGCCAAGAATGTTTTTCACATTTTGAAGGGTGGTAAAACAAACAAACAAAACAAAGAAGAATATGCAACAGAGCCCACATGTCGCATGCAAAGCCAGAGAGTAAACTTTTTACTACTTGGTCCTTCCCTGAAGTATGCGGGCTCCTTCTGTCGCACATGCTTTTGCCATTGCTGCTCCATCCCCTGGACTCCAGGCCCCCCTGAGTTCACCTGCAGCTACGGGTAAAGGCTTTTTCCAGCCTGCTGACGACTTCCCGCCTCACCGCCCTGTGCTTACCCCTTCTCTGTCTAAAGGCTCGAGCTTGCTCAAGGGCCCGAAGGCCTAACGGCAGGTGAGGAGGCTTAAGAACTTGGGGGCAACCACAACCAATAGAGGAGGGAGTCTGACGAGTGTCCCAGAGACCCTGTGGCTGGATGCCAAGGTGCACTTCACATTGTCCACAGAACACACCATTGCAACGTGTTCTGCTGGCCCACAGTGGGGACCTGCTCATTTATGGCATCTGTCACTGGCTTTATTTCTTTACCTCATTTTGGATTCACTGGAGCCACCTTGCATGGGTTTGAGAGCCAAGTGCGTGTCTCTTTCCAACCCTGTCTTTAGTGAGGTTATGACGGCATATTACACCATGGGGGTCACCAAGCGCGACACAGCAGTCGTTGGTGGAGAACCAGTGGATACACATTTACTGCACACCACTTCCTCACTCGTCCTTCCTGGCATCTCTGCTGGAACAAATACCTACACCCCTGTCCTCGCCTCAGGTCGGCTTTAGGTGGAAGCCAAACGAAGAGACGTACCTACCTACCTCATAGTCTTGGTGTAAGAGAAAAACACATCAGATCACATTTGGGAATCATTACCACAAGACTTGGTATGAGACAGTCCCTTCCCCTCTTCTCCTTTTCCTTTAGCCAAGGGGAGATTCCAGGATTTTCCAGGACACCTGCACTGCAGGCTTTCTGTATCAAAGTCAGCTCTGGCTCACTGGGCCATGTGGTCACTTTCCTGGAGGTTCTGGAATGACTTCCTTGGCACGCATCCACGCACAGACTAACCCATACAACGGGCAATAGGAGATGGGCTGAAACCTTAATCGGCGTCAGGAAGGAAGCGTATCCATTGCAACCTCATGAAACTGAACACATGTGGGCAAGGCAAGCATGACAGCACCGTGAGTTCTGCCAGCTTTGGTGAATGCAATGCAGACAATGCACCTTTGTGCAGAGCTAGGGACGTATGCCAGGGCTGGGAGGTTGGTGGCTCTTTCAGGTGCTGTGCACTGAGGTTGGAACTCAGAGCAGGACAGGAAGAGATGAGGCCCAGAGAGATACAAAGGAGAGGAAGAAAGAAAATGTAGGGAAGGAAAAGGGGTGGCTTGAAAGAAACTGCTGGGTACTACCCAATATCCATCTTCCCTTCCTACTTAATAACAGACCCAATTTTTAATGCAGTGCTCAGCAAAGGACCACATGACCCAACTCCCCTTGTAGTTGGGTGTAGCCCTCATTCTAGTCAATGAGCTAAAGAGTGTGAGTTTAGTGTGGGACTTTCAGGAAGGCTCCTGAAAGGATGCTGGTTCATCTGACTCATCATGCTATTTTGTCCTCGCCTGCTTTCTCTTTACGCCAGCCCGGGATTTGGTTGTGACAGCAGGAGCTCCAGCAGCCATCTTGGATGATAGGTTGACCTGGAGGATGAAGCCAGTGCTGAGGATGATGGAGCACAAAGACAGAAGGAACTGGGGTTCCTGAGGACGATGTTGCCAGGCTTTGATTGTTACCTCAAGATCTCTCTCGGTGAGAGAGAGAGACAGACTTCTTCCTTGTGTCAGCCACCGATTAACTTGCGTTTTTCTGTTACATGCAGCTAACCTAAGCCTAACTGATACAGGAGGTGAAAATGAACAAGGGGATGCCAGAGATGGGAGAGTGGAAGGGAAGAGGAAGACAAGACCTATGGAGTGAGTGTGAGTCTCAAACTGCAAACTCGGGCTGTAAGAAACATAACCTTCTTTATGCCTGATTAACAACTTCAATTTTATGCTAAGCCCCCATCCCACTCTATTTCTGTCACTTCAGAGCCCTGTCTCTTCCTGGTGCAGAATTGCCTCGACGTTCCTTGGGGTGAGACCGACAGGCAGAATGCCACTGCTGTCCTCTCTCCAGCTGCACCTGGGTGTCCACTGACATGCGGGTTCTGTCTGGCCTTGGACGGCAGGTCCTCCTCCCTGTCTAACCACAGTGCCTTTCGGGACCGCCAGCTCTCTGTGCTGTGTCCCTTCCCTGAATTACTCAGGCCTGGGACACTCACTGGGTCCTTGGCACATGCCTGTGTTCTCCCCAGGATGAGGACACAAGCCTGTGTTTTCAGATGACCCGTCTCAGTGTGGGGGTCCTGCTGTCCCTTCTCCAATAGCACTCAGCTATCTTGTGGGGTCAGGAATGCCCAGAATCTAAGCCGGCTCTTCCCCTCCGGTTCCTATACTTCCTCACACTGCAGCCCAGGCTGTAGGGACTTTATAAAGGGCAGGGGGTACACGGAACAAGGTAACCTCTCTCTTTCATTTTATATTATTCTAGATTTAAAAAAAAATAAAGTTGGAACACAAAATCCTCAGAATTATCTGCCTTGTCCTCAGCACCACCTTTCCCTGAGATAGAGCAGGTGGTCCCGCTGTCCGGAGTGGGGAAAGGGTTGGCCATCGTAGAAAGCACTGCAGAGCAATAGTGTCTGCTTAGATCTCAGATTCTCCTACCACCTAGAGAAGGGGAAGAGGGACCAGGAGAAGAGCCGAAGAGCATTAGCATCGGAAGTCTCTGTTGGGGATGACAGTGGGCACGTAGTTAAGAGCACAGTGGGATTCACGGTGTTAGCAAAGAACCCCAAATACAGGGGTCCTGTAGCTGTGCCCTCCTTCCCCTCCCTGTCTAAGCCCACCGCAGAGGCCTCACCGCTCTGCAAGACAGGAGGCTGGTCTCACGCCCCCCCTTTCAGTGCTGGGAAAGGAGCACTCTTCTGAGGATGCCCAGGGACGAGAAGGGGCCTGGGCCCTAGAAAAATGGGGTCACATCCAGGTTTTCTAGACCCTCCAGCCAGGCAGAGGGACTCATCTGGGGAACATGGCCTGCTCAGAAGGGTAGCACTCACTTCTTATATAGCTTCCTGTTGGCAAGACTCAAGGAGGTCAGCCTGTGGCCCACATCACAGTAACTGATGTTTGCTCAGAATCATCAATGGGTGCTGAAACGAATGGGTAAACGGCTACTCCCACAGTCTCAGAGACCCTTCCCACCATATGGATGTTACTTATAAGGAGGAAAATGGTCATGTGACAGCAGAGAAGCCTGGCAGACTCCCCCGCCCCCCATCAATGTTAGCAAGCTTCATGTCACCTGTGGGGGACCAGTGGACACGCTGTGCCCTCTGATGCCATGCACTGAGAACAACACAGCACTTTCTGTGACACTGTTGCCAAAAACGTGTAACCCGAATTGAATCATCAGGAAGCATCTGACAAAGCCAAAATGAGTGACATTCTCCCACATAACTGGCCCATTCTCCTGAAAAATGTCCGGGTCATGAAGGCTATAAGGAACAAATGAGGAGCTGTTCCCAACCAAAAGGCGCTGAGTAGCCACCACGACCCAAAGCAGTGTCTGGCCCTGGGTTGGAGCCTAGACCAGAGAAAAAAGGATATTTATAAAGGACAATATGGAGGCAAACAGCCCCATTTGAATGGGGGCCTGGATTGGATGCTGGTATTTGTCTCCATGTTAATTTTCTGATTTTGGTAACTGTATGATTTGTATATAAAAAAATTTGCTCCTAGGAAATAAACACTAAAATATTTAGGGATAAAAGAGCATATTCTGTTTCTCTCTCTCTCTCTCTCTCTCTCTTCTCTTTTCCCATCCTTCCTCCGACTTCCCTTCCTTCCTCCGATGTAGTAAAATGTTCATCAATGGGGAATCTGGGTGAAATGGATAGGGGAGTTATGCTTGGCATTATTCCTGTAAGTTTTATATAAACCTGTATGTATTTCTTTTTTTTTCTTTTTCTTCGTTTCTTTTAATCTGTATGTATTTCAAAACAAAAATTTACCATCCCAGCCCCTACTCCACAATGATTTGAGGAATGTGCAGACTAGGACCTAAAAGGGGCCTTAATGAGCGTGAAGTCTGATCCTCTCCTTTTACTTCCAAGGTCCTAAGACCCTAGAGACATGCAGCCACTTAGGTCTGCTGGACCCCGAGCCAGGGCCTTAGCCCCTGCACCTCCTTGACTCCTTGCCTCTGAATCCAAGCCTCGCCACCTTGTAGAGCTTGGGTGAGCTACTTACCCTTTCTAGCTCCCAATTTTCTCATCAGACAAATGAAAGGATAGGGAGGCTCATTGGGGAGGAGACTGAGATAAAGTCCCAGTCCAGCACTTAACACAAGACACACCCACTAAATGCTCAATCAGTGTCACCACCAAGACACCAACTAGGCTACTGTTGCTATTAATTATGCCCCAACTCACCGGCCTGGATTTACAAAGGAGGAAATGGACTGATGTAGCTGTTAGAATGCTCCCAGCTTTAAGAGAGAAGACATAGGGAAAGTACTTGTTTAGGTAAAGGAAAGATATAATCTCCTGTAATAGGAATTCTAGATGTAAGATGGGTCCCTGGGGGCTAGGAGGATTGGGGAGATTCATCAAATGGCTTGATGATGACACCAGGGGTTCAGGTTCTTTCCTGCTGGCTGCCCTCCACCTTGGGCTGGGTTCCACTCAGCATCCCCAGGTCACTGCTGCAGTTTCAGCATCACATTAAACAAAAACAAGACAGGAAAGAAAAAAATTCCTAGACTCCCATTGGATGTCCCATTATATCTCCTTGTTGAGAATAAATTCACATGCCCAAGGCTGAATCAAGCATGGGAGTGAAGAATTAGCATGTATGTAAGTAAGAGTTACATTTGCTTGAAAGAAATGGAAACCTCATATCACATATGAAAGACAGGAGTTGACTTTTACATCTGGAAGTCTGGCCAGGCTGCCCAGGAATCTCTCTTGCTAATCTCCTCCACGGTTCCGTCCCATGTTTCTTCACAGCCCAACATGGCCACTCCAGCCCCAGTCCTCCAGTCCTCACACCAGCATGGAGGAAGGAAAAAAAGCAGCAGAAAGACAAAATCCCTTCCTATGAACAACACTTCCAGAAACTGTATGCACCACATCTGTTTACTCCCACTGGGCATAACTTAGTCACACAGCCTTACTTAGCTGTAACGGAAGCTGAGAAATGTCTTTCCTCTGCACAGCTATGGGGATTTCTATAACTACAGAAAATGATGGGGTGGTGGAAGCATAGATATTGGCCACCAGTAGTCTATGTCATACCATGACTCCATCATAGGACTGAGGGAGACCTAGCCTCCCTGAAGCTATCGCTTCCTCATACCTGTACAAAATCAGGGAGCTGCTAACATGGCAAGATGGGGAATGGGTGTTGGGATAGGAAACAACAGGTTCCTGACACTAGTAAACTCCTATCACTCTTTACCAGGTTACCTATCAATAGAGATGAGCGCGCCCAGCTTTAAAAAGAAGGCAAAAAAAAAAGGGGCAGGTATTCCTTTTGGCCTTTTCAATGTACCACAGCTTCCTCCCACATTCTCTGCTTGCTCCTCTAGAATAAAGTCTATAAAGCATGCAGCAGACAATCGCCTTACTCATGAGTCGGTCACGTGACTTGTGTTCAGCGAGAGCCTGAATCACTCGTAAGTCTTAGAGCACAGAATATTGCACCTCTATCAGATCCACTTGGGGGAGGAGGTGCCATTATCCTGAAAGTCATTTGGATTGTACTAATCCACCCTCGTTTGCCAAAATGATTCATTTTTAGTTCTCACAATCCTTCTTCCAAGAATAGCACTGCATATGAGTGTGGCGGGGTGGGGGCGGGGGGAGATCTTTATCTCCCAAAAGCTCGACAATTGTGGCTCTGTTGACATTATTTCTAGAGCTCAGAAGGAACAGAATTACTGGGATAATAGAGGCTGTGATTCCAGGACGACAAGACCCCTAGAAGAAAAGGCACAATTGACTCAACTATGCAAATGTTTTATCTACATATTTAAAATATGGTGTCTCATGGGGTTTCATGAAGAATGCTCCAGATTTAAATACCTGGCCATTCCATTTTTAAAGAAGACATTTATTACTTTTCTCTAATTCCTCAAATTTTGGTGACAGAATTTCCCTTGGAAAACCAGCCCTCGCGGAAGACTAACACTGCCCTTGTCTTTACGGTAGACATGTTACTCAGACTGGCACCTGGAACACTGTATTCTCTTGTCCAGCACGGCTGGTTCATAATTGGTAGAACCCAAGTCTTCCAGTGTGACCCAATATGGTTTTTCTCAGAATGGTAGCAAAGATAGAGGCTCTATTTTCTGAAGAGGCTTGACTTGGGGTTGAAAGGATACAAGTCTAGAGTGGCTGGGTGCCATGATGTGAAGAGAGGCTATCTCAAAGCAGGAGGGTTTCCTAGTTCCAGTAACCTGTTGGTTTCTGGTATACCAAGCATTCCCTCACTCTCGTTTTAGCAAAGTAGAGCTAAGCAGTGTAGAGCTTGAGTCCTCATGTCATATGTTGAGACACTAGGTCCCCTATTTCTGAAGAAATCCCTCTGAATTCTTTTATTTGGTAAGTTAACGTTTTTGCTGAAGTCACTTATACTTGAGTCCCTGTTAGTTTCAATAAAAAAAAATGCTGGGCGCCTGGGTGGCTCAGTTGGTTAAGCGACTGCCTTCGGCTCAGGTCATGATCCTGGAGTCCCGGGATCGAGTCCCGCATCGGGCTCCCTGCTCAGCAGGGGTCTGTTTCTCCCTCTGCCCTCTTCCCTCTCGTGCTCTCTGTCTCTCATTCTCTCTCTCAAATAAAAATAAATAAAATCTTTAAAAAAAAATTGCTGATCAATACAGCCATCTCAGTCACTGACCTGGTATATATGACATCGGGATACAGTCTGCTCTTCCTGAAATGCTTCCTTCTCCTAATCCGGAGTATCTTATGCTGAACTTAACCATGGGCATTCTCCAAGGCTTGGTTTTGATCTTCTCATTTGATCTTTCTCCAATCACCTTTGAATAATCCATCTATTTCTATTACTTCAAAATTCACTTCTAAGCTGATGAGTACCAAGTGGTACCTGGTCTAATTTTTTCAAATTGTGAGTAGATATCCATTCGACATGACCAACGAATGACAGAGACAAAGAACACCCCAACGTGTGCAATTCAATGTTGCAGTCAAATGAAACTTATGACAAGATTAATTTGACATGGATCTGATGAAAGTTAAATCACAGCCTTGGATGTGTGGAAGAAAAAATTATTCTGACACTTGTTAAAATGGCAGGAAGACTTTAGATGATTGTGATAGGTGTCAAGACTATTGCAATAAGGGAGAGAGATTAGCCTTAACTTCACTCTAAATACAGTAATGACCGCTGGGGATTTATAGCCAAGGAGCGGAGGGGGAGGGGAGCAGTTGGTGGATAGAATATTACTAAGAGAAAACATCAAGGATACGTGAATTCTTGCTAATTTGATTTAATAGGGGTCTTGCTGAAGGCAGGCCAGGGTAATCAATTATCAAGGGGCTTGGGGCATGGAATTCTCTTTAAACTGCCTTAGCAGGTTTCTTGCTAAAGCCAAACTCAGCAGTCCAAAGACCCAAGGAGGAGGCATAGTTGAAAAGAGGGCTCAGAAAAGCCTTTGTCAATGGTAGTCCAGATTAGGTGTAAGTGGGAAATCTTCAGAAAAGGTGAATGAATACTGTGGGATTACAGTTGTTCCCCATTATGCATGGGGGATTCACTCTAAGACCCCCAGTAGATGTCTGAAACTGTAGAGAGTACTGAACCCAACATATACTATGCTTTTTCCTATATATATACACACACCTATGATCAAGTTCAACTTATAAATGAGACACAGTAGGAGATTAACAATAACCAATAATTAAATAGAACAAGTCTAACAATATACTGTAATAAAGATTATGCGACGGTGTTCTCTCACAATATCTTATCGTACTGAGCTCACCCCTCTCCTTCTTGTGAGGACGCGAGATGAGAAAACACCCACGTGCGGATGTGCGGTGAGGGGAGTGACGCAGGCATTGCCACGTAGCGTGAGGCTGCCGCTGAGTGTGTGACATTTGTCCGGAGAGTCATCTGCTTGCACCACAGGTAACAGGAAAGCGAAACCACGGTAAGACAGAACTACTGTGTTTCTACCCACATCAAGTTCTGAGTTGTGCTTCTCCCCTACAGCTTCATTTCCCTCTCCTGAATTGCTGCTCTTGTACACGGGACCTCCCACATTCGTACAGGGCCACGGCACGGGCTCCGGTTCCGCGGGCCTCCTCTCTGCGCCTTGTACCTTGTCCCTGTCTTACCCCCTCCCCGGAGGCCTCTGCACAGGCAGCTGGCTCTACCTCGAACTCTGTCTTGAGTTATGTAACTCTGAATCATCCTCTGGATCTCTCCCTGCACCCGAAGTTGGTTTCCTCTGTGGGCGGGGGGTGCTTCCCCGGCATCTCTGACTAGCACCCACCCCATGAGGAGAGGATTCCGGAGCACCAGGTAAGGCACCAGCAGAGCACCCATCACAGGTGCAACGTGCACGATTTACCTGAGTGTTTGGATAATATGTGGCTCCCCCAGTCCACTGCGGGCTCTAGAAGGGAAGAGACCGTGCCCACCTTTGCTCACGCGTATGTGGCCCACACCAGGCACTTCCCGTGAATTTACACAATTACCTAGAACCGGGAGGCCGACTGACGGAGGCTCAGCAGCCGCTCTCCATAACCGAGGGCTGGGCCAGCTTTGAACCCCTCAATTCGGGGGGGGGGGTTTGAGGCAGGACTTGTGTAAGTCAACTGCTCAAGAAGGACGTCATGAGAGCTGAGGCCCAGCAGAGCTGCCTCAGGCCCCTGTGACCGAGTGTGGCCCCTTGATGACGCAGGCCCAATGACAGTCTGGGCCAGTGCCCCCAGGGGATCTGGAGCTAGACCTGCTCTTCAGTATCTGGCAGCACTGGGCCAAGGTGCTCCCACATGTGTTGGTCACTGGGTGTGAGCTGCAGCAGGAAAGGGTGTGATCTTGGCAGGACATTACTGGGCAGGACACTGTCACTGGATGAGGTCTGGAAGGTGTGCGTCACACCGGCCCCCAGGGGAGGCAGCCCCTTCTGCCTCCAGGGCCCGGAATCCACCTCACCCTTTCAGCCTAGTGGTTGTGGCAGCTGTTGGGTTACACCAGCTCACCCCCTACCCTAGCCCTCGCCACCCCTTTGCCGTTCCAGGCCTGGCTGTGTCCCTCGTGCTCGTACCTCTGCAACCAGTCCCCTTATTACGCAACACTCTCCTGTAGCTACTGCTTTGAGCGTGCCCTCTGCTCCCTGCTGCAGCCACGACTGGGGTAAGCCTAGGATCACCTGCAGAGGGTGGGGAATATCGTACGACCCATGTGAGACGGGCCGATCATGATCCGGGACTACTGTGAGACCTGTCAAGACCACTGCAGTAGGGGAGAGAGACAAGCCTCAACTCTGCTCCACATACACGTAAGACAGCTGGGGGCTTTTGAACCAAGGAGCTCCACTTACAAGAGACACTTTCCTTGTGCCTGGAAATTTCATAATCCTGGCATGATGTCACCCTCTGCTTCACCCAGAGGATGCCCACCCCTCTACAATCCATCCAGGTCCTGCCTTTGGAGACAACTCTGATCATGAATCTCAGCTTCAATGGCTAAACTTACCTTCCTATGAACTCTCATAGGATTTATTGCCGAAACTTCTGGAAGCCATTTATCTTACCTTGCTTTGTATTGTAACTTTATTATTTGGCTCTTATTCTTGTTTCTGGTTTTTAATGGGTGGGTACACATCTCATAGCCCCAGTTAGAGTGAATGTGACAGCACGTCTATGCATTTACCCTCTTTACCTTTCCCAGCACACAGCCATGCACACGGGCACGGTTTGGTGGAAAAAAAAATTGATGAATGAAAGAATATACAATTTGGGAGCTAAAATATCAATCTAGATGACTGACTGACTTTTCTACCTCTCTATCTTTTGGGTTTGTTTTTTTAAACTTAGTTATACTTGGAAGCTAGAAACAAATTAGCATTCAGCATTAGTACGTGCCTTGCTCTATCCATGAATTTGTCCTCTGTATAGGAAATGATACATGGTACTTCTCCCCCGCGTTCTAACTCAGGGGGCCTGTAACATGAGCTGGAAATATGAGGCAATTAACCATGTAATTCAGACAAAATCGCCTGGAAATGTACTTTGTGAGTAGGTACACAGCTCAGTAATGGAAGACTTGAAAAATTCATTCATGATAGATATGGAATCATTTATTAGGGGAAGCGTGGGATGTGCCGGGAACATTTCTAATCTGTTAAAGTCAGCATCTTGCAGGGAAGCAGGCTGGATGACACAATCCCCCGTGTTGCCATCACTAGAGACAGCATCTGGGACTGAGACGAGGGGACCCTGGTTTGTGCGGGGATGGTGGGGCTTTGTATTTGCTGTGCTGGTTAGGGTTCTGGGGTGGCAAGTGATAGAGACTGAACTGCACAATCAGGCCAAATTGAGGAAAAATAAAGAATTGATTGGAAGCTAAGGTATAGCTCTGAGGAATGGATGAAAAGCTGGAGATGAGGCTTTGGAAAAAATAGAACCAAGGAAGCTCTATATTCCTGGGTAGCAGGAACTAACACTGGACATTTTCATGTGAAGTCCCAAGGGGACCTGCCATCCCCAGCATCCCCCCTCTGCCTTAGAGGGTGCCGGTGTCTGGATAAACCTGCCCCAGATGCTTTCTTCTGATGTTACCCTCTGCCGTGCGCCTTAAAATGGGCTAATTATATACAGATTTGTATGACATTTTGGTGGGTCCTTTCAGCAGTCATTCATTCATTTAACAAGTATTTCTTGTAACATATTATGGAGGACTCAAAAGTAAATTCATTATAGATTCTACTCCTAAGGGAGATATAGGGAGTTGAGTGTTCAAGTACTTGTAAGATGGGATGAAAGGCTGCATACCATACCCATCAGGATCTTTTCATTACATGGAACAGAAACCAGTCTCAAACCATCTTCAGAAAGGAGGAGAAACTGATCCACATAAAGCGAAGTCCAGGGGCACAGTGCTCCTGACACATGCCGGATGCAGGCGCCAGATGGTGAGGTCAGGACTCAGTCCTCTGCATGATCTGGGCTGGCTTGGTTCTCAGGGAAGGTCTCTGCAGCAGATCCTGTGGGTCCCTGTATACAGCTCTTCCAAATTAGCATGGCACCCAGGTGCAGTTCCTGTGAGTCTCAGCCCAGGAGCTTTCTCTGGCAAGGGAGCAGGTTCAGACTGTTGCCCAGGGACCCAACAGTCCTGGGAGCAGTCCTTGACCAAAGAATGGCAGAATTAGTAGATTCAAACATGATTATCTTTGGAGGGGACAACTTTGGGCCATGACCTCTACTTTTCTCTAGATATCTCCAGTAGGACTAAGCCCCAGTTGCCCACAGCAGTATCCCGCTCACTAATGCACTTTGCTTGGGCTTACTTCCCTTTTGCCATCTCACTTCCCTATTCTCCTAGCCATGCCCTTCAGGAACACCTGCAAAATAAACCTTTTGCACCTAAACCTTTGCCCCAGTCTTCTTCCTGGGGTGCCCAGCCTAAGACACCCTTAGTTATAAAGTGGCAAAATGGCTGCAAACTGCTGTAGGTTTGCAACCTGCCAGTTTCTGATCGAATACAGAGACAACTTTCTTGCAAACACTTCCATCTAAAATCCTGAGTCTGCCTCTCATTGTTCAGGGCTGGCCACATTTCCATCCCTGGGTTAAAATATACCGGTTGACAAGGTCTGGCCATCTACTCACCAGGAGCCCAAGAAAACTGGAGCTATTTTTGTTCAATTGCCACGGTCTGGGGGAGGAGGAAGGATGGATTCCTTATGAATAATCAGGATGCCTTTACCAGGTCTTTGCTGTAAGGATCATTAGCAGGTCAAATCACCAGGTGTTCACAGCATGTGGGCCCCCAAAGAGGGACAAACACAGTTTAGATGAACAAGATGTAGGTTTTGGCTTGGTGGGGGAGGGTCACAGGAGTTTAATGCTGAAATTCCACTTTCTGAGTTTCCCAGACTGACCCCCTTTTAAATCAACAAGATGCTCGATAATTTTCTTCCTCATGATAACCCCTTGTTTTGTGTTTTGAAATATCATGTCGTTCAAATGAAACAGCATGCAGTCAGAAGTAATTCTTTCTCCCACTTTAAAAATTAATAAATGGCATTATTGAGTCCATGTTCTTCATTATAGAGAAATATACCCTTTCTAGTGGAAATACAAAAAAGAACTTCTAGTCCCTTTTGTTCTTTTTTTTAAGATTTTTATTTTTCAGTAATCTCTACATTCAACGAGGGGCTCAAACTTACAACCCTGAGATCAAGAGTTGCCTGCTCTACCGACTAAGCCAGCCAGGCGCCCCTTTCTTCTTAGTCCCTAGGAGCTGAGGGACCCCCTCATTTGGTGGTTGAGGTCCTCCTGCACACACAAAATTTCAAAAGGAGACTGGCTAGCAAATTGGACCATTTCATTTATATTAGTAGACTTCATAGTTGGGTAAATTATCCTTCAGGTCACATTTTGCAAGGAAACTCCCCATGCTTCATTATCATAGCATTTATATACTAGAAGGGATTTCTCGGAGATTATCTATTTCAACTGTTAGCTAAAAAAATCTGACATGAAGTAATGTACCCAGATTATCACATCCATCCACAAGCGTAGAATTTCGAGCACCTATTATAAGCAAACCCATACTCCAGGATCTCAAGGAAACCAAGTGAATAAAACAGAGAAGGTCTCTGTCAAGTAGAGAGGCAGACAAAACATCGTAATAAAAAACATCACTGGTTTCTGGTCCAACATGTAAAGAGCAGACATTGTCACCTTCACCCTTATTATAAAGAAAAAAGGTTAAACAAAATGAAAGTAAGCCAATCTAAGATCCAAGGGGGAACTGAGATCATAGGGTAAACAGCTGACCCCAAGACTGGAGAGACAGACAGGTAGACACAGAGTATCACAGCTTACTGAGAGAAGGCCCAGGACTGTAGCCAATGAGTAGGAGCATGCTGAACTCTAGTTGATGAACTGCTGGGGGCTCCACATGGACCAGCCAGAGAGTTAGAAATTCCAAGGGGGTCCCATCCTTTTGTAAGTTTTACCCCCAGGAGCCCTACCAGGATCTCACAGTGAAAGCAGGGAAAAAATACCCTCATGCTTCTGGCATGGCAAAGGGGGAAAGGCAACATTTTGAAAAGCTTATAGTGCTAGGCACTATGGAGGTGCTAGAGTGACTGCGGAGGAGCCAAGAATGAGGAGGGGACAGCAGGCACCACCAAGCCACTGGATGAGAGAACTCGGCCTGTCCCGGGAACTGGGAGGCGTCCCTGCGGCCGGGGCAGATGAGAGAGGGAGGGTGGGATGGAGGGGACTGTAGAGGAAGCAATGTCAGAGGGCTCAGGGTCATGGGAGGGAGTCGGGTCCCATGCTTCCTCTAAGAACTGCATTCCTTATACACAAGCTTGAATGCAGATGAGCTGGGACAAGGGGCCAGGCAGCCCTACTCCAATCTCATGCCTACTTCCTACAGCCCTGACACATAGATGACTAATTATGGAATGTACGGTCTGGAAAAAAATAGACTCAGAAGCAGGCAAGCTCCTCAGCAGCCTCAAACCATGGAGCCTCCTACAGGTGCAGAGAAGGAGTGAAACAACCATGTACAGTTGTGCAGTGTTGAGTACAGACTAACTACTGTCAAGTTCTGGCTCTGGCCAGGGTTGCAGTTGGGGACAAGTCACTTTACTCTTCTGAGTTCCTGGTTCCTCTTCTAGGAAGAGGAGATGATAAAAGTACCTTTAGATAGAGTTGTTGAGACAGTTAAATTAAATGGGATGAAGACTGATTTTCCCCAGAGTTGCTCATTCCCAAGTTTCCTAGTTCCATAAAATGGTACTATCTCCCATCCAGTGTAATGGCTCAAGACAAAATGCTTAGTCATCCCTGATTTTATTCCTTTCCTCAAATCCCAAATCTATCAATAAGCCCAGATGATTCTGTTTCTGGAATACATCCTGAATGTGTGCACTGTGGTTTCTCTCCATTGCCTGGATCCTAGACTCAGACACTACCGTATCTTCCCTGGTCTACTGCGATGGCGTCCTACCTGGTCTCCCCATCTTCCTCTTGCTTCCTACAATCTGCTCTTCGCAAAGCAGCCATTTGTAATTGTTCAGTGTAATTACATGTAACTCCTTAGGTCATATCCATCCAATGGCTTTGCAGGGCATTTAGAATGAAATTCACAGGCCACTCCTCTATTCTTGCCCAGTTTGTTTCTCCAGTCCTACCCCCCTCTCTGCCATGCCCAGTGAGATAGAGATGGATCTTGCATTCTATTCTTAACATCCCATGAGAGCCTTGCCATGTCTTTACATGATAGAGTAGACTTCCTGGTCCCTGAACTTGGGGCTTGGACATGAGATTTGCTTTGGCCAGTAATATGTTAGTAGTTATGATGTGGGAAGAGCCCTGCAATTAGAGTTTGCCTCAGTTTTCTTTCTTTTTTTTTTTTTTAAAGATTTTTATTTATTTATTCATGAGAAACAGAGAGAGAGAGGCAGAGGGAGAAGCAGGCTCCCAAGGAGCAGAGAGCCCAATGCGGAACTCGATCCCAGGACCCTGGGATCATGACCTGAGCCGAAGGCAGACGCTTAACCATCTGAGCCACCCAGGCGCCCTCAGTTTTCTTTTTGATTCCTGCCATTTCCTTGCTGTTCTCTCTTTAAAGCTATTCTCCTTATCTGGAACCGAATTTTCCAACCTGGTGTTATTGACATATGGGGCTGGATATTGGTTGTGAGGACTGTGCTGTGAGATGTAGGATGTTAGCAGGATCTTCTCCTCAACCCACCAGAGACCAGCTGTAGCAACCAAAAATGTCTCCAGACATGATAAAATGTGCCCTGGAGAGCAGAATCATCCCTGATTGAGAACCGCCCTGTCTAGAAGACCTAGGGAATCTAGGTCTTCCTGGACATAGCTCCTTCTTGTCATTTACTTCCCACCTCAGAGATCCATGACCTTGCTCATTTTTTTCTTTACTTGTTTTTCTGCCTCTCCCTGTCACTACCACAATGGAACCTGGCACATGAGACAGGTACCCTAGAAACTGATTCTAACAAATGAAGGTTGGAAAGCATCTTGTCAACTGTGTTGACTGTCGAGCATTATGCAAATTAATTATAAAAGTAATAAAAGAGAAAAGTCATCGGAAACAGATCCACACAGAATCTAGCAGCTGGGAAGTTTCCGATGCTATAATTTTCCCTTCTGCAGCTGCTATCCTCTGAATGTTGGACAGAACTACCATCAGAATGAATGAATGTTCTGGAGCCAGAGCTGGGTTTGATTGACTAAGAAAGAAAGAACCCTCATTGGTCTTAGGATATCTTTAGAATGGATTTAAACAGCAAAATAGTTCAGTGGACGTGATTTAATTTGTTTCCCCCAAACAGCTGTGCCCCCCACTGATATCTCTGGCTCTGTTTGCATATGAAACCTTCAAATAGCCACAAGTTAATAGATGGGGGAGGATGTGTCAGAGTAGATGAATAGGGGTGCCAACCTGTTTCTTAATAACTAATTATGCAGGGAATTTATCATCACCCTCCACACATCCTCTTCCTTAATAACAGTTGACAATGCCAGTTTTCCCACTGGCGTCAGCCCATCACAGTGAGGTTTCGCTTTCTTTCTCTCTTCCCCCCCACCCAACCAAATGAAGACATCACCTAAATACAGAATCAGCAACATCAAAGGGTTTGCTCGGGCTTTTGGTGGTTCAGTGGATGGGAAGGCAAAAAACGGGGAGGTGGCACTGGCCCTTGGGGCCCAAATCACACTTTGATCTGCAAGTTGATGAGACAAGAAATGGCCCACGCTGTTCTGGGCGATGGCAGTCAATGAGATTTGGGGCAGGGGAGAGCAAGTAGAGACAAAGACAGATAAGGTCTTCCTGGACACCAGCCAGGACAGACCTGCTTGGACTCCATCTGACAGGACCTGAGACCTCATGGTAGATTCTCAGAGCCTGACAATTCAAAAAAAAAAAAACTTTTTACAAGTTTTCCCGAAAGCCTGATTTAAATTTCTCACGTTCCAGTGTCAGCCTATTTCACCTCGATCTTGCTTTTCTGGAAGCTGTGGAGAGTTGCTTCCAACTAATACTACAACTCCCACTGACACCAAAAAGCTGTAACTGGTTCTACCTGGACGCCCTCCCCCTGCTCCTTAGGTCCCACCTTGTCTGTCACTCTGCCCACCCAGTAGCCATAGCTTGGCTGAGTTATCCTTCTCAGGGACATCTGGCACTGGCTCAGCCAATCCGAACCTATCCCCGCAGAATGGAGCCCCACAGAAGGCAGCGGGGTCACATCCCAGCAAAGCGCTAAAGAAGAAATGACAAGCGGGGCAGATGCAGCTGGCAGACGTTTTCTTTGGCCGGTAGTTTTTTAAAAAATTGCAAACTTCACAAAAAAAACCCCCAGATTTTCCTTTTCTCTTGGAAAACTGGACGACCTGGCCACACTGGGCCGGTGCTCCTCTAAGGCGGATATTGGCTGGAGCAGAGTAGCGCCCTCTTCAGATGGGGCATCTGCGCTCCCGTTGTCCACACTGTTTTATTATTGCCCCCCTCGCTTATCCTCCCTCCTAGTGCTCGGAAGCGTATCGGCTGGAGAACCAAAGATCTCAAAAAGTGGGAGGAGCAGCCCCGTACCTGCTCTGTTGCAGTCTGTTTGCTTAACTCATTGATAGAGTCCACGAAAGCTCGTGTATCTGTTATGGGCTGAATTGTGCCTCCCAGCAGCACCCCCCCCGCTCCGCCTCCCCCAGACCCTGCCCCACCACCTTCATATATTGAAGTCCTAACTCCCAGTACCCCAGAAGGTGACTGTATTTAGAGATAGGGTCTTTAAGAGGTAATTAAGGTTGTATCAAGTAATTAGGGTGAGCCCTAATCCAATATGACTGTGTCCTTATAGGAAGAGTAAGAGATAGCAGGGATGTGCATGCACAGAGAAAAGGCTGTGGGAGGACACAGCAAGAAGGTGGTCAATCCTCCCACTAAGCGGGGAGACCTCAGAAGAAATCAGCCTTACCAACGCCTTGACTTCAGATGTCTAGCCTCCAGACCTGTGAGACAGTTAATTTCTGCTGTTCAAGCCACCAGTGGGCCTGCCTCTGTTACGACAGCCAGAGCTGACCGATGCAGTTTCCCATCAGTGAAATCCCCCGCCCCTGCCAAAAGTAACTCTTCCACGTACTTGCAAACCAAGGGTCTCTACTAATGAACGTGTTTTCCCCTACAGTGTGATTAGTCTCCTTCATTTTACCCAGGCCCCTTTCTTGAACTTTTCAGTATATTTTACTACAAGCTCCATGTTTGAAGACTCATAAACTAAGGTGAATGAGTTAAAGTCTTGGCAAAAAAAAAAAAGGCAAGTCATAAATGGAGGCAAATATTCATCCTCTCTTCAGGGCTGGGTTGACACATCTGAATACTGTGGCTAGACAAACACTAATCTCCATCCTCAGAAAATATGAACTCTCTGTCTGAAAGAGCGCAAGGCGGTATCTAGATCATGCCCTCCCAGTGGGGACCCTATGACAGCCAAGAAAGAGAAAATTGAATCTCAGATGGAAAAACATCTTCCTCTTTCTATGTATAAATCACACATATACATATAGCACACAGACGGATCTACACTACTCGTTTTAAAATTTCAGGGGAGGCTCATCAGAGAAAAATGCCTATGAAAGCTATTTGGAGAGGATGATGATAAAAAATGGTTGAGAAACACTGACTTATATGTTTGGTGTGGTGTTAATCTCCTTTCTTGGAAGGCACCGTGCTTTGGGGACTTTGTCTTCAGGTCCTTTGCATAGTGATACTAATGTGGACAATTTGGGGGATTCCCAAGTAGAAGAGGGATCTTTCTACTCTTGTGTAAATCAAACACAGACAAAACTATTTAATCTTGCTGACTGAAGGGTAAGGCTAAAAAAGAAGGAACTGGTGACGTTATGGCAGATACAGGTGGATGCCTGCCTTGACAGTATCCCCTCCACATTTGTTTTGGCAAAGTAGCCTCCCAACATGGAGGCTGAAAACTGGATACTTGTTTTCTCAGCCTCCTTTGCAACTGAGCATAAGCATGTGACCCAGGCCCTAGGGATGGAGGCTTCTAGAAAAGAGGCTCTTAACCAATAGAAAGAGTCTCAAGAGAAGAACAGCCCTGTCTCTCCTTCGGTGGGTTGCTGTCATGTCCCATGTGTTGCCTGGCACTTCAGCAGCCATCTTGGGGCCATGAGGCCGTGAGGCTCAGGAATCAACCAGCTAAGTAGAGTGAAGTGAAAGAAGCAAGAGCCAGAGTCACTGATGAAATGAATCAGAGAGGTAGAAATGACAAGAGAAAAGAGTAATGAATAAAATTGACATTTCATAGCTAAAACTCACAAAGCTAAATTTGGGGAACAAGTGATCAAGTACAATAGACCAAGGGGAAAGTAGAAGAAAAAAGTCCTGGGTCTTACTTGGTTCTAGTACTAGGCAGATGGGTAACTTTGGACAAATTGTTTAGCTTCTCTAAACTTTGGAGGGGAATGCTTATCCATCTTTCTTTAGAGGGTTTTTTGGTCTGCACTGTCGATTTGGCTAAGCTGGAATGACATTTCCTAGAATCCTTTTCCCTGTGTGTGTCTGGGTTGCTGTTGGCAAATTAATTAATTAATTAATTAATTAATTAATTATTTTACAAAAGCATGAATTTGGAAGGGAGAAGTGAAGCAGCAACCATGATTCTTGGGTCATTATACTTGATGCATTAAGAGACAGATGAAGTGGTACCAGTAGTTCTAGCTTGGCGTCACTTCCTCCTACCCGACTTCCACCTCTTCTTCACCTTTTTTTTTTTTTTTTAAGATTTTATCTATTCATTTGAGAGGGGGGTTGGGGAGAGAGAGCATGAGCAGGGGAAGGGCAGAGGGAAAGGGAGAGGGAGAAGCAGACTCTCTGCTGAGCAGGGAGCCCAATGCAGGGCTCAATCCCAGGACCCTGGGATCGTGACCTGAGCCGTAGGCAGACGCTTAACCCACTGAGCCACCCAGGCGTCCCCCACCTCTTCTTCCTGACTGCCAGTCCTATGTACCGACAATGACCCCACACCTCCTGCCAGACTCCACGATAACAGCCTTCTGAAGACTTCATACCTGGTTCTCCTTTGCTACCCCCACTGTGGCTGTGCGACAT
Source organism: Neomonachus schauinslandi (assembly GCF_002201575.2). Lineage (NCBI taxonomy): Eukaryota > Metazoa > Chordata > Mammalia > Carnivora > Phocidae > Neomonachus > Neomonachus schauinslandi. Next base: position 176,085,429 of record NC_058403.1, on the reverse strand, counting down.
GCCTGACCTGTATTCCCTTGCAAACTCCTTCCTAGTTTCCACCTGTACCAGCTCTGCAGGGGGACTGGTTCGAGAACTGGGTCTTGTCGACTTTACTCTGATCCTCCAACTCTTCCTTTTGGACCTTTAGTTTTCAACTCGTCCCACAATTGTGTGAGGTCTTCTTCTTCAAATTAATCCTTCATTCCAAAGTATTCACAGTGGTTCTGCTTTCTGGATTAAACCCCATGTGATACAAGAATCAAATGAAACAATGAATCCAGAGCAATTAGCACAGCACCAGGCACATGCCAAGAACTTAGTAAGCTATTAATAATTATTATCAACGTTCTCACTCCTATTAAAGCAAAAGGACTCAGAGACCCCACTTTCTAATTGCCTCATTATGCAGAGGACTAAACTATGATCCTGCCCAGTTAAATGACTTGCCCAGGGTCGTACAGCTCAGGTGTGACCCAACCAACCAGAATTCAGGTCTTCTAATTCCTAGTCCTACCACTTTTCACAGATCCTGGCCTGTTGCCCAAACGATCCTACTATTCTGGTTACCACACAGCATGATGCCATGGGCGGCAAATGGTATAGTACACAATTCTAACCAGCCTAAACCACATGGAGGGTTTATTGGCTCATGTAACCAAAACGTTGAGATAGAGGGTCGACTTCAGACATAGTATCATGATGTCAGCAGGGCTAAGCTCCAATTTTTCTCTCATCTCTTTCAGCTAGGTCCCTACCAAAAGCAGCTACAGCAGCGCCACGCCTCACACTTCCAAACTACAGCTGTCTTGAGGAAGACAGAGTCTTTGTTAAGAGATTGAGATTCAATATGATTGGACCAGTGTAGGTCACGTGTCCACCTTCACCCAATCTCTGTGGTGGGGGGGGCAGAGTTGGCATGCAGTGATTGGCTCTGTCTAGGTCACGTGCTACAAACCTAGGCCTGCGGGGATCAGAGGTGGGTGGGGAGAATCAGCCTCCCCAGAACCACGTGGACCCTTAATAGAAAGTGGCGGAGGGAGTAGGAAACGTGGACGTGACTGCTGGGGAAGCAACACGTACGGGGTGATTTATTACATTTCTTGCCTTAGTATCTTTTCCCGGGTATCTGGGATGAAGCCAGATGAGCACCATTTCCAAAAGAAATGCAGTCATAAGTAATGTCTTTAAAAGCAGTGGCCCTGTCATTAAATCTTTATGGTGATTTAGTTTAATGTAAAATGCACATCAACGTGAGGCTCTTGAGTCATGGGGATGGTGGGGGCATTAGGGCTGCATCTGACTCCTGGTCTGTCCTATTAGTTGGTTTAAGAAACACGACCTCCTCCCAGGTGACATCCCACAGAATGGAAATGTGGGATGAGAAATCTGCCAGGATATAATAATGCTGTCCTTCTTGAGAGTACAGACCCAGGAGAGAAGCAAGAAATTTGTCCTGTACCTTAAAAAGGGAATCTCTGTTTTGTTTTGTTTTTTAATGGCTAATATGATGTATAAATAATGTACAAGGAGGTGCACAAATCTTAAGTTTTCAGTTTAATGATCTGATAATTATATGTGCCTGGGTAACCACTATTCAAAACAAGGTATGGGACATGTTCATCACCCTAGAAAGTTTCCTCACTTCCCCTTGCAAGTCAATTCCAGACCTCTACTCCAAACCACTCTCTGATTTCTATCGATGTGCATTAGGTGTTTGTCTCTTCTTAGAGTCTACACTAATGGAACAAGATAGTATGTGTCTGGCCCCTTTAGTTATAACATTTCTTGAGATCCATTCACATTGTTGTGTGTAGCAATAGTGTGTTCCTTTGTATTGCTCAGAAGTATCCCACCCTATGGACATATGATAATTTTATTTATTCATTCTCCTACAGATAGACATTTACATGGTTTCCGATTTTTGGCTCTTACGAAAATAATGCAATAAACATTCTTGTATAATTTGTTCTGTGCAATATTTTCATTGCTCTTGAGCAGATACCTAAGAGTGGAATTGCTGGGTCATTCGGGTGGATGTATGTCGCATTTATCAGAAACTGCTAAGAAGTTCTCTACAAGTGGTTGTGCCATTTTATACTCCCAGCAGTGTAGGAGAGTCTTGGAATTGGATCCTCATTTCTGATAGAGACTGCCGACATTTTTGTTTCCCAAAGGTCCATTTCTTCCTAGGTGAGAAGGGGAATGATCCACATGGAAACCCAGCAATGGCAGCTTTGGGGTGACAGAAGTGTGAAGCCCTAGGTCTCCTGGCCCCCCCATCCATTCTCTCCCCACTCTGCTCTGCTCTGTATCACAGAAGGCTCCTTGCCTCAAGGCTCCTGGTTGGGTGTGGCCACTAGAAGGTGCTGGGTTGGGTGTGGCCAGTGGAAGGAAGCTGTCGTGAATTTGGAAGGTGGGAGGAAGGGATAAGGCAGAATCTCTCTTATTCTCTGTGTTCTTACAGTGACAGTATGTCTTTCTTGGCATCAGCTTCCACCGCACAGACCTGGCCAGCTCCAGCCTCTGGTGGGGAGCTCCAGCTCCTGGACCCAGGTAACACCACCTGCTCACTTGCTCTCACTAGCCTGGTAGTGGTAGCATCTTCCTGCCAGTGCAAATCTCTGGGTTGCCTCTCAGTTCACTGTCCCTTGCTTCTCAGCCCCTTCCTTCATCTGAGTAAACAGTTTCTTGTATTACATTGCTTTTGTTCACATACTTCGAGTGGGTTCTGTTTTCCTCATTGGACCTTGACAGATACACACAGCATCAAGGATTAACAGAGACCATTTTGAGGCCAAATCACATCTGAGGCCTGCCAGGCAGATTTACTGTCAAATCCTAGAACTGCAAAAATAGGACAGCCTTCTTCAGAAACACCATCTGGTACCACAGTATTCCCCTAATGTCTAGTCTAAGTCCCTGCTGTGACAAAGTTTGCATCTGATAACCAGACAGAACCAAGTCACTTGGCCGCAGGAGTGAATGTGAGCCTTGGTGTTAGTGGATTCGTAGGTCATGTCTTAGAACTGACAGAAGCCATAGTTGTGTTGCTGGGAGAAGAAAGGGAGAGGCTGGGAGGAAAAGGGATATTTCTAAGCAGCCACCATAATTGGATGGTTTGACCCAAATTCTAGGTTGTCAGGCCACATACTTGGCTTTCAAGGGAGGCAGTCATTTCTGCTGTTCCTCTGCTTCTCTCTTCAGGACTTAAAACAATGCCTGCCAAATAGATACTCAGTAAATATTTGCAGAATTGCACTTGCTCATTCATTCATTTGTTGAATACTAACTAAGTACTTGGATGATTTAGGAGTCTCGATTGCAAGTGACCGAAAGCCAAATCAAATTGATTCAAGCAAAAAGGCATCATAGTAACCCATGTGACTGAAAAGTCTAAGGATATATTAGCTTCAGGCATGGCTAGATCCAGGTGCTCAAATGATGCATCAGGAGTTCCTGGCTCTCCATTTCTCAGCTCTGCTTTCCACTGTGTTGATTTCATTGCAGATAAACTCTTCCAAGGGAGGGTGAGAAGGCTTCCCATAGCTCCCAACTGACATCCCATCAGAACAATAATCATAGGGGAAGGAGAGCGCTTGTCTTTTAAAATACTTTTTGTGAAAATCTAGGGCTCATCACTCACCACTCTGATAGTCCTGGCCTGGGTCTGCTGCCTCTCCTTAGCCAAAGAAGGAGCCAGGGCACTTTGATTCATGCTCTATCCAAGACTGTCTGCAATGGGGGAGGGGTTGTTCCCCAAAGGAAAAACAAGGAGCTACTGTCAGAAGGACAGATGGATGCTAGACAAGCAGAAATGACAAATGGTTCACTATGGGCATGTCTATGTGACAGGCACTGTGGACCAGGGGTAACAGCAGGGAACATTTCACAGTCTCTCTGTTCTCAAGATGCTTACACTCTAGCAGGGAAGCCTGGTGGAGAGCAATGACTGAGAATCAAAGACATCAATCTTATCACAGCAGAAGTACAGGTTGCAAGAAGAGCAATCTCCCTAAATGTTTTTCATAAGTTACCATTCCAAAACCCGAATGTCCTCAGATTTGGCCAGCCTGGGTGCCAGGAAACTAGCTCTGTGTCCACATTGGACACTCAGAGTTTCAGTGATGTCTTCCAGAAAGCTTTGCTGGAGCTAGAGTCTATAACAGATTGTGCAGCTTACGTGAAATGCCAAGAGTCTCTGGGAGAATGGGCTGTAAACAATTTGGTCCCATTGTGGCACGGGGCAAGGGGGCATGGAATGGAATCAGCTGGGCTGAAATGCACTCTGGGAAATCTTCCAACTTTCAACCAGGTGGGAAGACAAAAAATTTGATTTTTTCCGATTAGACTTTCTTATATTCAGATAATTCGTTTCACATGAAATCGTAGGCAGTGATACAGAGAGATCCCATGTACACAGCTCCCCAGTCTCTCCCAAAGAAAACATATTGCAAATACAAGCAGAATACGAGGACCAGGTTTCTGACATGGATGCCATCCACACACTGTATTCTCCAGTTTTACTCGGATTCATTTGAATGTGTATCTGTGTATTTAGTTCTATGCAGTTTTATCCCATGTGTCAGTTAGCATATCCAGCACCACAGTGGAGATACAGAACAATTCCACTCCCACAACGATTCATCCAGTGGCTTAATTATAACCCCACCCACCTCCCTCCCAAGGAACTCATCTTCCCTCCTCCCTAACCCCTGGCAACCACTCGTTTGTTCTCCATTTCTATGATTTTGTCATTTCCAGAATGTTATGCTACTTTTTGAATTGGCGTTTTTTCGCTCAGCGTAATTCCCCGGGAATTCATCCAGTTGTTGCCTGTTGGGTGGTTTGTTTCCTCTTATTAGCGAGTAGTGTTCAAGGGTAAGGTTGCGCCACCCAGGGAAGGACGTCAGGCTTCTTTCCAGTAAAGCTACTATGAACATTTGTGCGTAGGTTTTTGGGTGAACATAAGTTTTCACTTCTCCGGGACAGATGTCCTAAAACTGTGGTTCACTTTGTACTATAGCTCACCCATATCTGTGCCTTCCTTGGTATGACCTCCTCCCCTCCACCCACCTCCCTCCTCCCTTCGTTGGTGGAGACCTCCCTGATGCTGACCAGCTCAGGTGTTCGGCAAGCATTTTTAACCATTCAGGGCAAGCTGACATGGATCACTCATTGTACATTTCACAACATTCTCACTGAAGGGGTATTGCCTTGTGTTTTTAAGTGTTTTCTTTTTTTTCCCCTGTCGTCCCACAACACTTTTTTGCTTCCTTTCTTCAGCTCAAGTGTTATCTTCCTTCCCAGCAGGTCTGGCCTCCTCCCGTTGGTCCCTCCCAAGTGTCACTGTATCTTCGGTGCTTTCTGGACTGCCACACACTGAGTTTCAGGATGCCAATTCCCTGACGCCTTTGTTCATGCCTGCAACACGTGCTTAATTAGCCACTACTTTGTGCCAAGGGTGAGGGAGACAGTGGGAAACCCAACAGATACAAAGACACAGTCCTGCCTTCATGGAGCTTCGAGTCAATGAAGTGAAAAAGATCAGAGAGGAAAAAAAAATAATAAATGGAGCGATTAAATAAACCAGAGAGATACATATTGTCACGAAGGCTCTGATGGAAATCTCGTGCGGCTGCATGAGTCAGTGACACGAGGGAGGTGCGCGGCGCTACGTGAGGTGGTCAGGGAAGGCCTACCTGAGGATGCGGCATCTCATCTAAGACAGCCCTAGCTTGAGAACTCATGTGCCACCATCTCCCTTCCAGTGCCTGTGACAGACATCCTTCATCCACCTGCATACAGCTTCAGAATCCTTCTCAACACTCTTCTCCCTGCGGCCACTCCCTAAGGACCTGGATAGAACACATGAAAGGGAACTGTCTTGCCGATGTGACGGAGTAGTCCTTCAGTGAACACAGAGTTAGAATGAACACACCATCCTCTAGGAAGAATGGACAGATATTATGCAATTCATTGGCTCAATAAAGAAATAGATCGTGGGATGCCTGGGTGGCTCACTCGGTTAAGTATATGCCTTCGGCTTGGGTGGTGATCCCAGAGTGCTGGGATCGAGCCCCACATCGGGCTCCCTGCTCCTGCTTCTCCTTCTGCCTGCCGTTCCCCCTGCTCTGATAAATAGAGAAATAAATCTAAAAAAAAAAAAAAAAGGAAAAAAAAACGTGGCAACAAAGTTACGTGGCCTGCCGGATAAAATGCAGATTCCTGGGCCTTGCTGCAAAGATTCTGTTTTGCTAGGTCTTGGGTGGGACTTAGGTGGCTGTATATGCACATGTATTTCTGGTGATTCTGATGCGGGGGATCCATGGACCAGAGTCTCAGAGTCCCTGGCATGCTTACGGGCTACGAAGACGGCCTTGTTCCCCTGACTAACACATCGGCCCCTCCCACCCATGCATCTACTTTACCCACTTATTTCCATCTACCGGCCCAGGGCGCCGAATGTCCAGTGTCACCGGAAACTCTAGGCAGGGCAGTGAGATTGTGACCTGGTGCTCTCTCCTACCTCCCTCTCCAACCTCAGCAGGTACCATGCTGCCCTCACTCTCTTGGCTCCAGCTTCCTGGCCTCTTTTTAGTCTCTGGGAGGCAACTACTCCAACAAGTACCCATTGTTTCCTGTACCTGGGACACCCTTCCTTCCCTTTCTTCACCCATTGAGCTCACTTGGGGAAGGCTCTCTTTCCGTCCCTGACAGAAGTTTCACTAGGCCACAAAAATTAATTTTATGCAATTTAAGAAGTGGTACCCCTTTCTTAAGACATTTTAGATATCGTCTTCCAGAAAACTATGAAAATAAATATTCATATCCATAATGAATGGTTCTCCCCAGAGCTGGGCAGTGCACAGCCTACCCAGCTATATACAAGCGTCTTGATACTTGTCGTGGTTCAGATTCCCATCTCACTACTTCTCAGGGCACTAAGGACTTCCCCTTGGGAGCACTGATCACAGTTGCAATTGTAAACAGCAATGCCGATTAATACCTCTTTACCGGGGTGTAAATAGGGAATCTGTCTGGTTTTGTTCACGTTTGAGTCCCTGGGCCCTGTGACAGCGCTTGGCTCATAGTAGTCATTTAGTGACTGTCTGAGCAGCTTTCGCTCCTACATTGCTCTCCAGTCCTCCCAAAAGAGCTCTTTCCGGGTGCCTCTTCTGCCCTACTGTGAGTCCCCATCGCACCCAGCTGTCCCTGTCATCACATGTATCACAAAGTATTGCCACTGGCTGGTTTCTTGTCTCTGTTTCAACCCACCCATTCCCTAACACTCTAGGAAACTCTAAGCTCCCTCAGAGCAGGAGCCGTGCCTGTCTTGTTCATCCTTTGTCTTCCTGTGACTTGGCTGGCGTGCAGCCGTGGCAGAGTGTGCTGAGCACTCGAGCGAGTTCTGCCAGGCTGCGCTGGGACTGGGAGGTGAGGGGGGGACGACCACTGCGCGGCACCTCTCCAGGAGACCCTCCCCGTAAGAAGCCTGGCTCCTAGCTCACTCCGCAGGGCAGAGGCTCCTGTTGTGTCAGCGATTACTATAATTCGAGCCACTTCTCACTCAAATCCCATTGGCTGATAAGAGAATGAATTTAGAGCACTGTCTTTCAAAGAATATCTTTATTCAGTCCCTGCCAATTTCCTATTCAGTCCCTGCCAATTTCCTACAATGCATCCCCCTAATAAGCCTTGAGACCCCGAAGCCGGAGGCAAACAGGTGCTCCAGAATGGGTCAACCTTGCCGTCCCAGGCAGCCCTTGAACCCACTTTCTCAGCCTTCACAGGCAGATCTCTGCAGAATAATAAGACCCACAAATCTTTTGTCTGGAAAATTATCTTCCCCTAACACTGGAAGCTGTTACCATGGAAATAAAACAGCCTATTAGCCCAAATCTACCAAAATACGGGAGCAGCCTGGCTGCATTTCTGAGGCCCTTCATTAATAAGGAGAAAAGCAGATTAACCTTTAAGAGAATTGACAAGAATGGCCATGACTTGCTGGGTTATGATTTCCACGTTGAGTTTATCGGAGCTAATATCTCAGCCTGGAGCGGCCATGCTCCAGGATGGGAAAGGAAAAAAGACACGACTCAGTCTGAAGATTCAAAGGCCTGCCTGGTCTGGCCTGTGGGTCTCGGCCACCCAGGGCTGCTTCTGGCCCGCGGATTCCCGGGGAAGGCTCCTCCCTCGACCCGGTTCGCTGGAAGGAGAGCAATTTTCCTGTCTCCTGTTGAGCAGCTGCCGAGAAAGAGGCAGGGCACTGCAGGGGGCTCCTGGCAGCACAGCCACGATGCCAAACAGAAGCCGGCGACAGATGGAACTGAACCCAGCCTGGCCCGGTCGGCCCCCTGCTTTCTGAGGCTCCCTGGTGCCCAATCCCAGACACGCAGGCTGCTGAGAGAGGCAGCAAGGATTCTGCAGCTTCCTGTGGCCGGGTTCCGAGCTTGCAGGTGCCAAGCAGGGGAGTTTGCAGCCCTCCGGCAGCCCTCCGGCAGCCCTCCGGCAGCCCTGGGCATCCCAGGGCCAGGCAGCCGCTCCCTGCAGGGCCCTCCCATCTAACCACAGGCAGGTGGGAAGTGTCAGGGTCTTGACAGGTGTCAAGAGGGACTCAAGCCTCCGGAAACTGACAACAGCGCACAGTAGCTTGGGCTGTGCTTGACAACGGCTCACGGATTTCCGTGGATTTCTTTTTCATCCTGTTTTTGGTTCCAAGTTAAAGGAAGAAAGGTAGGAGAGTGTCCCCGTGAGCACTGGTCATCATTATTAAAGGGTCTACCACCCGAGACACGTTGTGATATCCTCCTCAGGTGTCTTTCTGTGCCTCTGGTGACTGACAGCAGGAAATGAATACAAGGCACCTGTTCCTGTCAGCAGTGTCCTCGTGGTTCTGTACATCCTTCCACTCCTTTTCAGTAAGAGTGGCACAAGTTGTACTGGAATGTTCCCCCAAATAACCACCGTTAGGCAGCCTTGGCGACTGCTGTAGCAAATGAGTCTCAGATCCCAGCCATTTCAGAAAAACAGCAGCGCCTTCAGAGGCCCAGATCCTCTCCATCTGGTGGCTCCATCGTTTCCTGGGGCCTTGGGACACCTCACTGGATCCTTGTATCTGGCTGGGAGTTGACAGGGGACGGTATGGAAGACCTGGGTAGGGGAGAGGGGCAGTTTCCAGAGGCCAGGTCTCCTGCTCTCATCCCACTGGCCAAGACTAGGCACAGACTCCACCTCTAGAGGTAAGGGGCGGGGTAAGAAAAGCTTGCTAACAAGGTGCCAGGGCAGGAGAGGGGACCTCAGGTATCAGAGATAACAAGAAGCTCCGACATAAACACTGGGTCCCAGCTGATGATAACAGACCCTCACTTCCCTATCTTCACTGTTGAGCTTCTACCTCTAAGAGTAAGGCGGTTCCTAGCTTTTGCGGTGTCAAACATTGCCCAAGGTGTATGTCGTGGAATTCAAACACTGCAATGTGCTTCTCATAAACTGGGTTCCTTGAACAGTTATGTTTGGGAAACAATGAAAAAGACATATTCCTCCTGGGCATTCACACCATACGGTGGCATATGAAAGGCTCTGATAAGTCCTGCATTTCAAAAATCTTTCTTTAGTTAAAACATTCCCCTCATTTACTCAATGAGAGGACTCTTGTTTTTTTTTTTTTTAGATGAAAACTGAGTAACATTTCCTGGAGTCAATGTTCTAAGCAGTATACTTTAAGAAAACAGACCTAATCCAATCTTGTTTTGGTTTTTTTTGGCACACAAATGCACCACGGCTCAGAATGAGGACCTGACTTACCGAAGATCAAACAGCTTCTGAGGGAGCTGCAGTCCTGCACCAGATCCTCAGTGTGTTCCTTTCTCTAAACTTCTCCTATGAGGTTGTGCCTCCCAGGAACACGAGATCAGCAAGAATATACTAAGCTGCAGCCTAACCTCAACATTTTTTACCAAATTCATTTACCAAATAAATGAATAAACTGTGCCTCAGCTTTCTCACCTGTAAAATGGGTTCATAAGATTGTGCATTTAAAACACTTAGCCCAGAGCAAGGCACTGGGCAGCAACTGGACAAGCATGGCCCCTGTCCTCATGGGAATGACCCACCACAGAGGTGACGGACAGATAACTAAATTAATCATGAACTGTGCAAGTGCTAAGCCGAAATCACCCAAGAGGCTGAGAATAAGCAAGTGGTGAATGAGCTGTTGTTGGGGTATAATGTAATTAAGATTATGACAATTCTGATTTATGGGTCTCTTCCAACACCACCAAGCAATTCTCTGAGATGCCAGCTGGCAGACCTACAATTTAACTCCGTTCTGACACTATCTACCTGACACTATCTAACCCACAGGTTAAGGGCTCGGTCCTACAAGACTGCCCTTTTGCCCCCTTTTAGAAGCTAGTTGAAAGTCCAGATTGTCACCTCTGCTTCTGAACAACAGGCTATAGATCGGAGGTTCTAGTGATTCCCTCCTGCGGTTTGATTAATTTGCTAAGGCAGCTCACAGAACTCAGAGAAACATGTTACTAACTAGATTGCTGGTTGATTATAAAAGGAGCGTCCACATCTTCTCCAGGCACGCTGGTCTCCCCAAATCTCTTTATGCTCATCAACCTGGGAGCTCTCCAAATCCCCTCCTTTCGGGTTTTTGTGGAGGCTTCATTCACAGGCATAACCGATGGCTGACTCCATCTCCAGCCCCTCTACCCTCCCCAAAGACCAGGGGGTGGGACTGAAAGCTCCAACCCTCTAATCACAGGGTCTGTTCTCCTGGCAACCCGCCCCCATCCCTAGGTGTGGTCCCAGAGCCCCCTCATTAACATAACACAAGACATCTTATGGCTCTCATCACAGGAAATTCCAAGAGTTTTAGGAGCTCGGTGCCAGAAATGGGACGGAGACCAATCTATTTTTCTTGTTCTAAATCACGGTAATATTTGGAAATTTTCAGATAAAACACTTCAAAGAAATGTCCCCTTTGCACCCTCGTGCACTTAGGGCATGCCTTTTCTCTTTCACTGCTCTCTGCGGACGGGGTTAATTCAGGAGGAATGTTCCAGATGTCTTCCTGCAGGCCCTCTCAACCTGAGCACTATGGACGTTTGCTCAGATAATTTGTCCTGTGCATAGTAGGATGTTTCACAGCATCTCTGGCTGCTACCCGCTAGATGCCAGAACTATTCTGCCCACCTCCTCCCCCTATTTGTGACAACCAAAAATGTTCCCTGGGGGGCAAAATTACCTTCAGGTGAGAGCCACTGCCTTGTGTCGACTCAAGGCATTTCATTGTAGAGATGGGAAACAGGGACCATAATATCACCAGACCTACCCTTGTCTCCTCACCTGCATCCTTCTGGAATGAGTGGCGTACCAGCTTTCCAATCAGAGCGGGTGTGGAGGAACCGTCTGTGCTTCTCTCTCCTCCTTCCCGTGCCCCAGAAAAGTCCAAGTTAATTTCCAGCCATCCCACTACAACCTCTCAAGAGAAGAAAGGAAAGTTCCTTGGTTTTGCACTCGGCAGCACAGCAGCCTGAGCCCTTTGTGTTTCTGATTTCTGTGCTAGGACTTACAGTAGGGAATAAACACTTCTTTGAAAGCCCTGGGCATTCCAGGGAAAATCAGTCAGCAGGCTCTGAAGGAGAGAGCGCCATCCAAGGACTCATGGGTAGGAGGTACCAGGCCCATCACGGGGTGTGCAAAGAGAAAGAGCGGCAGGATGAGGTGTGTGCACATTCACAAGACATGGCTCTTCATTTACCGGGTGTCTCTGCCAAGTCACTTGAACTGAGGCTGTTTCCTCGCTTGTAAAAGGAGAGTAATGCTCTCGTTACTAGGGGCTGCATTTAGGTATGTGCTAAGGGCCACATCCCAATGATTCTTGCCCTATACCACTCAAAGAATCACGGGTGAGCATTACATTAGATAATGTGAATTTAAGGGCTTTGTAAACTGCAAAGTGCTGTAAAAATCCAAGGTCTAATTAGAATTACCACCTGCTTCAGATACTTATACCTACAACTGAACAAACCTCCAGGAGGCAAAATAGCAAAGTGGTTAAGAACACAGGTTTCAGAGGCAACCAGCCCTGCTGTCAAATCCTGGACGTGCCACACTAGCTTGTGTGACATTGGGCCCATGATTCAACCTTTCTGTGCGTCAGTGCGGTCACTTGCGAAGTAGAACTAAACAAGGTTTTTCCCAGAATTTAATCCGTTCATTTAAAGCATTTAACACAGGGTCCGCCACGTAGTACCTCCTCACTGACACACTTCCTGCGTATTGCTCTATCCCAGAGGGATCTTCAAGGAGAAGAGGACAAAGCCAGGGTTGAGAGAGAAGGGAGGTGGAAGGATGGGGGAGCCTGAACGTGCCAGTGGAGGGGAAAAGGCCCAGCTCACAGGAGTGATTCTGGGACATTTTGACTCAGAAGGCAAGAAATAATACGACTTTGCGTGTGCTATGCCAAGCACGATCAAGGGGAAGAATCTTGCCAGTAACTCTTCTCAAACTCTGCATCTGTCTCTGCCGCCAGGATGGGCTCCTTGGCCGTGTTACTCCATTTGTGCTGTACCTGGGAGGCTGAAGCTAATCCCTGGGGTTCTTCCTGTGTCAGGTCAGCCCCCACCCTTGCACATGAATGTGCGCGCGTGCACACACACACACACCAGCCGTGGGTATCTCCACTTCAGCCCAGCCCTGCTTCCTGGCAGTCTTGCCCATCCACTGGAAGAGGCCAAGGAAGACAAAGGCAGGTGGCAGGCGCACCTCGGAGAACAGTGCCCTCAAGCCTCTGACAGTATGAGAGTAGACATTTGTGCTAACCGACGACACTTCTCTAGGTTTCTGGTTCTTGCTCTTTAATTCGGATCTCCCAGGTGGAACTCTCTCCCCTATCTTATAGGCAAAGATTTGTGTGCAAATAGTTTATTTGGGAAGAAGCACAAGTGAGGGGATGGGGCACTGAGCCAGGGAAGGGAAAGAAGCCAGTAGAGGGCATTGTTAAGCAAGGTCCTGTTGGGGACAGTTGGGGCTCATTCCTTCTGGGGAGCCCTGGGAGACCGTGTGGACGATGCCTCAGAGTTACCCTACCTGAAGGTGCAGGGCTGGGTCTTGTGCATCCATCATACTAGCTGAGGGTGTGTCTTAACCCATTTGGGTTGTCGTATCAAAAATGCCATAGAATGAGAGGCTTATAAACGGCAGAAAGTTATTTTTCATGGTTCTGGAAGCTGGGAAGTTCAGGATCAAGACTAGGGGATTCAGTGTCTGGTGAGAGCCTGCTTCCTGGCTCACATGTTCTCCCATGGTGGAAGGGGCAAGGGAGCTCTCTGGGGTCTCTTTTATAAGGGCACTACACCCATTCATGGGGGCCATACTTCCCAGAGGCCTCACCTTCTAATACCATCACCTTGAGGGGTGGGATTTCAACATTATGAATTTGGAGAACAGGGATATTCAGTCTATAACAGACTGCTCCCAAGGCATTCATTCTCTGCCCTGCCTAGAGCATCTATCCTATGGGGAGAATGCCCATAAGCAGAGTCCCAGCGGCAGCCAGGAGCTAGCTGCCTTCACAGGTAGAAATGAGTGTCAAGGGCATACAGGGTCCCCAATACTGTCTGCTCCCATTTCCTAAAACTTCCCATGCCTCAGGGCCCTAGACACAAGCCCAGCATTGGCCATGGCAGGGGGGGAAAGGAGATGTCAGGGGCCCCTCCCTCCACCCCAGCCTCCCAGAGGGGAACCATGTTGAAACTGCTGAAATATTGATGGAACTCTAAAAAATATGTGGAATCCGCTAAGGAACTTGGAAAACATCAGTCACAGTTCTGTTTATTTGATGCCTCTCTAACCATGGCAAATTTTTCATCAGGAGAGAAGATTAAAACAAAGTAAAACCATGAGCACTTTCTCCGGGGAGAAGCCCAAAACTCATTTCTCTGTCTGTTCCCAGCCAGCCCCCTCAATGCTAATATTGAAATGTGTTTTAAAAAGCTCCCCCCATCCTCTTTCTCCCCCTAGTATTGCAGATCTCCATCCCTTTCTCATTAGACTGGCAGGCTGGGCTGGGAAAGAGGATGAATATTCGGCAGTGTGCTCTGCAGATGATCTCCCCCAGCTGATAGAAACCAAGGTCCCCAGACCATCTCGGGAGTGTCCTGATTCTCTCCCCCTGGGCACTGTAGCTTGCTGCCTGGGTGAACTTTTCCCACATGCCGAATCCCCTGAAACTCCCTGGTAATAACAGGACCCACCTCTAGGGGTTCTTGTGAGGATTAAATGAGATCATAAAGGCACACACTGAGCACCGTGCATGTCAAGAGTCCCATCCTGGGGGTAGAGTGGGGGGCTTCAGCCCCCCACTCTTCCCCTTCTTACAGTTCTGATCCACTGAGTCTCACTCAGTGTTGGTGATCGACTTTCTCAATGGATTATGAAACCTTTATGCAAAAAGCCCCTGGTGGCCTGCCTGTGATTCCTACACATGCTGGAGCCCTAAGGAGGGACCTTGCCAGGAGCCTGGCACATTTTCCCAGGGATCGAGAGAAGGGAGATAATGCTCCGTCAAGTGCAACTGCCCCTCAGGGTCTGGGTTCATCCCTCAATGACCCCAGCATTCAGAAGTCAGTGTAAAGAGGAGCATGGAGGAAGGGGGGATTCATTCCAACCAAAGGGGTCATGCTTCGACCACATCTGTGTTCTTCTGTTCCTTCCTGGGTGTCACACTCTGAGGGATGCTGGCACATGGAAACACTTTTGAGATACATAGATCAACTGCCAGGCTGTATAGGACGCGGTGTGTGGGTGGAATGTGAGCAGAGAAGGGGGAAGGGGGTGGGCAGTGAGAAAACTTACATTTCTAAAGCCTCTAATGCAAGCGGCGCAGGAAATACTAATGAAATCGAACTAATGAGAATATTAAAACAGAAAGCTGCGCATATTGGATCAGACCGTTGGGCTGCACATAATCATATTTTAGCAGCAGGTAGCAGCTCAAGCTCTTAGGAATATGAAACCCAAAATGGAGGGAGGAATTCCCTTCTTTAGAAGGCTAACTGCTCAAGCTCTAAGAAATAGTAAGCCGAGGGGCACCTTGGTGGCTCAGTTGGTTAAGCGTCTGCCTTTGGTTCAGGTCATGATCCCAGGGTCCTGGGATTGAGCCCCGCATCGGGCTCCCTGCTTGGCGGGAAGCCTGCTTCTCCCTCTCCCACTCCCCCTGCTTGTGTTCCCTCTCTCGCTGTGTCTCTCTCTGTCAAATAAATAAATCTTAAAAAAAAAAAAAAAGAAAGAAAGAAAGAGTAAGCCGAGAACAGAGGGAGAAATTCCCGTCTTTCAGGAGGCTACTGAGATCTCAAAGCACGGGACTCACAAACATTGGCAGTGGGGAAATTACCGCGTCTCTTCCCACCCTCCCAGCGCCAGCCAGCATCTGGTGCCCTGCTCCTGGGATGTCCAGTTGTCCTGTTTCTAGCAGCTGTCTCACAGGACCAGGAATCGAGCCGGCTCCTGTTCATCCCTAATTCTATTTGCTTTGGCCAAAACATCAGAAGAGAGGTGTTAGATGTGGTCCCTGCTCAAATGTAGCTCACAAGGGAGACTGATTAGGGAATCTAAGCAGTGCGTGGTCATGAATATTCAGGGAGAGAGAAAAACAAACAGGGTTTGTGGGGCATGTAACTGAAGACAAATAAATACTCGAGCAGAGTCACAGGAATGGAGCTCAGGGATCATGGAGGCCACTTCACCAAATGGACTCCCACGGATGCCCTAGTGACGTGGTACCTGGAAGATCAAGGCCAGGGGTGGTGGCTCTGTTTGCTGCTGTATTCTCAGTGTGTCGCATGGTGCTGACACCCAGTGGGAGCTCAATAAGGACTGGCTGAATAAACGAAAGACCAAACGTCCGAAGCCCCCAGCCCCTTTCCTGTAGATGTTTTGTTTGTCATAAACAAGATTTTAATGCCTATTAAAGTTAAGTGCCGTGTTAAGCAGAATTCTAAATGTGATCCCCCAAGATTCCCATCCCCTGTTATTCAATCAAACAGGAACCTGGGCCCTGCTGTGAAGCGATTTTCCAGATGGAATTAAAGTCCCAAGTCAATCAACCTAATTGAGATTATCTGGGTGGGTCTGACCCCCATCAGGCAAGCCCTTTAAAAGCAGAGTTGTTGGGTGCCTGGGTGGCTCAGTTGGTTAAGCGACTGCCTTCGGCTCAGGTCATGATCCTGGAGTCCCTGGATCGAGTCCCGCATCGGGCTCCCTGCTCGGCAGGGAGTCTGCTTCTCCCTCTGACCCTCCCCCCTCTCATGTGCTCTCTCTCTCAAATAAATAAATAAAATCCTTAAAAAAAAAAAAAAAAAGCAGAGTTGTTCCCCCACCCACAGGTGGCAGAAGGGCAGTCAGAGAGATTGACAGCGCAGGAAGGACCTAACACACTGTTGCTAGCTTTCGGGATGGCGTGGATGGTGGAGAAGGACCCAAGAACAGCCTTTAGAGGCGGACATCAACCCTGGGCCTACAGCCAGCAGGGAAATGGGCACCCAGTCCCACGCCCACAAGGAACTGAATTCTGCCAACACCACGAATGAGCTTGGAAGCTGATTCATCCGCAGAGCTTCCAGATAAGGGCCCAACCCAGCTAACACCTTAATTTTGGCCTTGTAAGATCCTAAGCCCAGATCCCAGTTGAGCTCATTCCAACTTCAGACCTGTAGAACTGTGAGCTAATAAATGGGTGCTGTTTTAAACTGCAAAGTTTGTGGTAATTTGTTACCCAGCAACAGAAAACTAATACAAGTGTGAACATAAGAATCTAGACGTTTTTTTTTCCGGCTAACAGTAAAGCTTGGTGGTTAGGGACTTGGAGCCACACTTCCTAGATTCACTTTCCAGTTCTGCCACTTTCCAAGTTGATAGACGTTGGGCAAGTTATTTAATCCCCCTGGCCCTCGGTTTCTTCATCTGTGAAATGATGGTAATAATAGTACCTTCCTCGTAAAGTTATAGTGACAATCAAATAAGGTAAAATATCTGAAGTGCTAAGAGCAGTGCCTGGCATGTTGTACATGCTTTATAAATCCTTTTGTTATTGTTTAAAAAAAAAATATTGCTAGAATCTCCCTGCAAAGCCCAGGACCTGGGGAGAGCTGGGCCCACGGACCCATATGGCAACCATCATCTGAAGCTACCCTCTTCACCGCACCACTCCTGATTTTCTCCAGTCCAGCCATCTTTGCTCATGTGTATTTCCTGCCCGGCCCCTGTAGGCATTTGGGCTTGCAATCCCAAATCCTAGATTGATGAGCTGGAGAGTCAGGCAAAACCTCAATTCCAACCTTCACCTGTGAAGGCAGGCCAAAATCCTCATTCATTAGCTGAGTGGGCACAGTTTTCTCCTAAGCCCTACTCCGTTTTTCTTTGGAAAGATTTACAGGGCTGGCTGGAGTTTGGCTTGAAAGGAAATGTGCAAGGACTCTTACGAGTCTTTGAACTGAAGATCCCAATGGACGCAGGAGAAGTGGCCCATAAGGGCTCTTGAACATCTAATCCATTTGGGGCTGTCATTGCCTCCCCGCTTGATAAAATAAAGGACAACACGAAGCCTGTGAAAGTTGCCATCCATCCCTCCAGTGGTCTCAGAGTCCAAGCCCACTAGACGCTCAGAACTGAGGGCTGGCCACTCAAGGGCCCTCACGCCCCGCCCCCCCCTTCTGTGGTCCCTAAATGATCCCATGGCCTTGGAGCCTTGCCAAGAAGCAGGAGGAAAATGCCACTTCAAGCCCAAAGCCATCTTTCTGTCTAGCTCCAATTAGCCCAGAGCATTTGTGGAAGCTGTGTGTGAGAGACCAGCAGCAGGGCAAGCAAAGTGCCTTCCAGCCGGCGGGCAGATGGACGGGAAGAGGGCCAGCATTTGTTTTCAATCCAAAGGAGGGCCTCGGGTGGCGAACACAGGCAGCTCCCATCCTGTCCTGGAAGGGTAATCTCTGGAGGCCAGGAGGAAATGCTTCCCTACTACAGTACCTCAGTTTCTCCTCTTAGACTCTATGACCTCCCCAGCCTGTAAAAATGGACTGGTGACAATAAATTCTTCACCATTTGGTTTTCAGCCTCAATTTGGAGCAAAAACAGAGGAGCAGACCAGTTGGCTACAGTCAGTCATCCCTCTCAATCTCTCTCTCTCCCCCCCTCCTTCTCTCTCCCTCTTTCTCTTTCTCAGTCTTGTTCCTAGAACTCAAGTTTCTGAGTGGTACAAGAATGTTTTGAAGTATTAGATGAGGTGCCTGTTCTCTGCTCTTTCATCCTAGAACTTTTCTTTTTTCCATAGAGCCTTGCTACTCAAAGTAAGCTTGCTGGGCCACCAGCATTGGCATCACCTGAGAGTTTGTCGGAACTGTGCAGTCTGTTCCAGACCTACAGAATCAGAAACTGCAGCTCACCAAGATGCCCTGGGGACTGATATGCACATTAAAGTTTGAGAAGGAATCCCTAGCCTAGGGGTCTTTCTCCTTAGCCCAGACCGGTAGACTGAGTCACCCCCTGCTTTGTGGGAACTCAGTCACCATGGAATATATATTAAAAAAAAAAAAAAAAAAAAGAGGAGGGGGATGCAAATTCCCGATTCTTGAGTTAAAACAATCCACTATTTTAAATTCAAGCAGAAATATTTACATGCGTACTTCCAGAACACGTATTCCCCCCACTGACAGATAAATTAAAAGATTCCACCCCTGGGAGAGAGGAGGAGAAGAGGGGCCGTGGAGGCAGGAGCCAAGTGAGATCAAGAGACTCCAGGTCTCTGGGAGTGAAGCCATCCGTTCTAGTGCCAGGAAGCCACATGGCAGCCCAGTCAGTGCTCAGTTGCCCTTCTCATAGCCATCTGCTGGGGAACACTCACGGACATGTTGCCAGCCAATCACAGGGGAGGACTGCAGCTCTCTGTGCTCAGAGAATTTGCCTCAGTCCCCATCTGACTACCCACCACTCCTGAGAGCCCAGCCCCCAGGGAATGCAGTAGGGGCCTTAGGTACCTAAAGCAATAATGTGGCCTGGACAGAAAGCTCCACTAGGACCAAGACGGCACTCGTGTAGTTGGCTGTCAATCCTTCACCAAGTCAGGGATATCCCACCAACCCACCCTACACTTTTGATTTGTTTCCTCCTTGAATGGCCCCTCATGTGAAGAGAAGGCTCTCAAGCTTTCAATTTCATCCTTCAAAGAAGAAGTTGAGACAATACAGTAGGCTTAAAGCATAAGAGATTGTCAGAACTGCAAATTACCTAAGGGGTCATAAAATATAAATAAAATATAACTTCTCCTCCTTCTATCTGTCCATTTCTCTCTCCTTTCTTCCCCCTTCCTTCCTTCCATCCATCATCCATCCATCCATCCATCCATCCTTTCATCTAGTATTCCCTTACTTTGACAAACACGTATTGAGTGTCTCCCACAAGTCAGGGATCATGCTAGGTACCAGCGTACTCATTCCTAGGCAAAACCAATCTAGACCATGTCCTCGGGTAGCTTAACTTTAGTAAAGAGACTGTCACTAAACACATGAGAGGAGCTACAACATGCGGTTCACTCAAGGTCATGCAGGTAGTGACAGAGTGTGAGTTCTCATAGGGGATTTAGAGTAGGACTTCTTAGGAAAATGGGGAGTGAAATCCACTTTTAAGAAGGAACAGGTAAGGTTAGACAGAAGCCCTATGATTGCCTCTCAGCTTTTCTCTTAGCAAATGGGACCAGGTTGAATCTGTGATAAGAGCAGCGCTTGCCAGCAAATAATGTCGGGGGTGACGAAGTACGTCCACTTTCTTATTTATGGTAATGGAACCCTGCCCACTGGTTTGTTTCCTTTAGCTACTCATCAGGTACAGTGAAGGAGGGAAACACAGGATCCCTGAGCTTCAGAAAAGTGTGAAGGACTGCTTCTGGGGCAGAGAGATAAACTGGGAGGATGGGTCCCTTTAAAGGTTGCTTTGCTAGCGATGGGTAACAGTTGTCACAATTTTGCTTTATGTCAAGCACTAAGCTAAACCCTACTTGCATGATCTCCTTTAATCCTTGCAACAACTTTATGAGTCGGGTTCTATGGTGTTTGCCATTTTATAGATGCAGACACTGGGGCTTGGGGAGGTTAAACAATTTGCCTGAAGTCACAGAACTAGTGAGTGGCGGAGCTGGGATCTGGATCCCAGGCTCTACCTGGGATGGGAAAAAAGGTGTGGAATTACAACACAACAGTCATCTCCATCCAGGGCCTGCTTACTAGGCATCTAAGCAGTGCCATCAGCCAAGGCCCACACTCAGAGGGGCCCTGCGCCCTGGGGTGCTAATGGTCTAAGGGTGCCATCTTGAAATGCCCAATAATTGTAGGCTTGATCTGGGGTTTCACGGGTCACTTCTGATGGGACAGTGGAGCATGTCCTGTCCCATCTCCTACTGCGTCTCCACCTCTGTCTCCCCAGGATGAGTTCTCTGCTGCCTGCTCCTGTCCCCTCTGATACCTCGGAACCCTGCTTGCCCCCCCCTCCCCGCCTCTGCCCAGTGACTGCAACCAGCCCCACCACCTGGCTCTCAGGCCCTGCCCAACAATGTATTCCACCCTCTCCGCTGACCGGCCTAGGAGCCACCACCCAAACAGTCAGGATCAGGTGGCATCTTGGGGCAGAGCAAGACCCAACAGTGCCACGGCATGTTTGACTGGCTGCTGGACAGGAGTGAGTCTTTTATGCATCCTGGTCCATAGTGGATATGTCCCAGCCAGAGGTTGCCTGTCCTCTGTGGGTTGGGGGTTGACTTCTCTAGCCCTGGTTGGGACATGGGGGCTTCTGTCTGGTGGCTTCTGGAAGGGGAAGGGGAAGTTGCTGGTGGGGAGGAATGGGGTGCTAAGTGCTTGCATGTGACGAGTTGCAGGGTTCCAGGTGCCTGTGATGCACTGCATGGGCCAAGTGAGAATCCCTGTGCCCCAGGGTGGGACATCAAATAGCAAACAGACACACAGGGGGAGAGAGCCAGAGAGAGACACAGAGACAGACGGTGGAAGAACGGAAAGAGTTTTCTATTTCAGTACCTTCCAGGGCACCTTTTTCTTGATTTTTGAACCAGAGACCCTGCATTTTCACCTTGTGCCAAACCTCACAAATGATTTAGTGTGAACTTTTCTGTTGATGGGGGGGGAGAGGGCTCCTATACTCACTGTGTCTCCAAGAGAACCTTTTCTCACTCCCTACCCAGAGGGAGAGACCACTCCTTTAAAAGGAGCTCCCCATTGAAATCTCCAGGCTCCAACCTGGAACATTCTGACAGGTTAGGTCTACACACATTCCACCTGTCTAGCTTCTTCGAGTTCATTCCCTCTTATCTTACTTAGTTTTGCATGCTCGTGTTTGAGTGTTTGCAAGGACTGTTTCACTTAATCCCCCAACCGCCCCACCAGGTACATGGTATTACTATGTCCGTTTTACATAGAAGAAGACCGAGGCCTGAGAAGCTAATGAGTTAGCCTGCGACAGTGAGGATCTATCTGCCGCCTCTGTGCAGACCTGGCTTTGCCCAGAGATCCCTACTTGATACAACAGCCTTCCTTCTCGTTCCCTTCTAGCCCCGTGGAACCTAAGACTCATGGACTTCCGAACGTCATTCTGAATGCATTTCCTCGGTGCCTGGGATCTGCCCTGGACAAGCGTTCTGGAGTAGGAAGGACCAGCTGCTGGGCCTGGGAAACGCTTTCCTGAAAGAGGAGATAGTGGGGACACGTCAAACAAGCTGTCTGCAGAATCTATGGCTCGGCCGAGAGGTTTCAAATACGGCCAGCAGGCAGCGATGTGTGCCCGGCTGCCCCGTTATTTACCGAGGGAAGTCTGCGGCAGGTAGGCACACTGGAGACTTTCTTCTGCGGGTCTTTCGTTGCCAAGAGACACCCTGAGAATGTTGAGGTTACAAGCCCTGGCACCCGAGAGCCCTGCTGCCGAGCGAGAGCCGAACAGAGCGCTCTTTGCAAGGCCACGCCAGGATTACAGTAAGTGTGGGCCGGCTGCCGGCTCTCTGGCGGCGGGGCCCAGTGCAGGCTGCCAGCTGGCCCTGCTAATTACCTGTCGCCCAGGATGGGGACGGAGCTTGAGAGAGAACTGAAGAGGCCCAGACAGAAGGCACTGGAGCGTGGCAGGTTGGCATCTCTGGGATCCAGGCCGCCCAGCCGGCCCCATGGCAATAGCTCTGCTGTTGCGGAGAATGACTTGGCATGTTTCTGTCTCGTTCCTCCCAAACAGCTCCCTTGCGCGGGCCTGCCTGTCTCCCCTTCAGAGTGATGAACCTCTCTAGTCTCAGGCTCTCCCCAGAGTACCAAAAGAATCGCCAAGGAGGGATTTTTGGGCAGGAGCTCCGAGGGGGCGGGCGCAAGGGGCTCCTTCTGGACCAGTGCTGTCCAATAGTAATTTAATGTAAGCCACAGATGTGATTTTAAAAATGTCTAGCAGCCACATTAAAAAAAAAGGTAAAAAGAAATAGGTGAAATTATTTAATAATATATTTTATTTAATACGAGATCCAAAACATTATCATTTCAACATAAATGATAATCAGCATAAAAGAGTATTGAGATACTTTCTTTGTACCCAGTCTTTAAAATCTACTGTGTATTTTATACATCCAGCATATCTCAATCAGGGTTAAGTGCCAAGGGCCACATGAGGCTAGTGGCTACCATAGTGGACGGCACAGCTTCAGAGGAGTGATAGGAAATATAACTCCAGGGGCGCCTGGGTGGCTCAGTCGGTTAAGCGTCTGCCTTCGGCTCAGGTCCTGGGATCGAGCCCCATGTTGGGCTCTCGGCTCAGCTGGGAGTCTCCTTCTCCCTCTCCCTCTGCCCTTCCCCCTGCTCGTGCTTGCTCTCTCTCTCTTAAATAAATAAAATCTTTTAAGAAAAAAAAAGAAAAGAAAAGAAAATATAACTCCAAGCATACCATTGGCTTTCCTTGACCACATCTGAGTTTTGTCTTCCAACTTCCAATCCTTCTTTTCTTCTGGGCTTGACATTAGCTCCTGTAACTCTGTTCCTGATGTCACCAGGGAGCTGGTCGGAAATGCAGCCCTGACCTTCCAGATCAGAATCTGCATTTCGACAAGTTCCCTCAAGTGATTTGTGTGCACAGTGAAGTTGGAGAAGCGCTGTCCTAGGCCCCTCTCTCTCTCCCTCCCCCTCAGGATTGCATTTGACCTTCACTTCAGTCGCGGGCTCCCTTGCTGCCTCGATCCTCTTGCCCAGCGACTGACCCTTTGGTTATTGCCAAGTGTAGATGGCACCTGCATTATCTGCTCCTGTCCCCAGGCTGCAGAAAAGCCAGGTGAGTGGAAACCGAACAACAAATGAAACCATTGACCTGGCCACCATTCCCTGAGTACTTGCTATGAGCAGGCCCCATGCTCAGCACTTCTCATGCATCATCTCACTGAATCTTCATCTACTTTAGGAGCCTGATGCATTACTATACCCATTTTACAGGCAAGAGTGAGAGACTACTGTCCATACACAGCCCACTTCTGGTGGAGTGAGAATTAAATCCTGGGTCTAACCTGACTGGAAAGCCCATATTTTGGCCTTGTTCAAATGCAAATTGTTTTAGTGAATGTGTGGTGGCTGGAGGGAGTACGGACTCTTTCTCCTTTTTTTTTTTAAGGTTTATTTATTTATTTGAGAGAGAGAGAGCACATGAGTGGGAGGAGCAGAGGGAGAGAGAGAGAATCTCAAGCAGACTCCATGCTGAGCGCAGAGCCTGACGTGGGGCTCGATCCCACGACCCTGAGATCATGACCTGAGCCAAAACCAAGAGTCAGACACTTACCTGCACCACCCAGGTGCCCCAGGAGCACTTACTCTTGCTCAAAAATCTTGTCAATCTGATTTGTTCATTCTACATGGTCTTCCTCACAATGGCTACTCTACACTTTGCTGTTCTTGAACCTCAGCCTCACCAACCACACCTTCCGAAAACGCCTCCTCCTTCCTCCCCTTTCTAAGGGAAGTTCAAAGCCATCACACATGAATGACTTCAGGTTCTCTCTTCTCAGTCTTAAAATCTCTGTGCATCTTTGCTAAGTCTTGACTTTGGCTCTGTTTCATGGCTCCCCAAATAACCCCATGACTTCCGGATTACGAGTTGGCTTCGGCTAGGAATCTTCTTGTAGGGGAGGAGAAACACTGCTGAGCCTACAGTAGTACTCCTGAATCTGCCTGGCAATTGGCAAAAATTCACTTACTCTTAGTTCACAACTTGGCATTCTGATCTATACCGACTCTTGGAGACTCGGTTAATGTGAGTCACTCTCCAAGCTGGGTCAACTCAGGATGCACATGCCCCAGAGAGATCTGGATATACAAAGATGAAGAGCCAGGTGTTACACACAGTTATTCCTTGCCATGAGGTTCTAGCTGAGTTGACTGGGCTTGATCTCTCTCTCTCTCTCTCTCTCTCTCTCTCTCTCTGTAACAAAGGGGCTGGCTGATAGGGCTCCTAACACTTACTGGTTTAAAACCTTGCCACCTTACTTATAAAGTTCTTGAGATACAGGCCTTGTCTCCTGTATCTTGTACTCTAGGAGCCAGTGTAGAACCTCTGTCTCTGAGCTACCCTGCCCCAGGGGTGAGGGAGCTGGGAATTTATTTTTTACTTATACAGCAACTCCTATCAGTAATTAGTTGAGAGCTGCTCAAAGGAGATTCCAGCAGCAAGAGAAAGCTCCCAGGCGAAGAAACAGAGGTGCTGGCAGGTGGAAGTCAAATCAGTACATACTGAATTGGTAAGGGAGAGGGGTAAAGCTGAGGCCTGGTAGTGTGTGACCTGGCACACTAGATCCATGACCTCCTCACCATTACCAAGTCAAGAGGAAAAGAACTACACCCGACCCTTTAATGCGTAGCTCTTGAATTCTTCTAACATCATCTCTGGTGCTTATTTTTAACCAGGTATCACTCGTATTAAAAAACTGGAATGAGCTGAGGCATGGGCAGTTGACCCATCTGGTGACTTGTTCCAGACCCTGACCCACAGATGCCTTTGAATGGATCCCTGGAGAGGCATATGGCCCCACATCTATCTCTGATGGTTTCATGATGGTTTCTGATGGTGGCTGGGAGGCTCAGCTGTAAAGTCAGGCTCTGTAGGAACATTGGGATCCTATCCATCTCTTATCCCATGTTGTCCAGTTTGACAGGCCAACCCTGGCTGGGCACAAACAGACACACTGCAGCTCAAAACACCTGTTTCAAATGCTTCAGCCACTTGCTTGCTATCTCTATTCTGGAGGCAGATATGACTTTAGGAGAAACTAATCTATCCCAGGAGAAGGGATACAGGATTTTATATATATATATATAGTTGTAGTTTTGGAAGGGACATTGTGGAACAAGGTCAAGGACAGGAGAAAATGTGTCTTGGCAGTAATGCAAAAACCCAGCAGGAGAAGGAATGATAGTCTAGAAGGCTGGGACCTCATTTTGCTGAAATCAGTGTTAGATGGGTCTGTGTTTGGGTCAGTTTTCTCTCTAGAATATTTATATTAACATTACTCTGTGGAAACACTCCATGCCTCTGACATTTCAATCTTTTCAGAGTGCTATTATGTATTCCAAGGAAATGAGAGACAGGGCCGTGGGGAAGAGAGAAGGGGAGGGAAAGATAAGGGAAAAGGAGGTAAAACTGAACTGAAGACTGAAAAGCAAATTTGGTGTATCCTTTTAAAAACAGAATAAGGCAGGGTTTCAACATATAACTTTTGGGGGGACCGCGTTCAGTCCATAACTTCCTTTTTTAAAAAATTATTTATTTATTTAAGTAATCTCTACACCCAACTTGGGGCTCCAACTCATGACCCCGAGATCAAGAGTCACATGTTCTCCACACTGAGCCAACCAGGCGCCCCCAGCCCATAACAACTTCTAAGAGGATCCTGGATTCCCAGGCAGGTCCAATCAGCTGTTGGGAGACCAGGCAGGAGGCTGCAGCTGTAACTCACGTGAGAGATGAAGATCACCCGGAGCAGGATAACGTCAGGGCTGATGGAGAGCACAGATGGATTCTAGATACAAAGGTTTGTGCAGAGCTGGTATGTCTGCTATGGACTGGAAGTAGTAAGTAAATGAAAAGAGGATCAGGAATGACTCCGAGATTTGTAGCTTGAGCACCTAGACAGTAAAGATTCATGCACCTGGGGCCTCCTGTCTCCTATGTTGTATCTAGCTACATTTGACCCTTGGGCTCTTCCAAAAGTAACCAGAAAGCCCCAGGTCTAGAAGCCAATCCCAAAGATCCTGAGACAGGATCTCTACTGGATACATCTTCTTGCTCCCAATAACTGACACCAGCTCTGAATACACAGGGTGTTGTGAGTTTAATTGTGATACGTGCCCCCCAACATCCTAACCCCCATGCACCTCAGATTGTGACCTTATTTAGAACACAAGAGAAATCAATATTTCTTGCCTTATTTGCTACCAAATCAAGGTGCCACACTGGGGATAATTTATAATATAGAGAATTCTCATGGAACCAGAATTTGGGGGCTGAGCAAAATTCAGAGTAGAAAAATCTTCATTACAAAATAATAGATAGAGAAACCTAGGTCAAGAGAAAAAAAGGTGATTTTCCCGAAGATAGCATATCTATTTTGGAGGGATCGCATCTGACCTCAAGGCAACAGACAAATTCTGGTAAGTTATGGATTCCAGGAAACTCCAGAAGTCCACATAGTCATTTTTCCTGCACCAGCACTGAGGGTTCACAGATTTATTTACAATTTCCAAGAGATAAAGCTGCCTGTGGAATTCCAATAGAGGATCAATCTGTAAAACTGATTTGTTTTCTCTTTAAGGAAAATTGTAAGACTCTTTCCTTAAACAAACAGTAAGTCCTGAGACACAGACGGAAAGTAAGTGTTGACTCGTATCCAGCTACTTCTTGCAAACAATTGGCTCACCATCTGACTATTCTAGCTCTCAAAAGGAAGACTGGTTGAGGAAAAACCTATAAACTGGAGATACCCCACAGTGGCTGCCTACCTACTGGGCTTTTTCTTCAGCTCTTGAAAAGATTCCTTTTCAGAAGCAATAAAAAGGGTTGGTCTTACTTTGTGGAGTCCCAGATAATGTCAGGTGGGTGAAGTCCCATGCCTAAATGACCCATAGGAATTTTTTTAAGCAAAACTGATACCCACCAGATACCCAGAAATACTTCAGAAAGAAACCTTTTTCAAAGGCATGCTCTCTTTTCTCTACCCTGCAACATCTTTTTATAAATAGTAATAGTCCTGGAGTTTTATAAACGTGACTTTCATACACAATTCTGTGTGCCCCAGACACTGCCCTCCTCTCCCACCCAACCAGTTACCACTCTCCCCTTGATCATGCCTTCCAAATCATACCGACTTTTTTGGTAGTTTCTAAAACAAAATGGGTTCTTTCCTACCTCAGGCCCTTTGCACCTGTTATTCTTGTCATCTGGAATGCTCTGATCTCCTGGCTCTTAGATGCAGTTCAATGTTCAGTGTCTCAAATTTAAGTCTCAATTCGAATGTCTGTGGACACCCTTCCCCTTTCTATCTGTGACGGTCAATTTGGGTAAAGTTCCCAGTGAGTCAATGAAACACTAGTCTAGCTGTTGTGGGGAAGGTATTTTGTAGATACGATTAAGTCTATGATCAGTTTCCTTTAAGAAATAAATCCATAATCTGGGTGGGCCTGATACAATCAGTGGAAAGGTATTAGGAGCAGGGCTGAGGTTTCCCTGAAGAAGAAGAAATTCTGCCCATGGAAAGCAGCTTCCTGTTGGGCCCTAGCTCTAGCCTACCCCTCCTGATGGGACTGCCCTACAGGCTTTGGACCTGCCTATCCAGCTCCCATAAGAGAGCTGGATATTGCAGGAAATCTCCAAATATAGATATTTGCAATAAGTCTCCAAATACAGATATCCTACTGGTTCTCTTCCTCTGGTGGAGCCCTGAATGATACACCATCCCAGTTACTCCACTTACTTACTCTTATTTACTTACTAGCATTGCCTGACTTAGCAAATAAAAATGCAGGGTGTAATTTTGATAAATACATCTAAAAACAGTGGTTTTTAAAAATCTGATATCCAAATTTCACTGGACATCCTTTATTTGATCTCGTAATCCTAAAGAAGAGCAGAAGATGGCCGAATGGGAGGACCCTAGACTCACCCAGCCCCACGTTTACACGTAGCTATCACTCACATCCACGTAAACCTGGAGAGTGATCCGAAGATGGGCCGAACAAACTCCACAACTAAAAGGTAAAGAAGTAGCAGCATCTGAGAGGTTAGGAAGGGCCGGAGGGAGGGAGCTGCGGGCACAGAGAGGGGAAAGCACCAGGGAGCCCACTGGGGGAGCAGATGAATTCCCCATAATGTCTGGCTTTGCAAACCAGAGGGCCTGAATTTCTTGACTTTGTATAACAGCAGGACTTGGAGCCTGGAACTTTAAGTCAGCTGACTCAGCCCTGGGCAAGCCAGGAGGGCAAGTGATCTGACAACCCTACTTGTCACACTTTGAGCTTACCTTGTTTATGCGTTTGCTTGCATGCTTATTGTGGGTCTCCCCCATCTAGTCTGGAAGCTCTGGCAGGGGACCTACATGGAGAGTTTGTGGCTGTTATCCCTATCCTGAAATGGTGCCTGGCACAGAGTGGGTATTTAACAAATCTGTATAGAGGAATGGATAAATGAATGAATTTATATTATCTGCACATTCAGGCTTTCCGCTTTGAGAGCCCCAAATCATCCTTCACTCCCAGAAATCAGGTTTCAGTTCATGAGCAGCTGAATGGATGGTATCAGAGCGTGTGGTCTTCCTTTCCACCTTGCAACTGTGATTGCCCAGGAGAGTATTAGTTAGTGTGATTATCTGACTGTTTTAAGACCACTTGGCTCTTAATATTTTGGAAAAATGAGCAGAAAATGGGAAAACAAAAGTGCTGATAGCAGTGATAAGAGGCTTGTCTCATAAACTTAGTATAATCATGATGACGATGGAAATCGCAAGGCATGCCAAATACAGCAAATCTTCAGCCCGATCAGAAGCTTACAGAACTCAGACTGCTTGGCTGCTCAATTATGAATGGAGAAAAAAGAGCAATAATCAGAACATGCATGGAGTCCCAAAGCTCGTCACTGAGGAGTGGCTGAAAGTCAAATGAGGAAGTTTTTCTTTCGGCATCTGGAGGCAGAAACCACTTTCAAGAAGTGAATCTATTGTTTGATGTGGGCCATTGGCCTTTTGTTCTGCCTGCAATTTAAGCCTCTGTTCAAGTGGCACCTCTTCCCTGTAGACTTTCCAGATGTCCATCAACCCACCCTAAGAACCTTGCTCTCTTTCTCTTCCCTGTGGAAGTGTAGGGTTTGCAACCATTTGAACCACATGTTCTCACTTTCACTTATATTTTAGACCTGCTTATGATTTCATCTCCCCTTCGAGATAACAGATTCCTTAAAAGTAGGGAGTATTTTACAATCCCTACCATCACACACAGTGCCTTGCTGTGTACAGGGGGCTCAGTTCCATGGTGGAAATCAATCTGCACTTAAAGTTGAAAGGCCTGGGTTCGAATCCCAGCTCTGCCCTTTGAAAGCCACGTGCACTTTGACAAGTCACTTCAAGCCTCTTGGAGGCAGTGTCCTCTTCTGTCAAACAGGGATGCTAACACAGTACTGAGAGGTCTTAATGATGTGGATTTCAACAGAAACAGGGATTGGAAATGTTGGCTGAATGAGCATCTGTGTTGGTCCAAAATCTTCACAAGAGTTGGAAAAGAATATAAAACTCAGGTTTATATTTAGGAATGTCTCTGAATTCTGGTGGAATAGGGCTATCAGCCCTAGTCCTACCTGCCTACCAACAGAGAATGAAAATACCTGTTCCTGAAAGAATTCTTTTTTTTTTTTTTTTTAAGATTTTTATTTATTTATTTAACAGAGAGAGAGAGCACAAGTAGACAGAGCGGCAGACAGAGGGAGAGGGAGAAGCAGGCTCTCTGCAGAGCAGGGAGCCCGATGCGGGGCTCGATCCCAGGACCCTGGGATCATGACCTGAGCCTAAGGCAGCCGCTTAACCGACTGAGCCACCCAGGCACCCCTGTTCCTGAAAGAATTCTGTCCTGCCAGCTCTAGTGCCTGAAATCTCCACCATTCTGATCCCGCCCTTGGGCTGAAGCCTCTTATCTACTGACTCTAGGCTAAAATCAACGTACCTCGAGCCAGACTTGGTAGACAAAGTGGGGGTGGAGAGAAAGAGGTGTGTTCGAAGCCCAGACACAAGGACTTCTGCTCCAGTTCTGCTACGGACCACCTATTCCATCTTCTACCCCCTTCTGTAATTCAGCCTCTCTTACCTTCTTTTCTCACTTATGAACCATGCATGATAATTACACCCACATTCACAAGATTGATGAGACATGGTTTCTCAACCTTAGCACTATTCACATTTTTGTCTGATAATTCTTCCTTGTAAGGGCTGTCCTGTGCATTACAGGATGTTTAGCAACATCCCTGGCCTCCACCTACTAGAGGGGGCCAGTAGCCCCCTCCACCAGTTGTGACAACCAAAAACACCTCCAACTATCCCCTGGGGGACAAAATCACCCATTGTTAAGAATCATGGCGGTAAGATTCTGATGCTCCTTTGCCCCTCTGTCAAGGACCTCTGTGATTATATTGGGACTGCCAGGATAATCTCCTCATCTCAAGATCCTTAACTTAATCACATCTACAAAGTCCCTTTTATCGTGTCAGGTAACATACTCATAAGTTCTGGGGATCAGGGTGTGGATATCTTTGGAGGGGGGCATTATTCAACCTACAGCAATCCACTATCTGTCGCCAGAGTTTCATGTCTGCCTCACATGCATTTACCCCATCCCAAGTTCCCCAAAACTCTCATCCCATCACAGCATAGCTGAAGTCCAGAAACTCATTTAGGTCTCATTAGCTCAGAAGTCTCAGATCTCACCCCCTAAATCATCTGAATGAGGTGTGGGTGAGACTCTGGGTACGATCCATCTAGGGGCATAATTCCTCTCCATTTATGGACCTGTAAAGCTAGCAAACAAGTTAGCTATCCCTGGTGGGGCAGAAGTCCCCAGGATACATTACAGACATTCCTATTCAAAAAGGGAGAGGGGCGCCTGGGTAGCTCAGTCTTAAGCGTCTGCCTTCGGCTCAGGTCACGATCCTGGGGTCCTGGGATGGAGCCCCGCATTGGGCTCCCTGCTCAGTGGGAAGCCTGCTTCTCCCTCTCCCACCCACCCCTGCTTGTGTTCCCTCTCTCGCTGTGTCTCTCTGTGTCAAATAAATAAATAAAATCTTTAAAAAACAAAAACAAAAACAAAAAGGGAGAAAAATGAAAGGAAAAAAGGTCCCAAGCAATTTCTAACTCCAACTGGG
Source organism: Neomonachus schauinslandi (assembly GCF_002201575.2). Classification (NCBI taxonomy): domain Eukaryota; kingdom Metazoa; phylum Chordata; class Mammalia; order Carnivora; family Phocidae; genus Neomonachus; species Neomonachus schauinslandi. The sequence goes on along the minus strand of NC_058403.1, from coordinate 176,053,983 downwards.
CAAACTCTACTAGGGTTTTGAGGCCTGGCTCCCAGCTCTGCCCTGAGCCCACTGCTCTGCTCTCTCCTTCCTTTTTCTTAACAATTTTTTTTTTTTTAAAGATTTCACTTATTTATCTGAGAGAGAGAGAGAGAGAGAACATGAGCAGGGGGAGGGGCAGAGGGAGAAGCACACTCCCCGCTGAGCAGGGAGCCCGACCCAGGGCCGATCCGAGGACCCTGAGATCATGACCTGAGCCGACTGAACACACTTCATTGACCCCCACACTCTCCTTCCATTTGTTTGCAGCTGAGTAGTTTTGTCAGCCTGTTTCCTGCTTGTATAATTTGGGGGGTCTGACAGTCTTCTTGCTCTTTTTCCTTTGTCCCTTTCAGTCAGAGTTGGCAGTATATCTGCTGATAGAACACTCACAGAAGTGTGGTAGGTCTCCTACGTATGTCACAGGGATTCACTACCTTTGGCCCTGAGGCCAAATCTGACCTATTGCCTCTATGTGTAAATAAAGTTTTATTGAAACACAGGCACACCTGTTTGTTTATGTACTGTTGACGGCCGGGTTACTTTCATTATCCAATAGCAGACTGGAGTAGTTTCAACAGGTACCATATGACCTGCAAAGCTGAAACTATTTATGGTAGCCCTTAACAGAAAAAATTTGCTGATCCTGGGAACAGAGTAGAAACTCAGTAAGTAGTAGCTTAAAAAAAAAAAAAATAGGCTTGGGTGTGTTACAAAACCAGTGCCACATGGAGGCGGTTAGTGTTTCAGAGGTGGTTGTGGGAGGTGTGAGGAGGAAAGTGAGAGGAGGTGAGGAATGAACGAAGAGGACAGGACAGACTCGAAAAGTAAACTTGATCTTCTTGGTTATGCTGCCTTGGAAGCCTGGAGCCAGAGTAATAAGCAGTAAAAACACAATGAAGGAAAAGAGTCAACCAAAAGAAAGTAAGGCAAGACACCCAAAGTGGGCTCAACTGAAACAGGAAAATCATACCTGGAGTGGAGCATCAAGTCCCTTCATTGGCAGGAACCACACTGCTTCCTTGTCATCCTCCCTCCGGCAAGAATTCTGGGGTGCGTACATACTGGGCAGCATTAGCTTAATTCTGTGTGCCGGTGTCAGGCTCCTAATGAGCCTCTCGCCTTTGCTTTTCCTCAGTGGAAATGAGAGCACGCTGAGGGTGAGGTCTGTGTGTGGTTTTGGGGGCTTTCACAAAAAGACAGCTTGATCAGCCTTATTTAAAATATGATTGCTCCTTGAATCCCTGTGCATAAATCAACTTGAGGTGATTGTGCCTGTCACAGGCCCCTGCTCGCCTGGTTACCAGCTCAGAGTATGCTTTGGCCTAAACAAAGTGGGACAAATTAGAGGCACAGACGCACTCGAGGTCCTAGACATTAATAGAAACTGATTTTCCCTTAAAAAACAGCTCACTTTGGGAGTTGTAAATAGGAAGAAATAAACTCCTCAAAAGAGGCTTTGAGACCACGGCGTGGAGCAGCCTTGGCTACTGGAATGGAGCCAGTTTGGGTTTTGGGGTTTGGGTGGAGATGGCATGTCAAATTTTGTGGTTATTCCCTAAACACGCAAACTGTTTCAATATCAGATTTGCATATGCCGCAACTCCCCCACCTCCATGGCCATGTCTCCTCCCCAAACAGCTAAGCCAAGAACCCAGGACAGTTTGGTCTCTATGCTGATAGACTTTCTGGGGTTAGCAGGCAATGTATTCTATTTCAGGAAATCAGACCAAATAAAAATCATTCCAATTAAAAAGCGCCACTGGGCAAACAGAACAGCAAGTGCCCACCTCACACAAAACAGATCGACCAGAGAGTTCAGCCTTTCATATGTGTTGTTGATGGTGAAGTCACTGCCTAGAGTTTATTCAATGGGATAAAAGTTGCCTGGTAATTTGCGCTGAGAGAAGCCATCACAAAGCATTTTGATGTGCTTATCATTTACAACGGCCCAGAGGAGGAGAGGCATCTAAAAGTGATTTTGATTTCAAATACTACAGAACCCGGTAATTATATGGCTTATTAATACTGAGCCTCAAATAATCACCAGATATATTTTGAGAAACACACATACACAGACACACAGACACACACACAGACACACACACACACACACACAGAGACTCACCCCTCAAGCCCTCTGAACATGCTTCAGTAAAAACTTGAAATATGGGGCATCCTTAGGGGTACCTCTTCTTATTGAGCGAGTCAGTCTCTAAATTTTCACAAAGATGAAAATTAGCTACAGTTAGCTTTTGGAAAATGCCCTCAAATGCCCACAGGTCCAGCAAGACACTCACCTGTGAGAGGTCGGAACTTATCCTCCCAAGCATCCACATGGGAGGAAGGGCTGGCTGCCCTCCTGAACTGTCATGCCCTTTGCTGGCTCTCTTTGTCGAGGGCATGGTGGTGAATTCACTTTAGTCAAATATATAGGTTATGTAACTTTAGCCTGATGGACACGCCAGGAGTGTTAGTCCCCACTACCAACATGAGAAGTACTAAGGTGCTTCTTGTAGGAACCATTCCTGACCACCAGATTTTTGACTACCTGATGATGAAGACCCTCCATTTTCTCATCAACTAAAAACACTACCAACGTCCTTCACCACTTTTTGTTTCTTTTTCTCTCCTAAACAGACAGACTTGGGCACGTAAAGATTAGTAAGCCTTTGCTCTTTCTTTTTTTCCCTCTCTCCCATTAGCATTCCCAAATGTAATGCTCAAAGCTTCCTATGGAGACAATGCCCTGAAATTTCAGGCATCTCCAAAGGACTCCTTCCTATGCTGATGTAGGCATTTGAGTATGGAATACTCCATTTCTCAAGTACAACCTATTTCTGGAAGTTAGAAGGTCATATCGGTGGATATGTGAACTTTGTTGTTCAGACCCTTTTAATTAAAAGTGCCAGGAACCAACTCAAAGCTTAAGGAAAAGAGGCAAAAATTTCTGACTCATGCAAATGAAAATCTGCCTGTAGTGTCGGCCTTGGGATTCTAGTGATACAAATGATAAAGATCTCTCCAAGTGTCAGGTTCTCATTTCTCTAGGGTTGGCCTCATTCCTTTCTATGACAAGACGACTCCATCATGTGTGGGGGTTCGGTGAGCAGCATGCTTCACTCAGACCATCTCTGCTGAGTGCCTTCAGAGGAAAGAGGTTCTTTCTTCTGACATCCACAAGAGAATCCCACGGAAGGATTCTGATAGGCTGTGCAGGGTCACGTGCCTCCTCAGCCCAATCACCAGGGCGGGAGGGATGCGGCTCTGTGATTGGCCAGCCTTTGATCTGGTGCCCAGCCTGTGGCCAGAACGGAGGACCAAGGAGTTTGACAACCTGACAAGCACCATATGGAGCTTATGGTGACAAGCAATTTCCCTAAGAAAGATGAGGGGAAAGTCCAGGTATAATATAAAGGAATGCTGAGGAAGAAACAGCCACTGTTCACCTCAAGGTCATACAAAAAAATAACACAAAAGCCTGTCTCGTGCCTACCTCCCACATGCACCCAAACATCTCAGCTAACTTCACCAGCATTATTTATGACATTACCCTGCAACTAGTCTGTGTCATTTTAGCAGGTGGCCTCGAGCAGTCAGCCCTGAACAGAAATCTACAAGTTGGAGAAGGCAGGAAAGCGGTGTTTCTCCAATTCCACTATCTACTCACTTCATAAGCCAGGGTTTTGCAAGTTTTATAATTATAGTGGTTTACCCTTAAAACAGAAACAGAAACCCAACGCCGTAATTGCTTGCCGTTCTTGTACCAATTTCTCCGGCAGCTCCACATACCACCTACATTATCCATCATCTACCACAGGGTGGATTGAACATTTGCGGAGCATTCTGCTGCCATTCCAGACGGCAAGTCCCAGCCAGAGGTCACACTAGTCTTTATTCCTTTCTCTTCCTCCCTCCCTGGAAGTGGGGTCCCTGGGCTAGCAGCATCTGCATCACCTAGAAACTTATCTGAAATGCAAATGCTTGGACTGCATCCCAGGAGGTGATTCAGATTCTAAAGTTGGCCCAGTCCTGCCTTATATAATGCTCTATTGTCATAGTGACCCCAGGCTCTGCACACATATGCTTCCTCTTTTGGTTTCCTGCTCAAAAACTTCCCATTGCCTACAGAATAAATTATATACCCAGATTAGCCATTCAAAGACCTTAGCCATCTCATCCTCCAAACTTACTGCCTATTAATATGTTTATTGTTATGAATCTTATTTATCTATTGAGCACTTGCAATGAGCCAAGCACCCTACAAGGTCCCTAACATATGCTGTGTATTAGTCCGCTCGGGCTTCCATAACAAAATACCATCGACTGGATGGCTTCAGCTACAGACACATATGTTCTCATAATTCTAGAGGCTAGAAGTCCAAGAGCAAGGGGCAAGATGCTTTGGTTTCTGGTGAGACTTCTCTTCCTGGCTTGCAGATGGCTGCCTTCTTGCTGTGCCCTTGCATGGCAGATAGACAGCAGGATCTTGCTCTCTTCCCCTTCTTACAAAACCACCCTCATGACCCCATCTAACCCTAATCACCTCCCACAGGCCTCTCTGCCAAATGCCATCACTTTGGGGCGGCAGGGCTTCAATATGTGAATGGGGAGGGGAGGCACACAATTCAGTCCATAGCATGTTGATTCATGTAACCCTCCCACCAAACCTATATTATTGAGCCCAGGGACTGTTGAGAAAACTAAGGCTTAGAGAAGCTAGGGAAGCTGTCTAAGACCATAGTTAGTAGGTAGTGGTGCCAGAGTTCAGTCTTGCTGTGGTCCTCAATCCCACACAGGGAGTCCTGTGGACCATTCTATCCATGGCTGCCCACTTTTCCAGACACATCTCATGCCTTCTTTCCTTGATACCTTGTTCACGGCACCCCCCACCTGAATCGCCTCCCCAGACATCCCCTCTGTTTATTCAAATGCAGGGAGTCCCAGAAAACAAATCCATCTTCACCTACTGTCCCAGCCAGAATGATTTTCTTTTTCCTTTCTTTTGTTCTTTTTTTTTTTTTTGCAGTAACTTTCTTCATTCTTTCCTTCTTCTAACTCTCAGAGTTCTTTTGCTCTTCCCATTGCTATTTGCTTAGCCTGAGCAGTGTCCAAATCCCCAAAATTCCTTACTAATTTCACTTCCAAAAGCTCAGGGGATACCCCCATAGACCATTATTAATAAAGATTATTAGCATTTCTAAACATTTTGGAACTATCTGCCACATTCTAGGTATTATAGGTTTCCTAGGAAATCCAACATACTATCTGGAAGGAGGTCATGACCTCAAGTTAGCAAACTGAAACAATGGGTACAAAGTTTATTTGGCCAATAGTTTTCAAATACTTTCTTTGCTCTTCCTTTTTTTTTTAATTTAAATTTTAGGGATAGTGAAATCAAATGAAGCAGTAACAAGACAAGGTACATTAGAAGGAATAGTAAGGAACAGTAAGTGAGACCACTGCCAGTGGTTAGTTCTGATGTGAGTATGACGGGTATATAAAGCAGGGATCAGCAAACTCCATCCGAATCACAATTACTGGGAAGGCTGTTTATTTCTTTTAAATATTTTTAAAATTTATTTTTTGACAGAGACAGCGAGAGAGGGAACACAAGCAGCGGGAGTGGGAGAGGGAGAAGCAGGCTTCCCGCCGAGCAGGGAGCTCGATGTGGGGCTCGATCCCAGGACCCTGGGATCATGACCTGAGCCGAAGGCAGATGCTTAATGACTCAGCCACGCAGGTGCCCCAGGAGGGCTGTTTAAACACAGGTTACTGCTGCCTTCATTCTTCCTTTCTGATCCAGGGAGACAGGATGGGGCCCGAGAGTTGGCTTTTCTAGTAAGTTTCCAGGTGATGCTGATGCTGCTGGTCCAAGGACCGTCACACTTGGGGAACCACTGATCCAAAAGTCTTCCTTGTTGTTGGAGATACAGAGGTGAATGGTCATATATCACTCAGATGCTTGTCAACAAGTAACAGAAAACCTATCTGAATGCGGTTTGGATGATAGGCATTATAAGAAGTAAATCAGCAAATGACGATGTGATAAAGGAGCAGCCTCTTTCCATCTTTCTGTCCTACCATTATCCTCACGTTCACTTCGCTCTTAGGCTTACCACTTCATTATTACAAGGTGGCTGCCACAGTCCCATGTATCACATGGGAACTCAGAAACATCTGCCTGAAGAAGAGGAGGGTTTTCCTCCATATGTCTCTTTTTATTCAGGAGGATTGTCTCTCCAAAAGCTCCCACCTGATATCCCACTGAAAACCCACTGGCTATGAAAGCCACATGCCCTTCCTTGTTGGCAAGGGTAGTGAAACTACCACAATCAAATGAGAAAAAGCAACATCCCCCTCGTAACATGGGATTAAACTCTTGAACTTAAGCAAGGCTCTGCCAACTCTGAGGAAGGTGGAGTAAGGTCCTTCGGGGAGGGAAGTGACATTGTCAGCTACAATCACCCACTCCACTTCCTCTGTGGGTGCCACCCATGGAAAAAGCTAACACAAGCAGGTAGTGTGGGGACCCAAGTATGGCAGGGCTTCCTGGACACTGCATTGGGGACCGTCTGCAGTGCACATCTGTGCTTCTCCTACCCAGCATCCAAGCCCTCTCTTCTACCAGCAGCATCCCAATTTCCTCTGGGAACCACGCCACCCCCATTTTGGACAGTCTTGATAGGTTGGTCGAGCAAGGTGTGCTGACCCCACCTGGCCTTCCCCATCATCCAAGCTTGACCCATCCGAGTGTCTCTCCTGGGGATTTTAACCTTGCATATAGTGATAGAAGAATAGAACACATTTAGAGTGGGGAGGTGTCCCCCTCTCCAAAAAGACAGAATTTAAGTATCCCTCAACCCTTATCATTCTCCTCCTCTTCTCATCTTTTAGCTACATATGCCGATGTTCTGTTGGATACTTTATATACACAACCTCATCTAAGCTCGGTGAGAATCCTATGGGGGTGAGTACTGCTATCACAGTTTTACAGATGAAAAAACTGAAGGTCTGAGAGGTTCAGAGCTAGTAATTGGTAGAGCTTGGTATTGAATTCACACCTATCAGATTACAAAGCCCTGTCTTTCTTACTATTCTACATTATCAAGAGAAACAGGGTTCTTCCCAAATAGCACGGTAAAATGGCTGAAGGTCTTTTGTCCTTTTTTTTCTCTGTCCACATACCCAGGAGACTTAGTACCCACACCACACTGGTGTCTAATCTACGCTTGTCAGGACTGGGCAGTATTTCACAATCCCCCAAACAGACATCTGTTATTTGGGGGATCTTTCCTCCCGCTTCTGATATCAACCCAGCTTTTCTGTGGTTCAGGAGTTAACTCACTCTCCACTCTCCCTCAAGGGATGGTGTGATATTGTAATTTATAATCAGAAATGTGTATTGGGTCAGCTTCCCATTTCTGGCACAGAGCTCCTAAAACCCTTGGAATTTCCTAAGTGAGGAGCGTGATAAAGGTGTCTTCTGTTATTTTAATGAGGTGACCTCTGGACAGCACCTAAGGATGGGGGCGGTGGAGCTGACTGCCAGGAGAACAAACCATGTTTAGATTAGAAGGTTAGAACTTTGAGCCCCACCTCACCCCTCCCCCTCTGGGGAGGGAAGAGGGGCTGGAGATGGAGTACCATCAGCAGCGGCCAGTGATTTCATCAGTCAGGCCTCTGTGCTGAAGCCTCCATAAAAACCCAAAAGGAGGGATCTGGAGAGCTTCCAGGTTAGTGAGCATGAGGAGATGTGGGGAAAGTGTCACGCTTGCTCAGAGAGGGCGTGGAAGCTCCGCATCCTTTTGCGGTATCCTTCCTATGCATCTCTTCCACCCAGCTGTTTCTGAGTTATATCCTTTTGTAATAAACTGGTAATCTAGTAAGCAAAATATTTCTCTGAGCTCTGTGAGCCGCTCTAGCAAATTCATTGAACCCAAGGAGAGGGTCGTTGGGACCTCCAGTCTCCAGCTGGTGGGCCAGAAGCATAGGTCACCACCCGACTTGCAGCTGTCCTCTGAGGCGTGTGGTCACAGCAGCTGACTGAACGTTGACAGTCACTCACAGAGCACCTGTCCTGGGCGCAGCATCGCGCCACACACCGTACATGCAGGATCTCACGATCTCCCTGCCAGCTCTCTTGGTCAATACTGTTACTCTTCCCTTTGGACAGATGGGGAATGGAGGCTCGAGAAAGTAAGTAATTTCTACAGGGTCTCTCACTTAAATAAGTGATAGGGTCAAAAATCCAAATCCAAGAGTCAGACCCCAGGGCCTGGGGCCACTATTTTTTGAGTAAAGACCTGTGTGTCTCTCCAAGGTACCTCATTAAAAAGAACCTCAGTCATGGAGGAGAAGTGTGGCTTTTTTTCAGTCCCTAAGGAACGTTGGGGGTGAGTTTTACTGAGATTCCCCAAGGCCCTGGCTTTCACCCAGGGTGGCAATTATCTAGTGCCTGGAGCTGCCCAATGAAACCAGTGCAGACACACTGATCTCCTTAATTCAGGTTTCTCTCCATCTCTGTCTTCTGGCCCCCTTCCTTTGAACTCTTCATGCCCTGTCTAGGTGATCTCACCCACTCCCAGGTGTTCATATCCCCTTTACATGGATGAATCCCAAGCTCTAATCTTGGCCCAGACTTGGCTCCCAATCTCCATTGCCCTAGTTCCCCCCTGCTGCCAGGATCTTGGCACTTGGATTCTCCCTAGGGTAGCAGAGGCTAGGATGCCCACCCAGATCCTGCAGGGGCCTTCTGCTTCCCATTTCCCAGTTGCAGTCTGCAACCCTCTCCAGAGGATTGCCCTGAGGCCAAGACAGAGCTGCCTCACCCAGGAGTTCCTGCCAGATCCCATACCCCGACCTTCACCTGACCTCAGGCGTGGAAATGGTAAAGCAAAGGTGAGGGATACGGGCAGGCACTTAAAGATTCTGTTCCAAGAATCCGGTACAGATTCTTAGACTAGCAATCAATACCCCTCTAACCAGGCTACAAATCTTCCCTCCCACTCCGCCACAGAGCCATCCCTCAGCCCTCAACATTTCCTCTGCTTTCTGTCCTTCTTGTCTCTGCCTGAAATGCCATCTCTCTTCCAACTGCCAAAATTCTACTTATCCTTTGAAGGTCAATGACACTGCCCCTTTGCCCACGAGGCATTCCCAGATTATGCTTGCTAGCTTACCATATGGGTTGCTGTTCGATATGCACGGGTCTCTAGTCACCATGGTCGAGAAAGAATCTGATTCACCTTCACTATTTCTAAGTGCTATGGTTGAATCGTGTCCCACTAAGAGCTGTTGATGTCCTAACCCTCAGTACCTGTGACTTTGACCTTATTTGGATATGGGGGTTTCTTTGCAGATACAATCAAGTTAAGGTGAGGTCATTAGGGTGGGCCCCAATCCAATATGACCGGTGTCCTTGTGAGGAGTAGAGACGGAGGCACGCAGGTGCTGAAGGAAGACAATGTGAGGACTCACAGGCAGAACAACATGCGAGCACAGAGGCAGATACTGGAATGCTGCATCTATAAGCCAAGGAATACCAAGAATTGTCGGCAAGCCCAGAAGCTACAAGACAGGCCTGGAACAGATTCTCCCCTAAAACCTCAGAGGGAGCACGGTCCTGCCAACACCTTGATTTCAGACTTGAAGCCTCTAGAACTGTGACAGAATAAAGTTTCTGTTACTTCAAGCCCCCCAGTTTCTAGTACTTCGTCACAGCAACCCCAAGGAATACACTCAGTATTTCACACAATGCCTTACACAGAGTAGGTAACTGACAATGGCTTGTGGAATTCACAGGGTGGTGACTTACTTCTCTCACGAGTTCTTTTAGAAACTATTTAATTTTTCTTGCATGGCAATGTACTTTGCAATATGTTGGTAGAAACTCAAATTTTCTAAACCTCTGGCTGTTTGTCATTCCATACCTGTAAGCTACCCTCTCCTCATCAACTGCCCTGACTGATAAATCCTGTACGTGTAATATTTGTGAGGGAGAAGAGAGCTTACACTAATATATTAGTTACATAATGTTGCCCTTAATAGTGTTCTATAAGTGATTGTCACGTTGGTCAGGTTCTATGGCCAAAGGGGTAGTATTTGTGGTCAGATGAGACCTTCGGGGTCTCCTGTGTCACCTCTACCATGCTAAAGGGCAGGAGCTCTGGAGCTACAAGGGAGTTCAAGTTCGGGCTGTGCCACCTACTGACTCTTAACAGTGGGTGGCGCAACTGGTTAAGCATCCCACTCTTGGTTTCGGCTCAGGTTCTGATCTTGGGGTCATGAGATCAAGCCCAGCATTGGACTCCACGCTGTGTGTGGAATCTGCCAAAGTTTCTCTCTCCCTCTCCCCCTGCCCCTCCCCGCTTCATGCACTCTCCCTCCCTCTCCCCCCATCCTTTCTCTTTCTCCCTAAAATAAATAAATCTTTTTATTTATTTACTTATTTATTTATTTATTTTAAAGATTTTATTTATTTGACAGAGAGACACAGCGAGAGAGGGAACACAAGCAGAGGGAGTGGGAGAGGGAGAAGCAGGCTTCCCACCAAGCAGGGAGCCCGATGTGGGGCTCGATCCCAGGACCCTGGGATCATGACCTGAGCCGAAGGCAGACGCTTAACGACTGAGCCACCCAGGTGCCCCTAAATAAATCTTTTTAAAAAAGAGTTTGTACCTCAGTTTCCTCTTCTGTAAAATGGGGGTGTAGATTATATAATCTCAATTCTTCAAGGTTGTTATGTGGATTAAAATAAATTCATGCATGTAATAGGCTTAGAATGGTGACACTAGTGAGTATTCGAGAAATGACTATCGTAATACTTATTAGTCCTCCTCTCCTCCTAATCTGACTTAACAAGGGCCAACCTCACAATGCAATACAGCTCCATCCAGTAAGTTAGGATTCCAAATGAAGCAGTCACTGGAGATACTGTGTTGGGTCAATTAGAGTGGGTGTAGAGAAGAAAAGAACTCTTATTATTTGCTGAATGGCTCTGGCTCAAATCTCTCTGTGCAGGAGCCCATCTTTATGACTGTTTTTTGAGAAACTCTGCAGGGCTCTCAGTTGGGAGTCAAGCCTTGATTTATCGTATTTTAGAATAACCCTCATAAACCCACGTAATCCAGTCTCTGGGCAATAGCCTGTGCAAAGAGAGACACAGCCAAAGGTAACCTCTCAGATGAGATTGAAGAGGCTTCCACTCACAGCCTGCTGTAACTTCTCTGCCCCTCTCCCCATAGCTGGCAGCCGGTCTGGAACCTCTGCCCTCTGACTCTCTCTCCAGTCTTCATTCTCAACCTTCTGCTCCCACTTCCACGGACACCCAGGCTCCAGGGTCTTTGAAGTCCTATTGCCCTTCCATCCAACTTTTCAGACCCATCTCTCTCCGTCATCCCCTGAAGCTACAGCACCAAATCTTGGAACGGCCACAGATCTGACTCTCAGGAGACGACCTCACAGAGGAGAAACTGAGGGGAGACACAAAATCCCCCTTGGCTCCAGGTATGTGGAGTGAGGGGCAGAGGGAGGGAGCTGAGGTGCCCTGTCTCACACCATACTCTCTGTCTCAAGGCCTTCCTCAGGCAGCCCACCCTACAGCCCTCACTTCCACAGTCCCCTTTGCCTGCCGTGTTCCCCCCTCTCCTGCCTTGGCTGGTTGCCCCCCGTCCCTCAAGCCTGGACACAAATGTCTCCCCTTCAGAGAAACCTTTGCAAGTCCACTTATCCATATAGCCCACCCCTCTCCCCGTCCTTCCATCCTCAGCCATTTGGATTTTATTTTCCTTCACAGCATTTACCATAATTTGTAATCATTTGCTAACTTGCTCCCCCCTCTCCTTTTTCTATCAGCCTCTTTAGAATCCAAGCTCCATGAAAATAGAAACTATGCAGAAACATCCCCAGAGTTAGGCACTTAGTAGGATTCTCAATAAATAGTTATGAATAAACAAATGATTGCTTTAAGTTTCAACTCACGAGTAGCTGTGTGACCTTAGAAAAATCACTCGACCACTCTGGGCTTTATTCCACTTGAAAGGGGAGGGTGAGACTTGCTGTGACTTCCTCCTGAGGTAGTCCTCCCGAGGACCAACCTCATAAAACCACCACAAAACAACTTCGAAATGCAAAGTATCACGATGTAACAATACTGAGTCGTGAGGTTGACATTTTGTAAAGAGTCACACAGCACCCCATGGCACATGTTGCTGCAACAGGGGCATACATGTTGCTGGCCCATTCTCTCATTTTGCTGTCTCACCCTTTTAACCATCTCCTGCCCCACAGTAATTTGGGGGATGAACACCCAAAGGACTGTGTAAGCAAATAAACAATCTGCTTGCTGGGCGCTGCCCCTCTCCTCCTGTCAGCTGGCAAAGTGGCCCTCTACATGGAGAGTCGCTTTCTCTCGGGAAAACGCGCGTCACTTTCCGCTGGTGGTGTGGGCTGTCATTACCATACTGTTCAGCTCCTGCTGCATTAAGCAGCCTGCTGTCAGCAACCAAAGGTCTCCAGGAGAAACAGTGCCTGGCCTTTTTTAAAAAAAAGGATGGGTTTTGCTGAAGGGACTGAACTCCCTCCCAAAAAGAAAAACTCTACCCTGCAAAGAAAAACCACCTAAGCCCCCAGCCTCATCACACTGGAGCCTGGCTATGATTCGGCTGACAAAACGCCTGTTTTTCGTATTTGCACCTGGAGTCACCCATCAGTCACATCTGGTTGCCGAGTGCTTTTCTGCATTGTGATTATCGGGGAGTGTGTTCCTGCTGCCTTGGCCTGGGACTGACAGGGAGGGTGGGGACCAGGGTAAGAGTCTTGTGTTCCTTCTAGCACTTGAAATACATCTTGCTTCTCACATTGCCCCTCTCTCCCCCAGCCATCTGTTCCCCCTACCCCACCCTACACACAAACTGCACTTATCCAGGGCTTGGGAAGATATGGCCGTGCTCTTGATTTAAAATGAATGGAAAATAATCTAGATCTATCTCCCGTGTGCCAAATTGAATGTATCTCAATTTTGTCCCATCCAAGTGAGTAGCCTTGTCTGCTATCTATATGCCTGGAGCAGCCAAAGGAAACAGATGATGGCTAATTGCCCCCCCCTTTCCAGAATGTTCTAGAGCAATGCTCTCCAATAGAACTTCCCCCAATCATCAAGATAGTCTCTATCTTCCCTGTCCAATATGGTAGCCACTAGCCACACAAGGCTACTGAGCATGTGACATGTGGCTAGGGTGACGGAGGAGCTGAATTTTTTAATTTAAATCTAAGTAGCCGCATGTGGTTAGCGGCTACAGTACTAGACAGTGTGGTTCCAGAGCAGTGCTTTTTCAACCTCAGTGTGGACAGGAATCACCTTATTAAAATGCAGATTTTGAAAAAACAAAAAAAAATTTAAAAATAAAAATAAAATGCAGATTTTGAATTAGTAGGTCTGGAGGGGAGCCTGAGATTCTGCCTTTTTTTTTTTTAAGATTTTATTTTTTTAAGTCATCTCTACACCCGGGGTGGGGCTCAAAACTACAACCCTGAGATCGAGAGTCACGTGCTCTACCAACTGAGCCAGCCAGGCACTGCTCTCTATTTCGAACAAGCTCCCAGGGATGCTGATGATACTGGCCACTGGTCCACCCTTTGAGGAGCAAGGAGCTGTGATTCTCAGACTTGATTGCACCTAGGCTTCCCTGGAGAGCTTTAAAAATACTGCTGCCTGGGTCCTACCCCTGGCGACTCTGATATAGAGGGTCAGGGTGTGGTCTAGACACAGACAAGCTTAAAAAGCTCCCCAGGTGGGCGCCTGGGTGGCTCAGTCGGTTGGGCGACTGCCTTCGGCTCGGGTCATGATCCTGGAGTCCCGGGATGGAGTCCCGCATCGGGCTCCCTGCTCAGTGGGGAGTCTGCTTCTCTCTCTGACCCTCCCCCCTCTCATGAGCTCTCTCTCTCTCATTCTGTCTCAAATAAATAAAATCTTTAAAAAAAAAAAAAGCTCCCCAGGTGATTTTAGTGGACAGCCAAGGTTGAGAACCACCCACACTGCACTGCCAATGACCTAGTTAATGCTTTTTAAAATAACTCATCATCCCCGAGAACAGAGCACTGGTTCATAATAATCTCTGAAGGGATCTTATGGGTACACAGCCAAACCTTTAGGGAGTTTAGGCCGATTTTGCCCATCCAGACTAGAAATGGGGAACAAGTTTTTGACAGTCAATCCAATTAGAGCAGATGTGGCTCCGGAGAGCCAGGGGGGCAGGGGTGAGGCAGGCAGAGCTGGGAGGGCTGGGAAGAAACCCCTGGGGCGGGGGAGGGAGGGACATTCAACCCCCAACCGCCTACTCCTCCGCAGCCCCCGCCCCGGCTTCTGTGTCAATCCACCATGCCACAGGGGCTGGCTGCTTCTATTCCTTCTAGAGGGACCAACGGCCAGAGGGAAGAAGACCACAGGCTCTGGAGTCAGAATACCTGGATCTAAATGCTAACTCTGCTGCCCATCAGGTCTGTGATTCGCCCAAGTCACCTAAACGACCCGGGCCGTGATTGTCTTACCTCTAAAATGGGGACACGTGTGGCACCTTCCTCACCAGTGTGTGAGGAAGTTGCCAGCACTGCGTGAGCTGTTCTATACCAGCTGTTACTACAACTCCATCACATCTCTATCCCATCCTGTGCACTTAACCTCACGGAAGTCCTTTTAGTTCCTCAAGGCCCTGAGCTCCCATTTGGACCAGGGCCTCCGCCCATGCTCAGGCTTCCTGCAGGCAATCAGGCCCTTCCCGCGAGGCATGGTTACGACTCCGGATGCTTCTGAGATCAGCCCGATTTGGCACTTCCCCTGAGAAGCCTTTCTTTTCTAGTTCTTGTGAGCCCCATACTTGTCAGTACTTGGTCCAGCTCATTCATTCAGTAAGCATTGTTTGAGTAGCTACTGTGTGCCCTGTACTCTTCTCAGCTCTGAGAATACTGAGGAGAACAGAAAAAGACTTTAAAAGAGAGAGAGAGAGAATCTCTACTCTCACGAAGCTTGCATTCTGGCATAAACTGACCACCAACAAGGAAACAAAAGAGAAAAGAGAGCAAGGATGCTGGATGGCCTGGAGGTCCTCCATGAGGAGGGATCACTGCAGAAGAACTCTGGGAATGTGGAGCAAGCCACGTGCATATCCGAGGGGAAAGCCTTCTGGGCAGAGGAAAGAGCAAGTGCAAAGACAAAACTGCAAGGTGACGTTTTGTGAATCACTGAATTCATCTGTAACACGCAACCTAGAGACTCAGTGACAGGGGAAAGGAATCCCACGCTTTGTGCTCAGTCCCTGGCTACTGGGCATGTAGTAGGCACTCAATATGAGTGGTGGAGTGGTTATGTGTTCACTGAAAAATCTGCGACCACTCTCACTGCCTCTCACCTGTGGAAAATACCGACGGGGAGAAAAATCTCTTGAAATGAGGCTCTCCTCTTTTCTTTCTCACATTTCCTTTAAATGATCCTCCTTCTACACAGCCAGGGGGATCCATCACAGAGAGGATGAGGATTTTGTGGCAGGAATGCACAGAGGGAAAAAGAGCTGATGTTCAGATTTTAACTCCCGCAAATAGGCACTTGAAGCCCATTTCCGAGAATTCAATAGTTATGAAAGCCAACACGCTTCTGATGTACAAAAACTGGTCTCTCTGCAAGGAAAACATTTAATAGCTTGATAGAAATGGGTTTTTTCCTCCTCCGAATCAAAAGGCAAAGCCGCGAAGGAGGAGGGCATAAATTTATCTACAAGAAAGACATTCAAAAGTGAGCAGATGCCGTGGGGAGACCCAAGCTGGCAGGGGGAGGAGAGATGGAGGAGCTGGGGTTGGGGGGGCTAACAGGGCCGGGAGGGTCACTCAGAAACAAGGCTTTCATCCTCCAGTGGTGGCCTGGTCCATCGTGTCAATCAAGGTCCCCACAGAGTGTCCCACCAAAGACCCTTTCCTGAGGAGACCATCCATAGAGGTGCGGGCAGGACGAAAGGAACCAGGAAGGGGGTGGAGACACCCCGAGACCAGCAATCCAGGGAAGCCCTTGTTCCTCAGCCAGGAGGGGTGAGGGGGCTGGGGTCTCTGACCCAGGGCGAGCTGGCCCCCAGGGGCTGCGGGAAGCAGAGCTTCTGCCTGAGCACTGCTGTGGAGGCAGCAAGGAGCAAGGAGAAATAACCGCCCGCCCCCTCTTCTCTCACCCTCTGAACTCCCGGCTGGTGCTTCTGCTGGGCCCCAGCACCTACGCCTAACACGTTTTGGGGTATCCCATACCATGCCCCCTGCACCCTCTGCTGCCTTCAGCCATAGCCACAGTGAGATGCAGCATAAAGCTCTGACTCATGCGGATAGCATCCCATTTCCAGTACACCCACTTTCTGTTTGGGGTCCTCTCCGAAGGTGGGGAGCCCTCTCAGCCAGTATACAGTGATGCCCAGGAATGCGGGGCTGTGAGAGCCCTCGTGGGCAGCTCACGGGCAAATGACCCTCCAATGGCAAATGCCAGGAGGCCTCGGGCCCTTCTCGGAGGTCCTAGCAGTACCTTTGGCTTTGACAACACACTCTTATGTTGTCTTTCCCGCCTTCCCTGCTCCCCCTCTCCTGGGTCCTGAGACCAGCTCGGCCACGGCCTGTGTTCTCTAGAGGCAGATTCTTAGGTGGGATTTAGGGGGCAAGATGTTTCTTAGGAGACCAACCAAGTGAGGGAAGGAAGCAGGCTTAGGCAGAGGCAAAAGCTGAGACGTGGTGCAGCATCAACAAAGCTTGGGCAGCAGGGCGGGGAGTTTGGAGGGAGCCCCCCGGGGCTGAATGGCCAGGCCTTTCCATGCCCACATCACTCAGTCTGTGGGTGTGGGTGTAGAGGAGGGTGCTAGCAGCCCCCAGCAGGGAGGGCCTGACCTCAGGCACTTCAGCAGCTCTCTCTGCAGCGGGGACAGATCCTGAAGGAGCGGACTGCCCCAGCCATCAGTCCTTCCTCAAAGGGGGATCTGAGCCACAGCTCCCTGCTCACCCGACCTCTGAGAAACCAGCAGTCAAGTCCTCATGTCCTCATCTGAGGCTCTGCTTTGGGGGAAGCCCAAACAAAGACAAAGAGTGAGGCACTGCTGGGGTCAGCGTCCCAGGGCACTGAGCGGGGGAAGAGGGTAGAGAACAACTTTGGATGCGGGGTACCAGCATGCCCAGTGCCTGGGAGTCCCGGAGAAGTGCAGTGAGCCCAGATCTGCCTTCCTCTGTGACTGAGCTCTCCCATTCAAACACTGCCTACCTGAGTGTCATGGCAAAACTGTGTGGCCACTTGGGACACTCTGAGAACCCCAGAAGGGAAAGCCTTCCCACCGCTCCTCAGAAGGAACAGCACAGAACCTGTTCAACTGATTGCTGCTGGAGCTAGGGGGTCATGAACCCTACCTTCATTTAGGGATCATCCCATTTATAGCTTTTACATGACACTGAAGAAAGCATCACCTAGTGAGTGCCTACAATGACTTCTGGCACCACCCTTTGCATTTAGGATGTTTACTTCCTTTAGGAGATGAGGAAAATGTGACTCAGAGAGGTTACGTAACTTATCCCAACTCACACAGCCCAAAGCGACAGAAGCAGGGTCGAGAGACATCCTGAGTGACTTCACATTCCGTGTAGCTGGCACCATCAGGCACGGTCTTGTAAGTTTTCCGGCCCTGGATTCCGCCCCCATCACCCCCGCTGAGGCAAAGCAGTAGCCAGGCCGTGCCTTTGCCAGTCAGTTCAGGATGTCCAAAATCAGCCTGGGAGCCCAAGCTGGATTTCCAGGCTTCACACGCACTGTCTGCCTGTCTTCCATCACGCTGTAACAACCCTGCCTTGTTCATCATCACTTTTCCTTCTCTTGCCTCCTCTAATTTCTCTCCATATCCTTTATGATGAACCATTGCAAAGAGAGTGATTTACAGCCTCTACTCTCATCTGCCTAGGGTTGGGGGGGCCTGGGGGGGAAGCAGGATTAAATTGGATGGAGCGCTCCAGGAACCTGTTTCTGACTTCAGCCCCTCTCATTTACCCAGTGATGCATCATGCTGTGTTCTAATAGCATTGTAATGGGCAACTTAATCTGCCATTAAACTGACTCTAGAAGCACCTTTTGCAGGATGCCTTGGCTGTTGGTCTGCTTGCTGAACCACGACGACTGCATGGTAGGGCCTGTCCTGAGATTGGTTGGTGTCCTAGGAGGAAGGGCTTTCTTTTTTCTGGGGTCGCAGACTCCAACACTGAGGGGGCCAGAGAGGGAATGCAAGTAAGTAAGTGAAGCTGGTGCTGGGGACTCCGGCCCTCTGTCTAAAGGGGCCATCCCAGCTCAGCAGTCCAGACTGTTGACTTGGGGGATTTGGGCCCAGATCTTCCAATTTCTCAGTTCAAGCCAGGAATGCAGAATCTTATGTATAATCTCCCCCGTTTGAAAATGTCAGCATCTATTTAAAAACATTTTTTAAACACTGGGCAGGCCAAATAAAACATGTCAGCTGGCAGCTTTGGTCCCAACTGTGAACTCCGTCTCAGAGAGACCCACAGACTTCCCACTGCATCCTTCCTCGCCCCAGAGACTTCCTACAGCTCTGCTCAGCATGGATAAGAAAATAATAAATCGGTCACTTCACTATCCAATTAGCAGCCAGGGCACATTCCTTCCTCTCCCCGCTGAAGGAAAAATAAACAAACAAACAGGAGAATCCTGCCCTGTTTTGATTTGGAGCAAGCCAGCCATGTTACCGCCTATTTGCAGCAGTCTGGGGCTTGAGTTCTGGAGACAAACACAGGCCTCTGCCCCCAAGGAGCTCCTCTTACATACAGGTCCCAAGTGCCAAACCACAGCCACCCACCACAAGCCAGGATACTTCCCCAGCGGGCCCCTCGGGAAAGGGGACTCGGTGCCGGGGCAAAGTCAGGGCTTCGAACCAGTGACAGTGAGCCGGGAGGTGTGGCCGGCCCAAGGGCAACGTTGTCAGGGTAACTGCAACTTCCAGAACCATCTCCATCCCTTGGAGACCTCTTCTTTGGAGCTCAGGGGCTTTCTCTCACAGGCTGTACTCCATTGCCAACATGCCTGCAACAGAGTCCCTTAAAGTTCCGAAAAGGTGCCATTCTTGAGATGCGGTGCACTATGTGAACCCTGGGGCCAAACCGCCTGGGTCTGTCTGTCAGCCTTCCACTTAGTATCTGCATGCACTTGGGCAAGACACTAGACTCTTTGGGGCCTCAGTTTCCGTATCTGTACAATGGAGCTGATAGTTGAACGGACCTTGAAGGTGAGGATTAATGGAGTTAACGTATATAGGACATCAACAGTAGTTCCTGGTACATAGTAAGTACTGTGTAAGTGTGAGGTATTATTACTATCATTACTATTATAATAGGGAGAATCTGTTGTCCCCTCAGCTGAGAGAAGGGGGGTCATCCGTCTATTGGCGCTCCTGTAAGATATGGACCGATGAGCTCTCTTCAGAATGCCAGACTCCTCCTACGTTTTACCACATTCTCTTCCCTCCTCCTCCTCTGTTGAAATTCTACCCAGCTTTCAAAACCTACCTCCAATACCACTTCCTCCTCCTCACCAGATAGAGTGATCCTCCCTTTCCTCTCAACTCACTTTCTACTTTATTGGCAGGTAGACTAGAGTACTTATCACAGTTTATCTTAGACCGGAGCTATGTGTGGATATGTCTTATCTCCCTGGAGACAGTGACCTCATCTTATTCTTGATATCCACCGTAGCACTGTGTCTTCAACATAATAGGTGTTAAGTCAATATTTGCTAAAGATATGTTAAATGAATGCATGAATTAGATTCCCTGAAATAACCAGGGAGATTCGGCCAGAGTCAGTCTGAGGTTTGAGGGCTTAGAGCGCTCAGAATGGATTTAGACTCAGCCAAGGGAATTTCAGGAGCTATCAATTATAATAAGAATAATAACAATAATAAAAACAACAACCATGGTAGCATTTATTGGGCACCTGCCATGTGCCAGATGCTGTTCTAAACCATTCACACAGGGTATCTTCTGGAATCCTCACAACCGTCTTGTGAGGCTTGTTCTACTTTTGCCATCACCCTATTCTAGGTGAGGATGCTGGGGGAGGATGCTGGAGTAATCTGCTCAAAGGCCAACAACTGGTCAGTGGCAGAGAAGGGATGTGAACTAGGCGTCTTGGTTCCCATGGAAGCAGACCCTGAAACTAATATCTGAGAGCCAAGAGTTCATCTGGGAGGTGATCCCAGGTAGCACTGGAAGGGAATGGGGAAGTGAAACAGGGAAGGAAGCCAACAGAATGCATGAGTGCGTAGGGTGCCTCTGCGGGTAATCGGGGTTCAGTCCTGCTGGGGACCATAGGGAGACTATGTGGAACATGCTTCAGGGACGAGGAAGCTGGGGGGGTGGGGCGGTATTATCCACCAACCCCATTCATCTTTGTTTGGGGCTGCTGTCAGGGGCATCATCCCTGGGCACACCCAGCCATGCCCATCTGTAAGCTGAGCATACTCCTGTGGCCACAGAAAGCTCCAGATCAGTGTTTGCACAAGGCAGCAGTGAGTGCCAAGGGGTGTGGGATGGGGCAAAGGGCTGCCATCATCTTTGACACCAGGACAGGCTGATTCCAAAGCCATTCCTCTTTCCATCTAGGCCAGTTCCACTCATGAAAAGGCTCAGAAAGCCCACGCTTCCTGATACTCTTGTCTGGGCAGTGGATGCATCCTCTATGGGTATTTTTGCCAGTTTTGAGTATTCCCATGATTAGTTCCATCACCTCGGGGTCTTACTTCATATTTCTTAAAACATACGCACACGTATCACAAACATAAATCTGCAGGAGGGACGATTCCCGTTTTCGAAGAAGTAAACAAACTTGGAAAGGTTAAAGAAGCTGGCTCAGGGTCACATGGATCAGTAGGCAGGTGCAGACCTTTGCTCCTACAGAATCAGAAATGGGGTTTTTAAAATTCATTCATTCAGGTGAAAATATTGGCCTTTTGACGGGCCTGATAAATATTAGAAATAAGCTCTCGTGGCTGAGGTGAAATTCAAGACACACGGGCTGGCTGAAATCCTTTAGAAATATGTCACCCAGATGTGCAAAAATGGCCACTTCCTTAATATTATTTTAGCATGCAGTGACAGGGGAAGACAACTTCTAGCCAAACAGCACGAGGCCCACTTCATTTTTCCTCTTGCCTCCCCCAGAGAACCCTCTGGTAGGTGGCCCAGACCAGAAGTGAAGAACACAGGCTCAGGACACACACAGGCAGGGACCCACATCCTGCTTTGGTGGATTGTGAGGACCTCGGATGGGGGTCACGCATGGCTCGGAGCTCTGGTTTCCCACTAGTCAAGTGGATATAAACAAGAGCGCCTACGTCCTCATGTTGTGGTGGGTATTCAATGAAGTACACGCAGACAGTGTTGGCCCAGTGCCCAGGTGCCAATGGGCCGGAGACAATGTGGTTGAAGGACAACTCCCATGCTCTTTCAGAGTGTTTATATGGAGCAGTCGCTGATGAAGCTGGAGGTGACGGGGGTGAGCCATGCCCTGTACCACTTTGTTCCTGTGTTTTAAAGAGACGGATTCTCTACCACACATAAAAAGAGTGATCCACTATTATTTTATTAACAAGCAAGCACGAAACAGTTCACATGACCTATTTTGTTGCGACCACCCCTCGGCGTGAGCATTTACTGAGGCATTTAGTGATTGTGCCTAGTGATTTTCTTAGGACCAAGTTTACAGACCTCCCTGAATTCTTATACCCTCTTCATGAAAACACGTGGATGTCTCTAAGGGATTTAAGCCAATCCGTGTATGGTGAAGCCTTTAGTTTCACCAAAGAGAGCACACTTCTAATATTCATGAGGTTAGTCAAAAGTTCATATTTACACACCAACAACCTCATTTCCAACATTCCGGATGCTAAGGAGCAAAGCTTTGGTTGTTACACAAGATGTGGGAAACAAAAGGCCTTGTAGCAGCCCTCTCTAGAACGAGCCTCTCTGGCCTTTCCTGGACCACGCGTTCTTGACTGGGCTGCTCTCAGTACCACTGGGTACGGATACAGCACTCAGAATGTCACACTAGATCTGTGAAAGGACATTCAAGAAAATGAGAGACATCCTAAGCCTGGAATATAGTTAGTATTCAGTAACTGATAGCAATGAATAGCTCTTAATATCAGTATTGGGACAGGATCATCCCACATCACTACCTCTGCTCAACCTCTTCGCCAGCTTCGACCCCCAGTGGGCTCTATTTTCAAGAAGAAAAGGCCAAATTGGTGAAAAACTAAGAGACCGTAGAACCTCCACCCAATTAGCACTTGCAAACGCTAAGATCAGGAGGTCTGTATTTCCAAGGCGCACCATTAGGAGTAAGGAGTGGTGGGTATGGCAATGAGCTATCCAAATCCCCCTTAAGGAAGGAGGCACTCAGGCTCCCAGCTTCTGGGAGAGCTGCCTGCAGATGGCCCTTAGCTGTCACTGCTGTAAGGGAACTGTCTTGGCCAGAGAGAGCTGCCTCCTCTCCAAAGCCTTGCTCCCTTCCATGGGGGCATCAAGACACTCTCCCCACCCCCGACTCCAGCTCCAACTCAGATAACTCTGAAGGTCATTCCCAGGCAAGAATTCCCTGGAGAGGTGGTTGAGGCCTTCTTTGTGACTGCATTGCAGCTCTATTTTACCCTCTGCCCGATTCTCCTCCCCCTCCTTTGCCCTCCCCTCCTCTCCCCTTCCCTCCCACAGATGTTGCCTCCCGCTCACCAATCCCCACCTCAGAGCTGGCCCCCAGGGGGAACCCAATATGTAAAAGGGAGATGGGAAAAATTGAGCTGCACCACAATTGATGGTATTCAGAATTCAGATCTGGGGCTCATGGCGAGTCAGGGATCCTGACGGTCTTCAGGGAAACGCCAGGAAAAACCCCTGAAGCCTGGCCCCTGAGGGTCAGCACGTAGAGGCAGGGATTTCCACTTTTCCACGCTTCTTCCAGTAAATAGCTGGGTGAAACCAGATTCAAACCTCAAGCCCACCTACCTCTGGCATCTCTCCCCTCCCAGCTTTCTTTTCAAATGTTTTTCAAGAAACCAAGTGCTCAGGAGTGAGGCTTCAAGTGCAAATGGATTCTGTGATGCTCAGAGGCAAGTGGGGCATCGTAGAGCCTTACAAGTCACTGGTCCGAGCCTGCTGTCAGCCGAGGAAACCAAGGCCCAGAACGGGGGAGAGACAAGCCCAAAGTCTAAGTGATGGTGGTGGAGTTGGGAGAGAACCCTAAATCTCCCAGCTCTGTCCAGAATTTTCTCATCTACTTAACTCCACTGTGAGGAAGGGAGAAATGGAGGGAGGGTGGGATGGGAAGAGGGGTAGAGCAGAGACTTTTACTCACAATCCCATGGCCTGGAGCAAAGCCCATCTCAACGATAACACAAGTAGTCACTTTTTATGGGGCACATACTATATTAAGCACTCTGGCTCTTTTAGACCATAATCTCATTGAATTGTCACAATAACCCAATAAAGGTGTGTATTGTTATTATACCCAGATTATAGGATCAGACTCGGGTGAAGTCATTTGCTCAGGGATTCCCAGCTGACAATGACGGGACAATTTCATTTTGGAGTTCTCTCTCTTCCCTAGTGTAATTTGCTGTTCCCTGCTCTCTTTTTCTAGCCCTCTGGAGACTTAATTTCTTTCCTTGGTTTGTTACTCCTCCTCTCAGTTTCAGAACTACAAGAGGAGGAAAATTATCTGTCCTGTTAATGAGTGTTTAGGACTCTGGCAGCCTCGAACAGTGGGAGGAACTTGAGATCAGAAGGTTCTGGATTCAAATCCTGACTGTCACTTACTAGCTCTGTCCCCTGTCGGAGCCTCCAGCTCCCTACTGGTAAAATGTTAAGTAGAAAACTTGTGACTTTAAACACTTATATCCTACCAGAGCAAAGCCTTTCAGGCCCTCCTATTCCAATCTGTCCTCACCCACGGAGTTAGGAGTAAAGATGGTCTCAGGGCTGATAATTACTGTAACAGGACGAAGTGTGAAGAGGGAGAAGGCAGTTGATATTCAACACAGTCAACCAACTGATAGCCATTGGCCTTGCCCTTGTAGCTCAGTTTTCCCATCTGTGCAATGGGAATGAAGATAACAGAACCTGCTTCTCAGGTGTGTGGTGAGGTTTGAATGAAATAACATGTGGGAAGTGCCAAGCCTGGTACCTCACAAATGATCAATGAATAGTACTGTTATTATCATCATCCCAGGGACAATGGCTGGTGAGTCTCGAGAGTTACCCCTGGACACAAGCTGTATCATGGAGAAGAATCTGGACTAGTGGTTCTGAAATGTTAGCATGTACCAGAATCACTTGAAAGCACTGCTGACTTCATGGGTGCTTAGAGGACTCCAGGTTTTGTTCAATGCTTTGCTGTCACCTCCTTGAAATTCTTAATTTCTGAACAAGGGACCTGTGTTTTCCTTTGGCATCGGGCCCCACAAATTATGTAGCCAGTCTTGTCTGGAGAACTTATTAAAACACAGAAAAGTGAGCCAACCTCCAGAGTTTCTGATTCAGTAGGTTTGGGAGGTAAGCCCCCAGATTTTGCATTTCTAACAAGTTCCCAGGTCATGTCTGTACTACTGCTCTATGGACCACATTTTGAGAACCAATGATTGAGACAGTGGCTGTGAACACGGGTTTTACATGAGAATCACCAGGAACGTGCCTGGGCTCCACCTTTACCCAGTGGTAAATAGAATTGTTCTGAGTACACTCCTGGCTTCAGTAGTTTTGAAAAGCTTGCCAGGTGATCCCAGTGGACAGCTGGGACTGAGAACCACAGGGTTACAGCAGAGAATCCTGACTTCCACTCAGGAAAAGGAACCCCTGAAGGCATTACCCATCCAGCCCCAGGACCCATCTAGACCCAATGCGGTGGGGAATCTCCAGAGAGGGTGCAAGGAGGCTGTGTGTTCAACACACACCTCAGATGATTCTTACCTTGGGACAATGTAGGAAAAAACATTTGGAGTGGCATTCTTCAAGCTTTAATGTGCATTGAACACCCCCAGGAAACACCTGGGATCTTGTTAGGGAACAGATTCTGATCCAGGTGGTCTGGGGGTAGGGCCCGGGAATTTACATTTCTCCCTTGCTCCCAGGAAATGTTGATACTGCTGGCCCAGGGACCACACTCTGAGAAGCCCAGATCTCGGCTGGAGAAACAAGAAAGTGATGGGGTGGCTAAGATTTTGGTGACGCCATCCCCAATTGTCCAGTCCAATAAGTTGGAAAGAAGGTAATGTACCTGTGCTTCTGCTGGAGCATACTGTCTTTCACTGGATGAAGCTCTATGTGACACACATTCCAAAATAGAGTCTGAAAAGTCCCCTCACGGTGCTCCCCTCATTCTGCAAATAAGAACCTCAGTGCATCTGTAGGGTTTAAGAGGCCAATACTAACCCCCGGAGGAGTTCCTGTGCTCGACCCATCAGAGCCTGGGCCAGAGACATGGCTTCTATTCCTAGCTCTACCATTTGCTGACTTTGAGACCTGGGAAGAGGTCAACGCTCTTATCTGAGCTTCGATCTTCTCGGTAGTGAGAGGGGCATAATACCCATTATTATTACAGCCTCTTCTATCGCTGCTTCTGGACATCAGAACATGAAAGATGTTCTGATAGCAAAATTCCACACCACACATCATGCCTGTTATTTCTACATACTAGCAGGTTCTTATGTAACCTCTTCTCAACTTTCCCACACCTTCTACGTGACACAGACTAAGATGTGACATGCCTCATGGCCCTGGAATGCTTTCTCTTCGATGAATCCACACACTTTTATTGAGCCCCCCAGGAACCTACCAGCTGGGTGAACTGAAAATAGAGACATGAAGAGGCAGTGAGGATGAATGGCAAGTGAGACCAGGTTCTCTTAAAAAACTCTCCAAAATGTGGAAACCAGGCAGAGTTGCCCCAAGAGTGGGTGGGGAGGAGTGTCCGGGTAGAAACAACCTGAACAGATGAGCTGTATTTAAGGGTTAGTAAGGATTCAAGCTGGTAGGATGTGATGTCGGAACAGGTCATCTTAGGGTCTCCTCTAGCCACCATGCCCCTAACCCAGCTCACTCCTGCAGGGAAACTGAGGCTCCAGATAAGGAACTGTATTGACGAAGCAGCTTTCAGTTCGGGTAACAAACACAAGAGTCCCACGGAAGCCTGAAGCACTGCCTAAGCCAGAGATGATTTTTTTTTTTTTTTTTTTGGCAACTGAAATGACAAGTGCCCAGCCCACCTGTAGGCTGAGCAGTCACCAGCAGATCTCCTTCGCCAGAGCGCTGTCATAAATTAATCTTCAATTTCCACCGCCAGGTCTGTGGTGCAGCTAATCATGATCACTAATTGCTACGACAAGCTTCTCCCTTCTCTTTTTATGTTTCCATATTAGTTTAGTTTAGTATGCTTTGTGTCTGTTTATTTTATAGCCGGAAATACTTTTAATAGCCTAGTAAATTGAAAATGGACTTTACTACCATCTGACTTTACCAGAGTTTTACAACCATTCAATTAATGGTATCAGTAATCTTCCTTCATAATTAGGCGGTTAGTAGCTTTGTCAGGCACTGCTGTTAACTAAATTAGTACTCAGCATCCACCTAATCGTATTTTGGGGGGCTCCAAATGGGAAACCCTCAAGCTCGGGGGCTGCCAGGATGGAGTGCCACGATTAGCTGGCTGTAAATACCGCCTGCAAATATATGGTTTATTATAGTGATAACGGGCATTTGTAGCTTACATAAATCTGAGCATTCCTGCTGACAGAGGAGAAATGGTTTTCCCTGGTTGCTAGGAAATAGAGTTCCTGGGTCTCACATGCTTCACTGCCTTCTCCAGGCAGCTGATGGATTCTCTACATGAGGGGATGGCAGCCGTTAGCCACCCCAGAGCGAAGGTAGAGAGCATCCAATGCGATGCCCCCCGTGTGCACACCCGAGGGGGTCTCCTCGGGGCCAGAGGACGCCCGTTCATTACAGCTGTGCAGAAAAGGCAAGCAGAGGAGGGAGCTAGAATGTGGGAACAATGATCGGAAGCCTGATTTTTAATGTCGGGAAACAATCACAGTCTCGCATGCCGGAGAATTTCTGCCAAATGTCATACTTTGAAAGGAGACAGATTGAGGAGGCGCGTGCGAGATTGGCAACTGGTAACATATAACCCAGTGGTCCTATTTCCATATCTGCAGCAATTAAGGCCCCCCAAATGTATTTCGGTATTTAACCAAAATTAAGTGCCTCTGAATATATTAACAAATGCTCCCTGTTAGAAATAGCCTGACCCCAAATATTTCCCATAATTAAAAAAGCAAAAAGACTGTAATTTCTTAATGCAGGCACATTTGAATGAAACTTGAGTAAATTATTCAGCTAGGTTTCTGACACTCTCCTGAATGTTCAGATAGTAGATTCCAAACACTGACTACTTACTATCAGAATTCCATTGAAAAAAATCTGTCTATCTGCCAGCCTTCCAAAACTTCTGAATTCTGACAATACTTGAAACTGGACTGAGTTGTAGGTTCTTGGGATATCAAGAGGCCCTCACTAAAGGTTTGGAAAACAGGGTCTTACGGGAACAGGGGAAAGCAAGTGGATCTGTCTAACTGAAAGCACAGTGATGGTTTAACTGACTTCAATCAGGAATTCAGCACCATAGAAGGAAAGTAAGGCCTGAGTTATGACCCTGCCACTGCCTATGACCAGGTATGTGGCCCTAGGCAACCTGCTCACCTTCTCTGGGCATGCTTTCTTCTTCACAAAATGGCGATAATAATATGCGCTCGGAGAATTGTTCTGAGGATTAACAGGTGTCAAATGATGTAAAGAAAGCACTTGCTGCAGGTTAGGGCTGCCACAAATGTTGGCTAGCATATCCTCCTTCTTATCCTTTAAAATGTCCTAACCAGACTCCACCCCTTTCCATTCAGTTCAGCAAAAGCCAAATTCTGCAAAAGACACAAAACTAAAGCCCTCTTTGCAACGCCACTCAGCTACTGGACTCTTTAATCTCCGGAGCAAAACAAAAACCAAAGCCCTGTAGTTTGGGGGAAACCAGGTCTTTTCTCAAATGTGTAAGGAGCGTCTGAAATTTCTATCATGTGGGCCTCCCTAAAATGGCCTCTGGAAGCCATACACACGATGAGACTGAAGGTAACACAGAAGTCTGGACCGACTCCCTGGCTGACGAGACTTCTAAGGAGGCGATGTACACCATGAGCAGTTTGCCAGATTTCCGCCAGTCCCAGCAAAATAAGAAGCATATTGGTGGACACGGACTCTTCCATCCCTGAAGACGGTTCCCTAATAGTTAAGGAGAAGTGACTCTCCCATCTTTGCGACAACAAAACATCTTGCTCACTGGTAAGAAACTAAGGAAGGTCAGGGAGGTACAGGGAGGCAAGGGAAGGCTGGGGGTAGCCTGTAGAGGTGGGTGAGAACTGTAGGGTGAAGAGATTTAGAAATCCCTTGAATGGGGTAGGTTTTGATTTGCGAGCAATGGAAAAGCATGAAGGAGCCTGAGGTGGAGGATTTACAAGGTCAGAAGAGGTAAGGATGTGACGGAGCAGAACACAAGGGCTGAGCCGGGCAGAGTTCAGCCTGCCGAAGACTGTGGACGGGGTGGAATGGGCCGGAGTTGTCGCTAGAAAGGTGCCTGCCGTGTGCGTGGTGGGGGAAGGGGGGTAGGCAGCAGGAGGCAGTCTGACAAGGGCTGATGGCATGGGCCTGGGAGGACACAGCCTGTGAAAACCCTATGGGCACTCAGCTGTGTCAAGCTAAACTGAGGAATGAGGGTGTATACATGTAATTCATGTACCTGTTTAAACCCAGAGCTTGCAAATAAATTTAGCTCCTGGCCAACAGCCTGAGCACGTGTGTTGGGCTGGAGGACTGCCATGGAGGACAACCAGAGTGGAAATTGAGAACAGATGACATCCTGTGCTATCACTCTTTGGAGAAAAGCCACCACCCACCACCACCACCATCCACTCTGCCATCAGCATCCACCCACCCAGGCCCGGGGAGCTGCTATCAGGCGAGGGTTCCTGGGACAGAGCTTAGCCTCCCTCCCAAGCTGCTTTGTCTTCTGCCAAGGCCACATTTACCAACTGTGTGAACTTGGGCAAATCAGTCTCTCTAGCTTCAGTTTCCTCCCTGAAAAAATGGAAATGATAAAACTGTCTACCTTGTAAGGATTAAATAATTCAATATATATGTAGAACACTTGGTGCTTAGGGTGAACACTCTGTAAGTACTGGGTCAAGGGGGGGGGCTGTGATCATGACCATCACAATGGCTGAAGAAAGCCTTTGCACCCTGCTCGCCCCACAGTCATTCAGTGCCCACCTTCTAAGGGTTCCTGCAAAGGATACAAAGATAAACAACACACGACCTCTGTGTTCCAGGAGTTCCCCAATATTTGCATTTTAAACTGGAGCTTTAAATAATTTAACCCCAAAACGGCAGAGAACTTTGAGAATTTCTTGCACCTTAGTAAAGCCACATGTTCTGGGCAAGACTTTTGGGCAACTGTTGCTTCTTCATCCCCCAAATGCCAGGAATTTCACTTTACCCTCCTGGCAACCCAAAGAGATAGGAGCTATTATTGCCGCCCCTGCTTTATAGATGGAAAAAAATATATTGCTCTTAGTTACACAACTAATAGTTACACAACTAATAAGGACAGAGCTAGGATTTGAACCTATAACCGAACTCCTAGAGATCAATCTCTAGACCACTGTGTGTTCTAATCTAATTAGATATGGATGCCCAGGCAAGGAGAGGGTGGTATAAATTGTGGCAAGACTAATTAAGGAAGGTATTTCTGAGAGCAGACACTAAGACAAATGGGAGAGGGTCAGCCCAGGAAAAAGGTAACACTCTCCCTAAGTTTAACGTTTCTGTCTTGAAGCAAGAAATCAATGTAATAACTTCTCGATGTACAATACCCATTGGACACATGCCATTCTGCCTCTCCGGGGCCTGGAGTTCAGATGTTACTGCCTCTGATTAGCCCTGGAAAGCTTACAGCACAAGGACACCTTCTCACCAAATACCAAAGGAACAAAATGCTCTCTCCTACAACTCCCTGGGCAGTTCTGAGTACGGGGCAAGCTTTAACATGCCAACTATTAGACTGGTAATAAAGCAAGGTGATTAAACGCTTAGAACCTGGGGGTTCCAGTCGGTTGCAATTAGGAGCAGGACTGCCTTCCCCCCAGAGTTGAGTTTGGAAATGAGTGGAGGTAATTCTGGCTGTCCCAGTGGCCCACTGGGAGGCCCCCTTGGCATTTCGTGGGCAAGGGCCAGGCTTGCTGAACATCCTGTAATGCATGTGACAACCCCTCTCAAAGAATCCCCCAAATATCAATCCTGGTGAGAAACCACGGGAGACATCTCCAGGTCCCAAACCCTCCATAGCCACCAATCGTGGCTGTGTGGCTGTGCTGAGAAGCACCTCTCTCTGACTATAGACCTGGAGATGGTGACAGAGAGCCACCTACTCCTGGGTTCACAAACAGGGAGGTCAGCTTTCCCTCTGTCTTAGTCCGCTTGGGCTGCCATGACAAATCACTAGAGAGTCAGTGGCTTAAACAAAAGAAATTTGTTGACTCCTAGTTCTGGAATCTGCAAAGTCCAAGGTCAAGGTTTTGCCTGACTTGTTCCTGGCGAAGGGTCTCTTGCTGGCTCGCAGAGTGCTGTCATCTGTGGGCTCCTGTGACCTCTTCTTTGTGTATCCATGTACAGACAGGGGGCCAGAGGCTGTGCGTCTTCTTAGAAGGGCACTAATCCTATCATGAGGGTTCCGCTCCCGTGACCCCTTCTAAATCTAATTGCCAGCCGAAGCTCCCACCTCCAAATCCCATCACATTGAGGGTTTAACATATGAATGGGGGTGGCAAAATTCCTCGCTGGGAGAGCTTACTCCATGGCTATTTGAACCTTGCAGAAAGGGAAAATTACTCTGTTATTTTTTCATGCAAAGTCAAGAACTCAGGCTAAAAAGCAGGTAACTATGGGCCCCAGCCACAGAAGGCATTTTAGGAGACGGGCACTGATAGGAAAAGAAAGTCAAGCTCAGAGAATTCTTCAACAATACGTGGAATGAAATACTGGTGAAAATTTGAATAGTTGTCCAGCACACACCTGTGGCATGGCTACCTGGAAATCTAGCCCTGCGGTGCTCATTTACTTTATGATTATTGAAAAGCTTGAAACGGTGAATGTAAGAGCTTCCATTATGTCATTCCATGAAGTTTTCTTTTGAGAAGAATAGGGCGTGGGAAGGGGTCCTTCCAAAATCTGTGGCCTGTGATGTCTTCTGAAGGCTCCGGCCATGCCTTCCTGGTAGACCATAGTATCTTGTGGGCAAGTGTTCTCAATAAAATCTAAGATTCTACACTGAGAAGTAGTTTTCTCTTTCTCAAATCCATCTGTCAAGATCCTGCATTAATACCCGGGAAGGGGGGGCGATCTACTCATATCAGTCAGAATCTTGTTGTTTTCAAATGATGGAGCCCCCATCCCAATTTGCTTTGACAAGAAACAGAGTTCATCACCCTGACATCAGAAAGCCCTGATATGCTTTGGCTTCAGGCACAGCTGGATCCAGACGTTTCAGTAACATAACCAATAGGTACCAGTCCCTCTCTGCCTCTCTCCATCCCTTCACTTTACTTTCTTCTACACTGGCCTCATTCATTCTCGGGGCAGTTATTCCTTTGTCGGGGCACGATGGCTACCAGCTGCTGCTGCTCACTGGTGTGGAGTCCTCTTGATCTCAGCTGCAAGCACCTCCTTCCAGATAGTGTCAGCAAAAGTTCCAGGGAGGACTGCAATCGGTCCAGCTCGAACTGGGGCCCCAAACCCATCACTGTGGCTGGGAGGCAACAGTACGTAGGTCATGGGAGCACTCCTTGGGTCAGTACCACTTGAACCTCATAGCCAGAAAATGGGGGGTTGGGGCAAGCACTGGCAGGGCCCCAAACATAATTCCTGGCACTCACTATCCCTACACCCATAGCTTCCTAGGGGAAGCTATGACTTGTGACTACCTGTGACTACCTGTGAGCTTCCACTAGAGAGGGGAGCATGCTCCACCCATGCTCAGAGAGGGCAGAAGGGTCAGAGAATTAAGACCCCCAGGAGCAGCCCCCAACCAATGGCACACAGGAATGGATGGAAAATACCCCAGCTTCCTTGCCCACCCCTCCCTCAGTGGTACAACTCAGAGGTCTCCCAGGGGTCCCCCACAGGACTCAGTTTTAGTTGCCCACGATGGTGACTTTAACACACCCTCTATTGGCTTCTGGGTCCTCCCTGTTTCACTTGCCCACTCTCCTGCTGCTGACTCCCACAGCCGTCTTCCATACTAACTACTGTAGTCAAGTGCCAGTCTTCGTGGTCTTCTGGGGGGACCCAAACTAAGGCAGGGATGCTGGGGATTCAAAATGCTCTCTCTGTAAGAGGGCGCTGCTATCACAGAGAGGGCCTTCTTACCCTAGTGTTAGGGGTTCGTATATTTTTAAAAGTATATACTGTGTCAGTCCAGGTCCTCTGAGGAACAGAGGCCAAGATGGGATTAGATATACAAGATTTTCATTATGGAAAACACTCATAAAAAAAGAGAAAAGGAAGGAGAAGAGGCAGGGGGAGCCTTCAGACCACAACACCCATCTGACCCAGCCTGAAGAAGAGGATGGAAGTGTAGAGAAAAGCATCCTAGGATGTGTGAAGACTAAGGAAAATTCAAGAAGGTTTAGAGCCAAAGTCAGCATCAAAGGAATCCGTACATCCCAGGAATAAGTTGGCCCCAGTATCCCCGCTCAGTCACTGGCTGGGAGCAATCTGTGGGAAGCGTGGCTTTGGTGTAAATGGATCTCAGAGCCCAGGAGCTAAAGTTAAAATGGCTCACACCCAATGTAGCCACATATATTATTAAAGAAACCCCACACATTCAGAAAATTGAGATGCTCTGCTATACCTTTTTGAGTCTGAGCCTCAGAAGGCCTATTTGGGGCTCAAATTAAAAAAAAAAAAAAATGCACACGAGCCAGTGGAATCAGACCCCAGGGACCATGGACATTGGTGGCATTAATGGTCCTGCAACAGAGTTGTGGGAGAAAAGCAAGCAGTGAGCAAAGCCCCATTTGGATGCAGTGGCCCCCTGTCCTCTGTAAGCCATAAAGCAGAGCACATTCTTAGTGCAGCAGAAATCCCAATGCCCAACGGTTTTGTTTTGTTGTTTAACAAGTACCTCTTTGAAAATAAATCTGATCAGTTTAATCTCAGAACCATTAAAAGTGATTAAAATCTCATCTTCTAGAAGCTGTTTCAGAAATCCCTAAGGCCTTTTTGTGCATTTCCTTAGAAACACAGTTCCCATCATGTTCGGGAGGGATGGTAGAGAAAGTGGCTCTTTGGAATCCACCCCCCCCCCCAATCAGGAAGTCTGTGCTTCCTGCCAGCAGAGCACTTTCCATTCCCAAACCTGCCAGGGTGGTCCCCATAACTGCGCAGTCCAGACCAGAGCTAGTCAAACTACAGCCCATGGTCCAAATCAGATGCTGCTTGGTTTTATGAATAAAGTTTTATTGGAACACAGCCACACCCACCTGTGAATCCTTTGGCTGTGACTGCTTTTCTTCTACAAAAGTGAGTGGAGTAGTTGCAACAGAGAGTAGAGGGCCCCCAAAGCCTAAGTTGTTTCTTATCTGGTCCTTTCAGAAAAAGTTTGCTAATCCTGATCTAGATTATATCCAAAAGGGAAGAGGAGTTGGAAAAAAAGAGACTATAGGAGAAAATATGAGAAAAATGTAAGAGAATTATAGAAGAGAATGGGGGGAGCAAGCAAATATATATATTTTAATTTTTTTTAAAGATTTTATTTTAGAGAGAGAGCAAGCAAGTGAGCGGGTGGGGGGGGGTAGAGGAACAGAGAGAGAGGAGGACAAGCAGACCCTGTGCTGAACCTGGAGCCCGGCGTGGGGCTCAATCTCACGACCCTGAGATTATGACCTGCGCCAAAACCAAGAGTCAGACGCTTAACTGACTGCCCACCCAGGTGGCCCAATAAAAGCATATATTTAAAAGACTGCATCACCGTCCTAGCAATCCAGTGAGGCTGGCATGAAATATGAGGAAACTGAGTCACAGAGGGCTTAAATGCCTGGATCAAGGTCATAGAGTCGGT
The DNA here is from genome assembly GCF_002201575.2 of Neomonachus schauinslandi. Classification (NCBI taxonomy): domain Eukaryota; kingdom Metazoa; phylum Chordata; class Mammalia; order Carnivora; family Phocidae; genus Neomonachus; species Neomonachus schauinslandi. The sequence continues at coordinate 176,019,696 of NC_058403.1, read as the reverse complement.
GAATAATGGACCCAGGATGAGCACTCAGGTCTCTCTGACTCCAAATTCCATGCTTTTCAAAAACAAAACAAAGTCCGTGCTCTTCAACTTGATCCCACACAGAGAAGCCACTGTGTCATCAAGGAGTGAGTCCAACATGATTTCACACAACAAATAAAAATATCCCCTCATATGGAAGTTCTCTGAATATTACATAACATTTACAGGAAGGTGCCTTAAACTCTTAAGAAAAGCCGAGTGCTTGCTGCATCAACAAAGCTCAAAGACAAGTCCACCAGGGCTGTGGGCTCATCAAAAGCCACCATTCTGAGACACATGTAGAAATGTCAGAATTGCAACTGATGACAATAATGTCCCCTAGAACTAGGGCCACCTCTGAAACACATCGTAAAGTGAATCCAGTCTGCCTTACAAGTCCTCCTCTTTCCTTTGGACAGTTCCCACAAATGACGAAACATCTCTGGGCCTTCGCTGCCTCATCTTTTAAATGGGAATAACAAAAGGTAAAAATAAACAAATGGGAATAGTTGGGAGTACCTAGCTCATAGGGTCGTTCTGCTCTGATTATCAAATGAGATAATCCACATAAAGTCTTGCCTCATGCCTGGGACAGAGCAGGTGTTCAACGAAAGTTACCTCCTTTGCTCTGGAGCTGCCCCCGGCAATGCCTTTTTTATCACAAAGTTTCCAGATCTAGTGTTTTATCTTCTGAAATAAAACTTACCAGTCCCATGCTCCATTCCCTCAAAGCTTTGTTGTTGCTGTTTTTTAAAGATTTTATTTATTTGAAAGAGAGCACGCAGGCACGAGCAGGGGGAGGGGCAGAGGGAGAGGGAGAAGCAGACTCCCTGCTGAGCGAGGAGCCCAATGTGCGATGTGAGGCTGGATCCGTGGACCCTGGGATCATGACCTGAGCCTAAGGCCAAGCTTAACCTACTGAGCCACCCAGGCGCCCCTCCCTCAAAGCATTGATATGTTTTAAACGAATTATTTCCGGGGGAATGGGGAAGGAGATGGATGTATAGTTACTGTTTCTGAAGGCATGTTATCCTCCCAGGAAAGATATTCAATAATATACATGGCCTGAAAGTTCTAGCAGTTTTTCAAAACCAAAATGTCCTGAAGCTTATTCATATTCCTCCCCCACGCTGCCCCCCATCCCACCCCACCCCTGCCCAGCTCCAGGTACCTAGGAAAGCCAGCATGTGCCTGGGCTTCACTCTGAAAGCGACACCCCGTTCACCTCACCAGCCCTGCCTCTGCCCTCCCACTTCATTCCCACTGCCTCTGCCCCAATTCCTGTCACCAGGGCTCCCCTCCTCCACTTTCTAACTTGGGACTCCTGCCTCTCCAATAACCTGACCCAGAACTGGAAGGCCCAACATGGGCTGAGTCAGGGCCTGCACAAAAACCTCCCACGGCTCTCGGGAGTTAGGGTCCCCGCACCTGGTCTGGGCACCCAGGGTCACTCTGCCTGGCCTGGCTCCCCTGGCCAGCCTTAACTCCATGACCCTCACTACCGTCAGGGGCAGCGGTGTTAAGTATCTTGCAGGGACCCACAGGCACTGACCAAGCAGAGGAGAAGTCAGTGGGGCCCGCATTAACCCTTTAATTTCTGGTTCCGGGAAGGGTCTGGCAGACGACACCGAGGGGAGCAATGGCCACCTACCAACCAGTACAGCACATCTGAACACCTGATGACTATCAGACTTCCCTGGGGCCAAACAGAACTTTCCATTCCCCTTACATGCCCTTTACACGCCTCTCTGCATTTACAGATCTGGCCCCTTTTCACAGACCACCTTAACCGCCACGTTTGCTACATATGCCTCATAGACATCACCTTTCTCTCTTATTTTGAATTCCCATAGCATTTCCTTAATGTGCCTGTTCGAGCACAGCACTGCCCCCATCACATGACGGGTACCAGCATACATGCGTTAGATAACCCGGATTTGCAAACGGACAACCCACAGACTCAACTCAGCTTGCAGATACTTGCTAAACCTGAATTATTATTATTATTATTTTTTTTAGCAAGAAAGTTCAGATTTCAAACCTCTGTGTTTCTGGCTTCTCTTGAGCACAGGTGAGCAGGGCCATGCTGGGCTTATGGGCTCTGATGGGCGGGGTCTATACAGCAGCTGCCCCCAGCAAGGGGATGGAGCTGTCCATTTCCCCACATGCCCCACCCACCCCCGGCCTATTTCTCTCCTTTCCGTTTCCGGCCTGCTCCCTGTCAACATTTGTTGCAGCCCTGCTGTAACAAGGCTGGGGGCAGAAAGCATCCCTTCTTAATCTTCATAGAGTGTGATGGTTAAAAGCACAGACTTGGGACCCAAACCAGTTAGGTTTCTGCTTCATGCTGCCACTCATTAGCTGTGTGATTTTGGCAAGTTACCTAACCTTTCCCTGATGCGGTTTCCTCTTCTGTAAAATGTGAATAATAACACTGTAGTACCTGCTTTATAGGATTCTCGTGAAGGTTAAACATGTTAATACATATCAAGTACTTAAAAGAGTGCCTGGTGTGTAGGAAGAAATCCAGTGTCAGCTTTATCCACTCATAAGAGTTACGGTAGGGAGTAGACTATTCCTCACAGAGCCCAGCATACTTAGTAGGTATAGACAAGCACAGTCGGAGAATAAATAAAGACTTCAAATACTATGCACAAGAGCCTCACAGAAACTCTGGGCTCACCCAGATGAAGGGCTGGTAAGATGGAATGCCCACCAACATGGTAGCCCGTATGAAATATCAAGGGGCTACTGGACATTGCAGGGCTCCCTCAGTTTGGGCCTTTGGAAAAACATCTATGCATCTATCCCAGAAAAATATTATTTTATTGAATGGTGGAGAACATAATGGTAATTATCCAAGTAGCAAATAGCGTTTCAATAAGATTGTCTGACTTCCAAACAGTGGCTCTGAACAATTTCCCTCTAGAGATGCTTGGGGACAATATGGTGGAAAGGAAGGGAATGGCTCGAGGTCTTGGCATGGAAGTGCATCTGCAGAGAATCTCCTTATTTTTCCTCAGACTGTATGTTCGTTTTGAATAGCTGGAGGAGGATTAGTGGATGGAAATTATGGGGGAATTTAAATTTTCTCCCTGAACCAGACCTCTTCCAGGTTCAACTTGCAGTCTACATCAATGACCATATACTTGCTGAAGGAATTAAATAGTAATGAAAATAATACTGACATTCAAATGCAGAGAAAACAGATATTCAGCTTCTAAAACATCCAGCTCTCTGCAAGGTCTCTCAAGAGGAAGATGTAATGGAGCATACCAGGGTGTTCTTGGCCCTATCCCTGAACTTATCGTTAAGGATTCTAATTAAAAAGTGATTTGTTTCTCTATGGTGGATACTTTATGGAGGAGGTTTGGCTAGGTTCAAAGCAGAGGAGGAGTGCTCCATAAGGGAACTTTATCGTCCTCACACAAGTCCAACAGCTGGAAGAGATTTTATACTCTTTCTCATTAAGGTAGATTTTTTTTTTTTCTTTTTGGAATCCCTTCAGGAATGACCTCAGGGAGAATGATGTCAGTGGATCATCATCCCAGGGCCAAAAGTTCTTCCTTCTAACAACAAGACCCCAGAACCCCATCTAGAACTGACCCACCCAGACTTGGGCGCCTTTGTCCTCAGGCCACAACTCAACCCTGACTTAAGGGAAAGGTGAGCTGGGATGGTTTTGAAAGCCCAGGTCTGGCATAGTCTGAAACTCATGTGATAACAAGTTCGCAGCCCTGAATTTGGAAGCTCTCCAAGGAAATTTCTCTCCAGAGTACCAAAGGAAGCCAAGAGAGATTACAGCATCTGGGACCACTGCTGCACATCTGAAGGTGATGATTGTTTAGGCAAGTGATTTACTGGTGACCTGCGGGGAAAACAAAGTCAAGCAGAGGAGGGGACTGACGTGGCAGGGGGCGCAAGCCAGGAGAGGCTGTGTGTATGAATCACAGCTGGCCCTGCGCCAAGACCAAGTACCTGTAGTGAAGTAAAGGGACACTGGCAGAGAGAGCAGGGGAACCGGGTTCTGGTCCCAGCTCTGCTGTGTCTTTTCTATGTGACCTGACTCTAGTTGATTCTTTGGACCTTGTTTTCTCCCTCTGTAGGATGGGAGGGAGGAGAGGAGGTCAGAAGTTAAAACTCAAATGCCTTCGGGGACCAAGCTGGGAATGCCAATGTGTGAAGGAACTCGGGTGAGGCAACAGGGAGGCAGGGTCTGTTGGTGACCTCGCTGATCGGAGTGCATGCTTCTGGCTAAAGGCTCTCAAGTGTGTGGCTATGAAATCACGGCTCTAGTTACCAGACATCTGGTCCCAAGTGACCTTTGGACTATTACCTTCAGACCCAAGGACTGGGTGGTGCCCAGGGCCACATTCCACTCCAAGACTCTGGCATCTGAGATCCTCAAATTGGTCCAGTAAAGACACACATCACACTCTTGCCTTAAATACAAAGGAAATGGGGTCAAGGACTGTTTGCGTTAAAAGTGTGGGCTTCAAGGCAATCTGGGCTCAAGTCCTCTGCTCGGTCACAAACAACGAGTCTTGTTTGTACTTCCGAAATTCAGTGATTCTGCAAACCAAAAGATTTTCTTTAGGTTTGTGGAAAATTCACTTGGTGGCAAAGCTGATCAGAGCTATTTAGAGATATTATTTATACCAGGGGTCAGCCCTTTTTTTTTTTTTTCTGTAAATGGCCAGACAGGAAGTATTTTAGGTTTTACGGGTCTCAGCTGCTCAGGTCTGCCCCTATAGCATGAAAGCAGCCATAACAAGTGGGAGGGGCTGTGTTCTAATAAAACGGATTTACAAAACGTGGGATTTGGCCTTACGAGCTATAGTTTGCTAACCACTGATGTATATGATTTGGTACGAATGTATACAGGTTTTGCTGCAGAAATATTAATGATTCTGATTATGACGGCTCTCCTGAACACCTCTGGGGTTGTGATAGATAGAATAATGGCCTCTGAAAATGTCCTAATTCCTGAAACCTGAAAAAATATTACCTTCCATGGCAAAATGGACTGTGCAAATCTAATTGAATGAAGGACCTTGAGATAGAAGGTGAGCTGCATTATCCGTGTGGGCCCACTGCGATCACAGGCGTCCTTCCAGGAGGGAGGGAGACACACGAGCCAAGATGCAGTAGCAGAGGTCAAAGAGAGCGAATAGACTAGAAGAGGCTAGGGGCTGGCTTTGAAACCAGAGGAAGGAGCTCAAACCAAGGAATGCAGGTGGCCTCTAGCACTGGAGAAGGCGAGACAGATTTCCTCTAGAGCCTCTGGAAGGAACACATCCCTGCCAACACTTTGATTTCAGGCTTTCTGACCCCCAGTAACTGTAAAATAATAAATCTGTGCTGTTGTAAGCCATTAAGTTGGTGCTTATTTGTTATAGCAGCAACAGAAACGAATACAGAGATATAGTGTGACATACGGTGTATGCACTAAATTTCCTTTCTGAAAGAGAAAATTTTGAATATAAAACTCTTGTCCTGAGAGTATCAGGCACTGGCTTGTGGATTTATGGGTGTATGATCTTGTGTCAGATCTTTCATCTCCTTAAATCTCAGGTTCCTCATCTATAAGATGGGTATAAAATCACATCTTCCCTCAAGGTCTTTGTGAAGGACATGGTGATGCTCTTCCTAAATCCCCCTTCAAGGAAGGCCTTAGGGCCCAAGGGATCAGAAGTGCTATTGGTAATTCAGCTGAAAACCCATCAGCCCTGAGGGATTATCTCAGCTGCAGAGAACCCTTGAGGGAGGAGGCACATCTATGTCTGATTGATATGGGGTTTATAAAGGCCTGGCCATTTCCAAAGAGCTGAGACTCAGAATTTCTAATTGTCAGCAAACATTTCTCTATAAACTTTTTAAATGGGGGAGTCAATGTGGGCATTTCAAAACAGTTTGCTAAAGTCATAAGACATACCTAATCTTCCAAAATTTAGGTGGAGCTGAAGATTATGGTAAATTTTTTTTAATGAAGAATAGTTTGCTAGTTAATTATATAAATTCAAAATATAAGTATTTTAAATTATTATAAATAAGCCAGTGTATTTTCAAACAGGAGGTTATTGAAATAACACAAGAATCCAATCAAATGATAAAAACATGAGGATAGAAAAAAGGAAGGGGGGGAATGATCAAGTCTTATCAATTGGGTAAGCCACATCTACGAACTTCAGCTAACCCTCAAAGGTGAAGCTGGATGCTCATGGCCCAACCATGGTATATAATTGTTTGTCCTCAATCTAGCTACCACACTTCCTGTAGCGTTAGCCTGGGGAGACTGTATTGAACTTCTAGCTAGTATAACTGAACTTGCATCCACAGGCTCAGTGGGAAGCTGGTGATGGGAAATTAACCAGAATTTAGAAACTTCTAGAAAGAGATGAGTAAAGGAGGGAAGAAGCTGCTTCAACCAATCTAGTCTTCTTCCAAAACTAGGTGGAGAGTTTGGAAAAAGAGAAACCCTAACAATTTCAAATCAAGACAGCTTAACATGGAAAAACTTCAGGCAACAGAGACTTTTCAGAAGAAAAAAAATTCCATGGCCATTCCATGGACACATTGACCAGAAGCCCCTGGCATTCCTAGAAGTTTCTTTTAGGTATCCCAGAAACACCGGCAGTCATTGTAGCCTGGACATTTCCTATTGTCCCTTCCAGATCCATGCTGTACCCTTTCCCATCTTGCTCTGTGCCCTGTTCATATCTTCCCCCAGCTGGGTCAACCAACAGGGAGCGCCAACAAGAGGATGGATGCTAGAGGGAAGGAAGAGAAGGTCAGGAGGGTGATTTGCCCACCTTCCTCCTCGAGGCCCGCCATGGTGGCAGCATCCCTCATATTACAGCTTTGTCAGATGGCCCTCTCTACAAAAACTCTCTCAGTTTCAGGGTTCTGGTGAGCCCCTCCACCCTCCCCACTTCCCTGACCAGGGATGGTAAAAGCCCTAGGTAACTTCACTCTCAACCGTTTTGATATCCCTACAGCCTGCCTACACTTTGTAAACAGTCTGTTTATTAAATTCTCCCCAAGGTGCCCATTTGCTTCCTGCTGTGACCCTCACCGATATAAATGATATGGGCATTATTAAACACTTGCAAGAACTGTTTCACTTAATCCTCTTCCCCAAGAATTCCATGAGGTGGGTGTTATTATTCCACCTTATAGGCGATGACTCTCAGATCTAGAGAAATTCCAAATCACCCACCAGAAAATAACAAGCCAGGACCTCAACCCAGGCTGTTTGAGCCCCGACTACGATTTGAACCGCCATGCTCTACGGCTGTGATGGTTGTCCGACCTCACTGTGCACACGACTTCAGCAGGTCAATAATGTATTTTCAGGAACTGGTTACCGCCCCTCAGCACCAGAGATTAGTAGCTGGTCTACACCTGATGAAAATGAACAGCATTACTGCTGATGACCCTCAGAGGTTCTCACTGCAAGCAGCCCTTCCTCATCCTTTTCTGATGGGCTAATAAAAGTGTGGAATCCATGAGGTCTGCAGGTGCTGGAGTGTAAGTGGTAGCAAGAGAAAGAGAGCGCGAGAGAATGAAAAGGTCTAGACAGGCAGGTCATGCTTAAATATCAAGTCATTCCTACCCAGTCTTTGGTCTTCAGTAAGAGGGTGGCCGGTGTACACGCTTTGAGTGTTGACCTTCGAAATGGAGAGCAAGTGTTTATAGGCAGGATCTCATCTCTTGTCTGACAGAGGGAGAGGCTTATGTGCTCTGGATAATGAAATTTTTGTCTGCCAAATTAGACCAGCCAGTGGCCCTTTATCTTTAAACCAGTGGTTCTATAAACTGCAGTCCCCACTTAATGCCGCCATAGATCTTTGCAGCCTCACATTTCTTTTTCAAAGCCTTCTTGAATATCTTGCACATACAGATGACCTTTAGACTCCATTTAGTAAGTTCTTAAATCTATCCTATCCTGCTGGGATTTGGGTTGGAAAAGTGTGAACTTTACTATTAATCTCAGTGAGACCCATTGTTGTCTCAGTTAGGCTTCTTTGTTGCAGGCAACAGAACCCAACTCTGGCCAACCTAGGCAAAGAGGAACTTTTCGAAAGGATGTCCAGGGCTTGTGGAATTTACAGGAGACCTCCATGATTTATGGGGACTGGGTTTAGGACAGACAGGAACCAAGGAAGCTGCAGTACGGAACCTAGAACAGTCTGATTCAAATGCTTTTAACTCCACGAGAGACTTCGAGACTGTTCCTCCTCTTGTACTGCTTGGGACCCGAAGTATGCAGAGAAAATGCCTGGGGAACTCAGCTGAGGTCTTATACTCCTTCTCCCACATCTCCCCTGCCCTCTCCACCAACTGGCTTTCCCTGTGGGAAGTGGTCACCAGGAATTGCCCTCTGGAGAAGCTGCAGTTAATGGCCATCTTTATCCCCTTGTCCTACACCAGAAGTTACCTACATGTTCACCTACATACAGACTGCTCCTCTCCCTGGCCATTGGGCTACCCTCAACCAATGAGGGACAGGGTCTGGAAGATCCACAATCCAGCTCCCGTGCCCTTCAGGAAGAAATTTCTTAAGTCTGTTCCTTCTCAGAAGGTCCTCAGCGTGATTGAGCCCAGGTGCCCACAGTGATGACTGGAGTTTTAATGCAAATAAGAGACAGTCTCTTCCTCCTTTTCATGTCGTACTTCCATACTCTCTCAGGGTTTCCTGGAATCTTTTCCCAAATAACCACTTGCACTCAAATCCCTGTCTCAAGGTCTGCCTTATAGGAACCCAAAGGAAGACATTTTAATCAGACTTTCTACATCAGGGGAGAATCGCATCCCTGATAGGAATTCCAACTGCAATGAGGCAAAGGGAAATGAAGAGTAACTGCAAATGACAAACAACTGCCACATCCATTCACAACAGTTCCAAAAAAAAAATCTTTTTCTTAAGATTTTTAAGAAGGGGAAAAAATTATAGAAAATGTTTTGCATTATAAGTTTTTATTTTGCTATTTTATTTCAAGATGAATTAAGGAAGATTCTCAAGTTGTACCATCATGTTTTTAGAAGTACATCTGTATTAGTTATCAATTACTATTCCCAAAACTCAGTTGCTTAAAACATAAACATTTACTATCTCACAGTTCCTGTGGGTCAGGATTTTGGGAGCAGCTTCGTTAGGGGGTTCTGGCTTAGGGTCTCATGAGGTTGCAGTCAAGATATGGGGGGGGGGGGGGCGCTGTCATCTGAAGGCTTGACCGAGGCCTCCAGGATGGCTCGTTCCCATGGCCGTTGGCAGGAGGCCACAGCTCCTCACCACATGGACTCCAGACATGGCAGCTGGCTGCCCTGAATCAGTGATCCAAGAATAGTTCGATGGTGGAAGCTGTGGTGTCTTTTAGGAGCCAACTTTGGAAGTCACATCATTCATTTTTGTAGAATTCTACTGGTTACACAATTCAGCCCTATTCAAAGTGGAAGCAGTGGACATAAGGGTGTAAATATCAGGAGGTAGGGAATACTGAGGGCCATTTTCGAGGCTGGCTATGTAGTACCACTTTCTTCTAAAGCAGCCAACTCTTTTGGAAGTCTTTAAAAAAGTGACTGATAATTCTACCAAGTGGAGTCAGGTACCCCCATCCTACAACTAGTGGGTCCACAACTAGATGCCTTAGGGTAACAGTTTAATATGTAGCCCAATTGTTTTGTGAAAAGAAGGACCTCAGTGCAGTTCATTTCACTTGTGCTTATGCTTCTGGCCTGGAGTCTGAGGATAACCAGATCTCCCGAGTTGAAACCAAAATGTGACTTGTGCTGGATAGACCTGTGTTTGGATAGACAAGCTCTCCCTGCCAATGCTTCCCTTCCTCCTCCATGGGGATCAGATCCTAAAGGCCAGCAAGAAATAAACAAAAGAGGGAAAATTCCTTTGTCAGCCCACCAGAACCTAGTAAAAACAGAGCCATATGCTGCAGAACCCAATCCGGAAATTCCAGCTTGACATAAAAAATATAAAATACCATCCTCAATGAGCCAAGCCTTTATAAAGAAGATGAGTGACTCTGCCAACCCAAATAAGTGGGAAGGCCACATGAGTTAAAGCGCCAAGCACATTTTAGAACTACCCTCCCCCCCACAACCAAATCATAAATCTAATGCAAGGAAGGCCTGTGGATAAGGGCCTGGCAGATTATCTTTCATGGAATTTCTCTTACTCACCAAGAGTTCAATCTGTGCATGTTGTAGATTTTACTGACCCAGAGCTCAAAGAGAGAATAACATTGTTACCTGAGAACCAACCCCTAAAAATAGACTCTAACAAGGGCATTTCTCTTCATGAGAAATGGAAATTACAGATATTTGGAAAAGCACTGAAATTTATACAATAGCACTATCATATGCATTGATTTAAATAGTGGGTCATTTTACTGCAAATTTGTGACATAAATACAGGGATTCAGATGACAAAATGCCAGAGATAAACAGCATTACAAAGCTCTTTCACAGAAATGCTAATTGTGTGCTCTCTGAGTCCCTCACTCAGTAACTAGCACTAACAACCATGTGGTTGCTCAGGCCAGAAAACTGGGAAGCATCCTTGACATTTGTCCTTCATGTGCTCATGCTCCACTTCTAATTTATTATCAAGATTTCTGCATCCTACACCTTCCTCAAGGTTTTCCACACCTCTCCATCTCCACCAGCCCACTCAGGTCTTTTGCTTGACCAGCTACAGACATCTTGAAACTCTTTTCCCAGCTTCTAGTCAGGTCATGCCCCTCCTCCACAATAGTTAGCATTTGTTTCTGCTGTAACAGACAAACTCAAAAGCATAGAGAAGTGTGGAGATTAGCAATTCAGGGGTGGTATGACATTCCTCAAATTGCCAGAGACACAGCTTTCATTCTTGTGTTCTATGGTGTGGCTTCTATTCCAAGGTCACCTCATGGTTCAAAATGGCTGCCAGAGCTCCAGCCAACACATCTGCCTTGCAGCTAGCAGGAATAAGGAAAGGGTTGAACATGCCCTCTCCTTTAAAGGAGGCTTCCCAGAATTGTACACACAAACCTTTACGTTGCATTGTCCATAACTTACATAACCACAGTTGGTGGCAAGGGAGACTGGGAAATTTAGTCTTTATGCCAATCACATGCACAATACAAATCAGGGCTGTCATTACTAAGGAAAAAGAATAGAGTAGTAATTAGGAAGAGCATGTTGGCAATTCCCCATTAGGGACTTGATTCTCCCCTTATGCAGAGAGCCTGGTTAAGATGTCTTAGTTTGGCTTCCCCTAAAGCAGACCTTGAGACAGTTTGTGCTCCTCCCCTAACACATCATCTCAGCCAGAAAATTCTCTTTATATGCCCTTTGAAGACTTACTCCTGGAGGCCCCACAGGCCATGGTAAAGAGTTTAGTTTGGTTGTACAATGAGAAGCCACTATTGAGCTTTGAACATGAGAGTGACAAGATCAAACTGGTGGTTTTCAAAGTTCCCCTTGGCTACTGTGAGGGACAGACTGTAGTAAAGCAAGCGCCAAGCAGGGAGACTATCTGGGAGAATATTACAGGACTTCAAGGGACAGGTGAAGGCATCTAAGTACAGATGACAGCAGAGAGATGCGAGAGAGGGACAAACTTGGGTCATATTGTGGGTACACGGTCAACAACACTAGCTGTTGGAAAGGCCCCAGGATTTTGGATGGGGACACCACTCACTGAGAGGGGACTGGCTGGGGGAGGAGCAAGCCCATGGAGGAAAAAAATCAAACATTCTTCTCGTGATGAGTCAGCAGTGCCTAGCAGGCATCCAAATGGAGATGTCATGTAGGCAGTTAATACACGAGTCTGGTGTGCAAGCATAGAGTCACGGCTAGAGGTATATTTTTCGGATTCATGAGCACATGATGATATTTAAAATCACTGACCTGGGTAAGATCACCTGTGGAGGGTATAGATGAAAGAAGAGCCAGGAGAGGAGGAAGGGGGAGCTGAGGACAAAGCCTTCATGTGCTCCCACATGTACCAACTCTGGAACTAAGGACATGGATCCTGGAAAGATTCAGTTCCCCACTGTGTAAAATGGAAACACATCTGGGAAAGTGCGTGGGACAACACACAGTGCTTTAAAAATGGAAACAGTCCTTATTTCTGCATCGAAAGGTAAACAATTTGAAACAACTAATTACCTTTATCCAATCAGCTGAAATGTTTTATAACCAACTGTTAGAAAAATAAGTTGTGGTTTGATTGTGTTTAATATAACTCTGTTTTGAGCTTGCTTTCTTTTTTCAAATTAGTTTATGTGTTTAGGAAGAGCCCATGAAACACCATATAAAAGTAAAAATTGTTATTAAAAGTGTTCATAAAAGCTCCTTCATAGTTCTCTTGTTTTATGTTACAAATGACATCCCTAAACACCCCACGGAAAAGGATTTGGAAGATAAACATTTAAATGAAGAGAAAAAAAATCTTTTTATATTGAATATGACTCATCATACTTTTTACATTTTTCTGTATATCACAATAAAAAATGAAAGGCAAAATGGCTAATATTTCTTAAGCACCTACTACATACTGTGTAGTTGTATGTGATTATTATTGTGTACACTACTTCATTTGATTTTTTTCCAAGTCTCGTAAGAAGTGGGTATGAGTCAATGCACGTTACATGGAAGAAACTGAGGCCCAGAGAGCTTGAATTATCTTGCAGGCCGGACAGTGGGAGAGCTGGTCTGTAAACCCAGCTTAGGGTGGCTCTGGAGCCCATGGGCTAATCTTTTATTCTATTGTTTCAGAACTGTGATCTATGTTGCTTCTTCTATACTTTCTTTCCTACTGCTCCTATAACAAATTAACACAAGCTGAGGGATTTAAAACAATGCTAACTTTTTATTTTACAGTTCTGTAGTTCAAAGTCCAAAAATAGATCTTAGGGACTAAAATTACCATGTCTACAGAGCTGGGTTCCTTCCAGAGGCTCTAAGGGAGAATCTATTCCTGTTTGCACTATCTTACAGAGTTTTTGATTCAGGGGGTTAGGGTGAGGCATGAGAATTTGCTTTTCTATCCAGTTCCCAGGAGATGCAGACACTGCTGGTCGGGGGACTCTGCTTTAAGAACCTTAAATATAAGGCTGAACATTTTATTCCCTCTGTTAAAATAGTGCGTCTTCTTGTTTTCAAGATGGCCCCTGAGTGATTCAATGGCCTTCACCGAAATAGTACACACCCAGATCCACAAGTTTGGTTTGGTATGTCAGATGGCGGGGAAATAAGCCCAACACCCACTTCCAACCTGGACCTTTCCAGATTGAATCCCTATTCCTCAGCTCGTGGCCCCTTCCAGCAATGAAATCAGTATGGCATCTGCTTCCATGATCACACTTTTTTCTCTGGCTCTGACCCTCCTTCCTCCCTCTTATCTTGTGATTACCCTGGGCCCACTGGGGTAATCAGGATAACATTCCTGCCTCAAGATCCCTCCCTTCACCATGCCTACAAAGTCCTTTTGCCATGTAGGATAACATATCCACACGTCTCAGGAATTCCATGGGGACATCTCTGGGAGCCATTATTCTGTCTACAATACCTGCTTACCTGCTCTTTCATGCTCCTATCATTCCATTTGAAGAAAAAATCATGCTAAAGCATTTCGAGTTCTTCACTCAGTGTCAGGTCCTGTTTCTGGGCCTTTGCCCACCTGTATCTGTCAGTATTTTTAGCACAGAAACCATAGGCCCTCAACAGAATGGGGCCCCTCGCTTTCTGATGAACTGGTCCCTCCCATTCAGTTATTGTTTTCAGACTGGGTACTCAGATACTGGAGAAATGTGGGGGAAATGCATGCCTCCCCTGACATTTGACAGTCTGGAGACAAGACTGCTCCCCCTTTCAAACAGCTCCCCTCACCTCCATGTCTCCTTCCTAAGGAGGATCCTGACTTGAGTGCAGAAAGACACTTTGCCTTGGCATTCAAGACCCTTCGTGGTCCAACCGCATCCTCTATCCCCAACAACACAGCCCAGCTCCAACCACAGCCAGCTCCTCTCCAGCCCTGAACACACCCTGCCCTTCCACATATCACTCCCTTTGCACACACACCACTCCTTCCAATGTCCCTGGACTACTCCGCTGGGTGAGAATGGACTAATCTTTGAAGAGGGCCCACATGCCATGCCCTTCAAGAAAAGGCGATTCCTCTCGTCAGGATTAGTGGGACCAGCCTCTGGGTTCCCAGTGACTTTGTTCATACCCACTGTTAAGGCAGGGATCCTTCAGCTCAGCTCAAATTAGGCAGGTATAGAGAACTTCCAGACTCAAGAAGCAGATATTCAGGAGCAGGCCTGGCTTCAAGCATGGCTGGATCCAGGGTCTCAGACAATACCATCAACTTCATCAGTTTCCTCTCTCCTTCTCCCTCATCTCCATTTCCTAGTTCTGTCCTTTCCCTGATGTCCTCTTGTATGCAGCATGGGACAATGACTGCCATCTACAAGTAATCCCAGTTTAGCAAGCCAGGTGGAAAACGAGACCCTCTCAATACATAGATGGCGCTCCCAGGGAGGTATCATTGGCCCCATTGTTCCCCTGCCCATCAATGAACCCAATATTTTGGCCAGAGAAGATAAACTTTTCAGTCATTGGCCGCCTGAGGTCATGGGCCTAACTTTGCATTGAGGATGCAGGGCACTTTAGATCAGCTTCCTTGGGACCCAGAGCATGAGGAGGGGATACCCAAAGAAACATGCCGAACAGACCAAAATTACACTGCCACAGACCCCCACAGCCTGGGGTAGGACCTACCACTTTGTGTTTTCCTTTATCTGTTTATACAATTAGCTATTACTAATGATCACTTTGATTCTATTACTTCAGCACACACTTTTCATTCACTGAACAGCTATTAACTAATTGGCTACTGTGTGCCAGGAACTGTGTGGGGCGCTTACCTGGACTCTGTCTTACTCCTCACAACAACCCTGCAGGCTGAGCACTTTCATCACCCGCCCCGCCTACTACCACCAAGGACAGAAGAAGTGAGGCTCAGAGACCTCATGTGGCAAGCCAAGGCCACCAAACTCTGGGTAAGAAATTTGAACCAAAGGTCATTAGGCTCTAAGGACTAGAGTCTTCCCACTACCCTGTGTGAGCTTCGTGAGGGCAGGGCTTGAGTCTTGTTCGCCTCTGTTATATCCTCCAGCACCTAGCTCACTGCAAGGCTCCCCAGCCTGTGCTCAATAAATCTTTGTTGAAAGTGTGAGTCAGTGAATGGAGGAATGTCACACTTGATCATTCTCTGCCTGAGATATTCTGACAGGAGGTAGAGCTGCGTCATTGGGATCCTCCAAGACCCTGAGGAGCATCAAAGGGGATGGGGAGAGAAGAGGGGAAGGGAATAATGACTGGGTCTCAGTTTTGCTGAGACCCTCTTAGTTATTCTGGGCACCAGGGTTATGGATTGAACTGTGTCCCCCCTATATTTATATGTTGAAGTCCTAGCCCCAGTATCTCAGAATGTGACCATATTCAGAGAGAGGTTCTCTACAGAGGCAATCAAGTCAAAAGGAGGTCATTAGGGTGGGCCCTAATCCAATATGACCGTTGTCCTTTTTAAAGGGAGAAGTACGGACATACAAACTTCCATAAGGAAAGACACTGTGGAGACACAGGGGGAAGGGAGACAACTATAAGCTAAGGAGAGAGGCCTGCACCAGCTTCTCCCTCACAGCCAACTCTGACAACACCATGATCTCGAAATGCCAGCCCCCAGAACCACAAGACAATACATGTCTATCATATAAACCACCCCATCTGTGGTGCTCTGATATACCAGCCCTAGGAAACTATGTACATAGACTTATGATGTGTGCCTACACACACCCTCTCACACATTTTTTTCATTAAAATTAAAAAAAAAAAAACCCTAGTGAAACAATGAAACAATAATGGACACTTAGCAGATAAATCAAATTTCATTTACAGTCATCATACCCTCCCCACAACCATTAGAATAAACGGGCCTCATTTTAAAAGAAACAAAACAAAACAAAACAAAACTTTCTGGTCTCCCACTTTCTACAGAAAAGGTTCACTCAGGAGAAACCACCATATGAAATCCAAATTTATCTGGGTTTTACTTGGAAACAACCTCACCGGAATGCAGAAGTGGAGCAAGGGATGTGAGGGACCGTCTGGAAGCCGTGTGCACGCTATTGCTGGGGAGGGAGCCCAGGGAGGAAGCCGGGAGCTGCAGAGGTAGAGAAAGGCCCCTCGGGCCTCTAGCCCTCCAGGTCACCCTCCCCATTCCCCACTCTCTCTCCTGCTTCCTGGGATCACCTCTCAAGTCAATCCCCTGCACCCAAACCCTTGACTTTGGGCTCTGCATTCAAAGAAACCCAAACTTAGGAAGATTAAAAATCACAAGCAAGCTTAGCAAATGTCAAGCAGGCCTTTTTAAAATGCCCACTGTTATCATTATTCACCTGGGGTCTGTAGTTCATGGGCACTGTGAAACCTTGCTTCTAGGTGGGTGATCTCAGAGACTTAGCTCGTACCCAAGAACCTCGATATGCTTTTAGTAAGATACCACTTTAGGCCTAAAAATGGATTAAGTCCACCTGTAGACTGAGGTCACTTGATGAAACCAAAATTTGTTCAAAATGGAAATGCCTGGAAATGAAATGGAAATTCTTGAAGTACTTCATCAGGTTAGATGAGAGCATTTTACCCTCCTAAATGTAGAGAGTTGTGGGTGTCTAAAATTATAAACCTCTCCCTGTTGGTTTTTATGTTCACGGTCTAAGGGGGATATGGTAAAAGAGAAGTATGCACAACAGCCCAAAACAATGGTGTGATATTTCTAGTACATAAAGGATTTTTTATTGTACATTTCCAGTGCTCATTTAGCTTTGTATACAAATAGCTACAGGCAAGCCCCCTTGTAACAGAAATGTTGCTGAGATTTGCAATAGGACAAGCCATTTGACATTAACTAAAGACTGAAGTACACAGTTGGAAATGACTCTGGAAGTGGCTCTGGGTGTTAGGAAACCTTGCTATGGTAGCTCCAGAATCAGACTGGATTTAAAAAAAAAAAAGACATTGGTTTTCCACAACATGGCCATTTGAATAGAAACCAATTACCAAAGTATTTCTGCCTAGCATTCTCCAGATCCACGGTAAAGAAGAGCATTTTAAATTCAAGCACAATCAGTGTGGCATGATTCCTGTTAGCTAGTGATTTACAGCAAGCTACCCCTAGGTTGTCCAGCCATCACTGAAGAGCCAGCTAGACAGGGGGTTACCAGGGACTCCAGGGGTCAAAATTGGAAGAATTTCAACTCTGAGAACCTTCTATTTCCAGATGTCTTAAAAGAGACAAAGCAAGAATAATAACAAGCCTGGGATTGGGATCCTTAAAACAGCACTTCTCCTACTTTCGTGTAGATTTGAATCCCCCCACCCCGCCCAGGGATCTTGTTAAAATGCAGAATCTGATGGGGGACCGGGGGAGGGGGGTCTGGGTCAGAGCCTGGGAGCCTGCATCTCTAACAAGCTTCCAGGTGATGCTGATGGTTCCCCGACCACATTTTGAGTTATAAAGCTCTAAAGACCAGGGGTTGTAAAACTGACTCCCAGGAGTCAAGAAGTCTGGCTCCAAATTTTGGTTCCACTCCTAGAAGTTTGTTAAAGTCTCTTGCCAAATCACAGTTGGAGGTGTGTGAGGCCACCATCTCCAGAGAGGCCAGAGAGAGACAGAGACACTGGGAAAGACCCTATGCAATTGTTTCGCTTTCAGTGAAATCAGAGAACAAAGCTAATTCCTCCAGCTACTCTTATGATTCCTGTACTGAGAGATGCTTTAATGAAATAAATACATTCTTAGTCACCATTTCCTAACTAAACTGTCAGCACCCAGACCCTGTTAGCACAAGAATCAGGGAGTGTTAGTCCTGGAAGGGCCCCTAGAGATCAGTTTATCCAATTCTCGCCGCACCCCCCCCCCCAAAGATAGGCCTGAAAAGCAAACTTCAGGGGACCAGACTACTGAGCAAGGCTTTTCAAAGGAAACCATTAGGAGAGGAATCTCTTCCAGCCTGTTGACGCTGGGCTGGAAATACGGACGATTTTTACTTTTGTAGTGGCTGCTATCTATACTGCCCCGTGGACACCTGTCCCCCCCAAACCCCGACTCCATCCCTGCTGCCCCAAGTGATAAAGGATTCCTTAACTGACTTTTCATCTCATTCCCTAACTTTGCCATCTGATCATTAAAGCTGGCTCGCTTTGGATCTTAAGGCTTAGCCCTATTCATTTGAAAGCTTGAGTCTAACATTTGATTGAAAGACTTGTGTACTCTTGCCCAGGATGGCCTGAGAGTGGTGTCTGGGGGTCTGCACTGACCACAGAGGTTGCCCCCGTCTCCCACACAAGCCCCCCAGTGATGGAGCGAGAGAAGGAAAACAGGCTTCCTTTTCCTTTTGCAGCCCGAGCCGAGCTTGCAGCCTTCTCCTGCTTCGATGTTTCTGGGCTCTCTGTAGCGCGATTCCAAAGACTCGTTCTTCGTGAAGTGTTTGGTGAAGGTTTTAAAACTGGCGCGCAATGTCTCCAGATGCACTCACCCTGGGACCAGCCACCACGCTGTGAGGAAAGCCAGCGGCTGATGGGGAGGTCCTGGGGAGGTGGCCCAGCCGGCAGCCTCAGGGAAGGTCCCAGCCAGCAGCTGGCCCCCACCACACATGCCAGCAAAGAAGCCCTCATGTGATGCCAGCCCTGGCCTGGGAGGCCCCCTCGCTGAGGATGAGGAGATCAGAGACAAGCTGTCCTTGCTGAGAACCACCCAAACCACATATTCCCAGCAAAATAAATCCTGTTGTTTTCTTCGGCTCTTCAGTGATGGGGTGGTTTGCTTATTTATAGCATTAGATAGCTAAAGCAGCAATCACTGGTCCTCTGGGAAGCCCGGAGGTACGTCCCTGCTATATAGACCCTCGACACAGGAGATCTGGCTCAGGCTCAACGTCCTCCTGCCCCACCCCCACGTTCTGCTTTGGGCCATCTGTCTCACAGCTTCTTGTTGCTGAGATCCCTGTGCCCAGAGGGCAACCCTGCTGGTGGGAACAGCCAGCTACCTTCACTGGTAGCACGGACCCACGTGTCTTAGTCTGGGCGCTCTGCTATAACAAAGCACCACAGACCAAGCGCCTTATCCACGACAGAAATTTATTTCTCATGCTGTTTGGATGCTGGGAATTCCAAGATCAAGGTGCTGGCAGATTTGGTTATAAGAACATAAATCCCATTCATGAGAGCTCCACCTTCCTAACCTAATCACCTCCCAGAGGCCTCACCTCCCAAGAGCATCACACCTTGGGGGTTAGGATTTCAACCTGTGAACTGGGGAGGGGGAGGTGATGCAAACGCTCAGTCCATAGTACCATGGGAGACTGACTTATCCTTGGTAGGCTGGAAGGTGGGCCTGCAGACTATTCCATTTCTTCCAGCTCCTTCCTGCCCCTTCTCCACACTCAGGAGCCCCTGGCCCAGAGCTTGACAACTTTGGGCCTAAAGGGCCATCACCAGTCTCTGACTTGTCCCACACTTTTCATCTTGTAAGACATGGAGGGGGCGAAGGAGAAAGGTGGTCCTATTCCACATACATCTGTGGCTCTCAAATTACTACCTCCCTCTCTCTTCTTTTCTATCCATGGACGGCAATGGAGAAAGGGTGCTGATGATAGTGAGGATTCTGCCAAAACAGGACTACTCACAAGGCCTGCAGGGAAGTGCCTGGTCTCAGTAGCTAGCGGCTCTCAAATCTGGGTTGAGGTGCACTTAACCACAGTATCCATGTATGGCTGTACAGGATGGACACTGCACCACTCTAGGGCAGGGGTCTACACATTTTTACTGTAATAGTAAATATTTTAGGTTTTGAAGACCACATGGACTCTGTCTCAACTATACAGCTCTGCTGTTGTAGCAGAAGCAGCTGCAAACAATATATAAATGAATGGGTATAGCTATGTTTCAATAAAACCTTACTTACCAAAACAAACAGTGAGTAGATTTGGCTCAAGGCTACAGTCTGTCACCCCTCCCTCGAGGAGATTCTATTCACAAAAATCAACATGCACAGCCCAAAGCTGTGGCTCTGCTCAGCACTGTCCACCCTTAGGGCCTCAAACTGGGAAAACAAGAATAGTCGCAGTGAGTGCCTACCACCACCATCCAGGTGGAGCGGTTTTCAAGGGCATAGCAAAATCCTCCGTGCAAACTGTGGGATCTTCCTTACCCCTTAGGGGGACTTCTTGGATGCTCTACTCTTTCATTCATTGAAAAGAAACCTTCTATGCACCCAGTGTGTGTCAGGCTTATGCCCAGTGCTGGGAAAGTAACAGAGAACAAGGCAGACACAGCTCCGGCCTCCATGAAGCCTGCAGAATGGTGGGCGGGCGGGGAATGGACTTTGAATGGGTAGTTATAAATGGGATGAGTCTTACAAAAGGGGAAGCTGAGAGACAATGGGAGCTATTACAGGAAGACTAGGCCATCTCAGGGGCCTGGGGTGAGGAGGAAGCAGAGGTCTTAAGGATGAGAAGGAGTTAGCCAGGCAAAGAGTTAGAGGACAAGTGTTTCAGGCAGAGGGACCAGCGTGTGCAAAGTGAGTGGACAGCACGTATGAGGAGGGTAAACCTGTAGGGACCTCTTAAGCCATGCTGTGTCTCTCCCCCATCTACCTTTGCTCTTCTGCAGATAATCAAGACCAATATCATACCTGGCATCTCTCATCAAGCCTGAAAAGTTGTACTACTGGGTACCACAACACTGCAAAACATTGGAACTATTTGCTAATGCTGGGAAGTAAAGGGATTTCGAGTAACATCTGGATCGCTGGCTTCTCAAAAAATTCCCGGACCGCAAGTCCAATTCCTACATGGCAAAACTGGCTTGAAGCTGCTGACAGCCGCCCCCTCAAATGGGACACACACTCCCCATTGTGTCCCAGCCCCTGTCATTCCCGGTCACCTCACACCACCATTGACTCACCGCCCGTGACCTGTCTGGCCCAGGCAGGCATCTGACTGCTTACCCTGGCAAATCTCATGCCACAGAGGGAGACGTGGGTGGATTCAAGAGGGTGAGAAAGGTGTAGTTTATGGGGATCCACTCTCTAAAAATAAACGTGCACTGTGGCAGAGATGAATTATGCATGCCTCGAAAACCCAGTCTGCGTGGCCTGATCTGCTGAATTTCCCAGGTTATGCTCCTGAGACCCTGACCAGGCTGGATGCTGAAATAGGAAATCTCTTTTCAGAGCCCTTGCAGAAACCCTGCTGGGGTCTGAGGACAGCAAAGGAAGGCTTCAGAAAGGAGGGACTGAGCAGGAGACAGGCCCCAGTGGATGCCTTCTTTTCTCAGCAAATCAGGGCTCTGGTTCTCCAGAAAATCAATTCTGTGGTATGGAGGCTATTCTCCGGGGCGGAGTTTATCAAAGCGTGTGCCAAAGAAGAACAGGAGATCCAAACCACACTGATGGGTGTTTCAGGAATAAACAGTCCTGATGCGGGAGAAATGAGGTCTTGCAGGTCCAGTTCCCCAGGGGCTGCCCCTGAGTGGAGAGAGCCATGAAGGGCACACTCCCGGGACCATCTATAAAGCAAATTCCCACAGGGGCAGCTTTGGGCGGGTCCCGCAGGGGAGCTCTGGGCTCTAAATTAGCCTCAGAGCTCTCCCAACTAGGACAGCATATTGGTCATTGGTTAAGGGCTGCCCGGGGTGGGGGGTGGGGGGGGGGGGCGGGGAGGGGAGTAAATTCCGGGGGGGTGGTTAGGAGCGGGGGGGGGGGGGGGGGGGGGTGCACACACAAGAACCAGGGCTCTGAGGGATCCGGGTAGAGTCTGCCAGGGTCTACTACCTGCAATTTGACATGACCCACAAAGCTAAAAATGTCTCCTGGGTGCAGAATTTCTCAGAACCTTTAATGTGATCATTACCATCTCTAGGGGAAAGAAGATGATCTATAGCAGTTCCTGAACCTATGAGGCTCACTTTTTCCAGAATTCCTACAGATCACAGTTTGGGGGGAATAGCACTCTTAGGTGTGTGCATGGTGGGAGAGGAGAGCAAGAAAGGGTTTCTCTTTCAGCCTCAACTGAGTGCTGTCCTAAAGTCCTCTGAAACCTCGGGGGAAGCCAGCCAGCCTGGACTCCAGGCCTTCCGGGGCGCTCCTTACCCACCATGGCCTCCTGGCCACCATGGCCTCCTGGCCACCATGGCCTCCTACCCCCTACTGGATGCTCACTCTAGAGTGCCTGCAGAACTCCAGGGCCCCCTGGGGGCCTTCCAAGCACAGCCCTTTCAAGCTTCTTTCCGCTCTTAGAAACCACCACATCCTTCCCTGACTTCCAGAGCACTCCTGACCCACCTTTCACACGTGACATCAACCAGACTCCCCATCTCCATCTCTTGCTGCTCCACGTTGAGCCTCCTGTGCCCCCACAAGACTTGCCTGCTAGCTCCTGAACTTAATGCACTTGTAAACTGAACTTGTTACAACAGGTGGTGACTTGGTTTCTTGTTTTGACTCCTGCCATGTTTTTAATTTTTCGCTTGATTTCGTTTGAATCTGCCAGACCAGGTTGGGAGCTCCATGCTCACTGCCATCTTCATCTTCACCCTCACCAGCATGTAGCTCTTTGGCCCATCAAAGGAACTGAAGAAGATGAGCCAGTGAGGAGCCCTCTGCCTCACAAAACACAATGTGAGGCATGTCTCCCATGCCTGACTCCTGCATGGCGATGCTCCATCTTGACTGTTCACATCTCAGGAGGTGGTGTATTTCTCCTTCCTTACGTGACATAGTTAATGGCATTCAAGAAATTACCGTGCATCATAAAATCCACTCCAGAGGAAAAGCTGCTCTGGCCAGGTGGTGACTTCAAGATAAGCCCATCTACTGAGATTTACCAAGGCCCTTCTATCTGCTGGCTGCTGAGTTTGGAATAAAATCACCAGCTCTGTTGTCACTCCTGTTGTTTGCATTTTGTCTCCAACTCTTACTAGGTTGGACCCTGGGCAAGGCACTTGAGCCTAAGCCTCAGTTTGCTCATCTGTAAAATGGGTGCAATAAATGACTTTTACATTAAGGTGAGACGGAGCTGAAACATACATTGAGGCACTTAGTACTATGTCTGAACCATAATGAGTGCTCAATAGATGTCTCTCTCAATACAGGAAGAAGAAGAAAAGGTGGGAGACACTGGAATTCAGTCTTCACCCAGATTACCATTATCCTATGGATGATCCCGGGACAAACTCTCCCGAGACCCCTTTCTTTTCCGTCATGTACACTTTCCCTATACATTCTCCTTCCCTCCCTAATTCCCCTCCAAGCTCTCAGGGTTTACAAGGTGTTCATGAATCCTCTGTGGAGCTCTCTAAAAACACAAATTCTGGGGCCCCCCACCCAGGGATTCAGTGGGTCTGGAGAGGAGCTCCAGGATCTGCATTTGTAACAGACAACCTCAGATAATTCTACTGTGGGTGGCTGTAACACACGAGTTATTAAGAGTTTGGGGGTGTGGGGAAGGGCTGGTTTGTAGCATTTGCTAAGAATACTACCACTATGGCCAACATCCGGCTACCCATGGGACATCACTGAGGCAGAGCTGGGAGACATTCAGCAACACACTCCTACATCGCACTACAGACACAACAGACGTACCCAGCTCCCAGAGCCAGACAACGGAAACAGGAAGTATACTCATCACGAAGTACTGATTACCTTTGTTTTCAGTATATTTATTTCATTGTAAGTTTCTGTCATTTAATATTTAGCGTTTGTGTTTCACAACCAGCTCTCAAAATCCCCGAAAATGTAACAACCGGCTCTTGGGAGCGTGGCCACAACACACTGCCACAGGATCCAGAGTTGAAGAACCCCGTTGATGAGAATTGCATGAATACTCTGTTCCCGGACAAAATGCTCATCCTTGCAAAATTTTCCCAAAATTCCTGGAGACTTTAGAGACATCCCAAAACCCATCGTGGATTTTGGAGAGACCCCATCCCCTTATTCCGTCCTGTGCTATCAGAGCATCTTCAGGGCTGGCAGGAAAGAGGGAAGGAAAAATCAATATAGTTTGAGGAAAGGAATTTTACAGATCTTTCCCATTTCCGAATCCTCAACCTCTGCCACCCTTTTCCCGTGCCTGATAGTGATGAGGGGTGCCACCACCACAGGATTCAAGAAGTTCCATGTCCTCGTCAGCTCCAAGCTCTTAATCTCCCTCCAGAGCTACTGAGGCCCACCCCAGCTGGTACTATCGTATCAGATTCGGTGACAGGCACCTCGAGTCAAGGGAGGAAACAGAGGTGTCTTATCTCCTTTGCCCGCATCTGGCTGGAAGGCGAGCTGTTCCCTCTCAACGAAGGGCACAGTCTTGAGTCACTGTGCTTGGTTTAGAACAAGAAGTCACTGCCCTTAGCAGACTCAAAGCCTTACAGGGTCATGGGCAGGCAGGGGCACAGGAACTAAGACAAACAGGCACTGTGCTCTGTGCTTTAGAACAGTCAGCACAACAAATCCAGGGAAGGTGGCTACATCTGTGCTCCTGGTTCAGGTGCAGAGGTTCAGAAAATGAACCGGCCCACGGTCGCACACAGCGGTGGAGCCAGGATTCAAAGGCAGGTCCGTCCAACTCAAAGATCAGGCTCTTAACTGTCCTGCTATTGTCCTCACATTTAATCCTCACAGTAGCCGGTGTCCCCATTTCACAGATGATAAGACTGGGATAATCACCAAAATGCTCTGAGCCCCAGGAGGGGGCATCCAGGACTCGGCAAACCTCTCTCCTAATGCAGCAAGGGGTCTGTAGCCTTTGTAAGACTGTGTTCCTGCGAGGGTGGAAGGAAGAGGAAGAGGAAGGGAGAGACAGGCAAGATCAGGGGTTGAGCAACAGGGCGGCAAGGGCGTGACGTGAGCAGGAGCAGCACCCGCAGTTGGCAGGCAGGCTCCTGCCTATGTCCGGGTAGGGGAAAGATTAAAGGGGGGGTAGGGGAGAGCGACAGTAACTCCCAGGCGCTGTGGTGAAGTTCACTGGTGTCTAGAGATGAGATCAGGAGAGCTGCTCCCCTTGGTTCCCAAGGCAACCAGGCCGCTGCCTGCCCACTCCCCAGCTTCAGTTGCACCAGGAGGTGGTGTAGGGGTGGTGGAGGGGTGGGGGGAATGTCACACAGAGGTGGTGATGTGGCTGCAGTTACCATCACTGACCTCCATGATTCAGAGAGTTACCCGGTGGTAACCATGGCAACCGGCCCCAGGAGCAGTCATTGAAGAAGATATTCATCCCACCCAGTGGGCAGGGCTGAGAAGCCAACGCCATGCCCATGGCAGCCTCGCGTGTGTGGGTCTCCACCCCTGCTACTCCAGGCATCCTTGGGTCAACTCTCTTCACACGTGAGCAAAACTTGGGCAAGTTGCCTAACTGCCCTGAGCCACTGACTCTGCCTGTATTCACAGCAAGCATTCAGCCGTCGTCACCACGACCAGCCTCATCATCAAATAGCAGGCGGTGTGACTCATCAAGGAATATGTCAGACAGATCTGGCTATGAACCCCTGAAAGTGAGACAAGCTACTGTCCTCCCGAGCTCCCAGCTTCCTCACCTGTCAACTGTGGGTCTGTAAGCACTTTCCCAGTTGTTGTGGTATCTGACCTGCTATGTGTCTTAGTTTGGGTTTCCCTAAGAGCAGGGCCTGACATGGGATTTGGGTGCAGGTAGTTTATTTGGGAGCTAACCCCCCAGAAGCACAAGTCGGGGGCTAGGCAGGTGATGTGGGGGAGCAGAAGGGAGAAAGCTCAGAGGGAGCAGGTCACCACCATCCACATCTTCAAAAAGCATGTAGACCGTGCCTCGGATCTGTCCCACTGAGGGACAGAAAGTTGGGGTATTTATCCAACAAATGCCATCCCCCAGCAGGGAGAGAGAGGCCAGGTTGAGGTGGGAGCCATCACTGCTTTGGGCAAAGGCAGAGGTGGGCAAGGGGGAGGATGGGGGAGGGTAAGAGCCAGAAACAGAAAGAACAGAGCTAGAACAGAAGTGGTGCTCAAGGAATCCGTAGCTCTGTGTTCATTCCCCAAACAGCGATGTGTAACCGCTCTGACCTCTGCCGCTCCACACAGGCATTTTTACCTTGTAGAAGCCGCTCCTGTTCCCACGACACTAACAAAGTGGAGAGCCTGGGCTTTGGCATTGTTGCCACAGGTCAGCCCGGGCAGGAGGACCAGCTCTGCTTCTTTAACTAGCTGTGAGGCCTGGGGCAAGTGCCTTGATGCCTCCAAGCCTTTGTCTGTCCATCTGTAAAAAGGGACAATAATAGTACTTCCCTCACTGGGCAACGTGATGAGAAGTGAAGAGGCAATATATGAAGGGACGGCAAAATGTTTCTAGAAAGGCCCAGATGGTAAATATTTTAGGCTTTGCACACCATATGGTCTCTGTTGCAACTCTTCAGCTCTGCCATTGTACCATGAAGGCAGCTGTGACAATATGTAAACATATGGGTGTGCCTGGATGCCAATAATACTTTATTCACCAAAACAGGAAGTGACCAGATCTGGCCAGGCACCCATAGTTTGCTGACCGCTGGTACAAAGCACAGAACAGAGAAGGTACTCAATAGGCGGGAGCTGTAATTATTGCCACAGCTTAGAAGGAATTTAAGCCAAAAGCTCTCCGTGGCTTAAGAAAGTCTCAACGTCATCCCCTTTCCATGTTGCTTGTCGACCATTCAAAGCATGAATATGTATTCTAGCCCTTGCCACTCAAAGTGTGGTCTGCATACCAGCAACATCACCATAGCTTAGTGTTCCTTAGCAATGCAGACTCTTAGGCTTAATCCCAGATCAACCAAGTCAGAATCTGCATTTGAACAGGATCCCTGGTGAGAGGAGTGCACATTACAACTGAGGACACACTGTCCTCGTTGGTCCCCAGGCCTGCCCTTCCCAACCACACAAGGCCTTCTCTGCTCTGGCCTTGGAGCCAGTTCCTCCAGGCTGGTCACCACCCCCTGTTCTCACTTCCTAATCTGGGTCCTTTTTTTTTTATCTCCATCCCAGGCACACTCCCCAGCTAGGCCCAACTTCGCACAGTCAGCGGGGGTCAGCAGTGCCTTTCTTACTAGCTTCCTTGTCTCTTCATTCTTCTCTCCTTCTCCCTCAGCACTCTGCCTGTCCCGGGCACTTGCACAAACAAATCCTCTGACTCGAGTCTCCTGCTGGGGGCTGGTCCAGCACGGTGCTGCCCAGTACTGTAACCACTCACCACCTGTGATGACTGAGCACTTGAAGCGTGCTCGTCCGAAGTGAGATGGGCTGCCTGCAAAATACACGCTGGGTTTTGAAGGCTTAAAAAGACTAGAAAAGGAGAATGTAAAATATGTCCATACTCTTTTTGAGTATCAATTCCATGTTGAAATATTTCAGATATATTCAGTAAGAAAAATAGTTAAAAAATTACTTTCACCTGTTTCTTTTTCCTTTTTTAATGCGGCACCAGAAAATTTCCAGTGATAAATATGGCTGGCATGATCGTTCTCTCTGACACCACTGGTCTACTGGGACAGCGTAAAGATTAAAAATGCAGGTACCAGAGTCCAACTGCCTATATGCTGTTAAAGAAAAGATAGTAAAGAAAGACTTTATTCAAGACAAGTGCAACAGGGGAGAGAGATCAGGTTCAATGTGGAAGACAGCAGGACCAGGAGGGATTTATAGCCAGAGAGAGAGAGTTGGTGGATGGAAAATTACTAAGAGGGGATATCAAGAGTAGGAAGTACTTTTGGTAAACTGACCTCACAGGATTCTTATGAATGGCGGTCAAAGACTTACACGTCAAAGACAGACTACATTAACCAGATATTAAGGGTGATCAGACATCAAGGATGGCGGGATTCTCTCTCAATGACTCAGCAGGATTCTTTGCTAAGACTGGGCTGGACAGGTCTAAGAAGACGGCCAAGGAGGGAGTCTGTCTGTTCAAATCCTGACTCTGCCACTGTCCAGCTGTGAGGTCTTGTTGGAACTGGATAACCTCTCTGTACCTCATCTAGAAAATGGTGATCCCAAAAGTAGGCATCTCTAGGGTTGCATGAGGATTAAATGAGATGATGTGTGCTAAGCTCTCAGCACTTTTCCCGACTAACAACAAGGACTCAAATCTGAGTTCCTGCCTTACTGTTCCTTCCCCCATGACCCAGCACTCCATAGACCACAGATATTTGGGAGGGCTAACTCTGAGACCTCCAGGAATCCTGGATTCAGTGTTCTGGACATGATGACCCTGATCCCTGGCTTTGTCCCAATCACATGTCTTTCAAAGAGTCATGAGCACCCTGTACCTTTCTCTGACCACAACTTGCTAATTATTTCTAGTCATTGATAGTTTCTCTCCAACCACATGGCCCATATCCTCCAGGAAACAAAAGTTGCACCATGTCGTGAGTCCCACAAAGCTAAGATGCTGGTGGTCATCTCTGCCCCTGCCCCAGCTACTCACCTTCAGTAGCCCCAAGACACACACTGTCCAAATCTGTGCCTCATCAACATACCAAATGGCTGTGGGTCACAGATCTTTGGGGCCTTCAGTTGGTTTGTGAATTCCAAGGTCAGAGTGGACTTCAAATAGTTGCCCCACCTCGCTCCCCTCTCCCCATTTGAAATCCTTGGTAACCCCAGAGTGAGCAGATCACAAAGGAACATTTGTCATGGGCAGACACAGCAGGCCAGGACCACTGGCCAAAGCTGCGCCATTAAATATTCATCATTGTTGGGAAGGGCAGCCTAAATCTCTAGTGAGGAGATTTAGAATTCTCCAGAGAGAAGAGAAATCCATTTCTTTGCCAGAAATCTAGCTCATTCTATTAGAGAGGCCTTAAAAACACATCAAAACAAAGACAGCTGACTATGACACCCAGGCTCACATGGGTAAAGTCAGCTCCATTTATTGGACCCAGATGTAAACTGTGTTAAAAGGTCAGGCTCTATTTGCAATGACGTGGATGGAACTGGAGGGTGTTATGCTGAGCGAAGTAAGTCAATCAGAGAAAGACATGTATCACATGACCTCATTGATATGAGGAATTCTTGATCTCAGGAAACAAACTGAGTGTTGCTGGAGTGGGGGGTGGGGTGGTAGGGATGGGGTGACTGGGTGATAGACACTGGGGAGGGTATGTGCTATGGTGAGTGCTGTGAATTGTGCAAGACTGTTGAATCTCAGATCTGTACCTCTGAAACAAATAATTCAATATATGTTAAGAAAAAAAAAAAAGAAGAAGAAGATAGGAGGGGAAGAATGAAGGGGGGGAAATCGGAGGGGGAGACGAACCATGAGAGACGATGGACTCTGAAAAACAAACAGGTTCTGGAGGGGAGGGGGGTGGGAGGATGGGTTAGCCTGGTGGTGGGTATTAAAGAGGGCACATTCTGCATGGAGCACTGGGTGTTATACTCAAACAATGAATCATGGAACACTACGTCAAAAACTAATGATGTAATGTATGGTGATTAACATAACAATAAAAAATTTTTTTAAAAAGGTCAGGCTCTTATCTTTGGGGGAAACGTTTTTTCGGAGAGATCCTGGGCCCAGGAGAGACCTCAGGTAACCCCAAAATGGCAAAGAACTACCCCTTCTGTGTTCTCTGCCCTCTCTAAAATTCACCTTTCCTCAGAGAGCTAGAAGCTTCACTGAAGTGGTTCTGTGATTATAATACACATAAGAATCACCCAGAGTGTCTGCTTAAAATGTGGGTTTCAGTGCCCTACCCACGTTCAGACTGAAATGGCACCCAGGGAATGAGCATTTTAACAAACGAGAATACAGGTGAGTTAGTAATTCTAGCAAGAACTTCCTCCTTGGCCCCTGCGAAGCTGTAGAAACCAAGGTCCCCGGGCTTGATGCCTGGCAGGGGCACGCCCCTCTCTGTGCATCCCAGGGGAGGCAGGTCGAAGCTGCAGAGGAAGTTCCTGTCCTGTCCTCCCCACCCCGCCCACAAATGCCTGCCCTGGCCAGGGAGGAAGACAAGAACTTGCATTTGTTTCTGGCATAAGGGCAAGAAATTTGTTTAGATCACACTTTACAAAACTGCTTTATGCTGTTGTGATCTGCTTTACCAACCTCATTGAGTGTGATGACCTGAAGGAATCTGGCCCAATCCCTGGCTCTTCCCACCCCATTATCCTTCTCAAGATCTGCTGCTCCCAAGCCTCTTTCCACTAGGCCAGCAGGTGTGCACCCCTGCCCTCTGGTTGCACTGGGAATCATGTGCAGGCTTTGTTTGGATGCCAGGGTCCAGGCTCCACCCCAAATCAGGACATCAGAATTTCGGGGGTGGGGTGGGGGCCAGTGGTGGGGTCTTTCATCACTTCCTGGGTGGTTTTAACATTTGCACATGGTTTTCTGCCCTGGCTACACATTGGACTCCCCAGGGCGGTGTTAAAAAACCCCAATGATGCTTGAGTCCCACCCCCAGAGGGTCTAAATGAATTGGTTTAGTGTTCTTGTCAGGCGATGGAGTGTCTTTAAACCCTCACTCAGCTGAGAACCACTGTCTAGGTAGGCCCTCTGTTTCTGCAAAGGAAGCCATAGCATGAAGTCCTCCTGGGATCATTATTAATTCGAGGGACATCTTCAAGCGCCTTTGGGGGCCGAGGAGTGAAGCTTTGGCCCCCCGAGTCTGATGACTGAAGACAGGGAGGTATGCACTCATTTATTGACAAATGGGACTCTGCTCAGCCTGAAGGCAGAGCCTGTGGTCCAGTGGTTTGCAATCTTTAGTGCTGTGCTACTCAAAGTGTGGTCCCCAGACCAGCCGCAGCATCAGGGGGAACTTGCTGGAAATGCAAGCCTGCAGGTGCCCCTTCAGATCTACTGAATCAGGAATGCTTGCTGAGGTGGGGCTCTCCTGCCTGTGTTTAACAAGCTCTGTGGGTGATTCTGATGCACACTCAAGCTGGGGAAAGACTTCTTTAGTATGCAGGGGAATGTCTCAAGATGTACTACAACGCAGGATTCCTGCACTCACTCCCAAAGGGTTAAATCCTGGAGGTCTGGAGTAGGGCACAGGAATCCAGATGATTAGCCAGTACCCCGGGATAAAAACAGTCCCGGGCCCAACTCTGAGAATCCCTAAGGAAGCCAGTTCCCCACAGAGGCCTGCACTCCATCTGGTCCCATTTCCCATGAGTCTGCAAGGACTCCTGTCTCTCTCCCAGACTCCCACTCCCACTCAAAAGCTTCTACCATCTTAAGCCCTCACCACTCACTGTCCTTCCCTAGAAAATGGCCTGAACCAATCTACAGGCCGTGAAGAGCAGAACCCACATGCCAGCAATGTGGGGGAAGGGGGTGCCGCAGGGCGGGAGGGGGGTGTCTGTTGTGGCTTTCCAGGCCTGTGTTTGTGTAAGGAGCTCCTCCACATGCTCCAGGGGGATGAAAACATCCAATTACTCCCAGACTTTTCTGGGCTGGACACATTTATCTGTACTATCGCTCTTGGCCACACGCTTCCAGATGGACGGCCCCGGAGAGAATGGTTCGTTTCCTCTTGTCTTCCTCCCTGTCGCATTTTGTGATTGCAGAGGGCCAGGCCTGCTGTGTGCTTCCCTCTCAGCTGTGAGTGCTCTAGACCACGGGCCCCGTTCGTGGCGGCTCCTGTACTGACCGAGGAGAGCCCAGGCCGGCAGCCGCTGGGCTCCGTCCAGCCCCTTCCAGAGCCCAGCGCTCCGAGGCGGGCAGCAGACGAAGCAGCGCAGGCTCCCTGGCACTGGCTCAAACTTGCAGGGCGCTCGGCCCCTCGTGCTTGATTTCTGTTATCTTTGAGGGGGCTTGCCTTTTAATTTGTTTCTCGGGCAGCCACGCTAATAAATGGGACACTCAGAAGAGCTGTCTGATGAACAATAGCCGCTCCGCCAATCTGTCTCGGGCCCCGTTTGTTCGGGATCCTCTGAGCCCATTAACCCCGGAACCTGGGAGATGGTATCTCCCCAGGGATGAATTACCTTTATTTCCAGACACGTGTTTGCTCATTTAGCACCCTCTTCATAAATGCAGCCCCATTTTGGCCATGTTTCCCAGAATTGAAGGGCAAGAGCGTCCCCAGCCACGGGAAGGACACACCATTTAGGAAGAGCCACTGGCCGTCCCTAAGAGTGACAGCAGACACTTCCTGAACAGTGATGGCCTGTCAGGCACAGTGCTGAGGACTTTTTCTGCATGCTGTGCTATCGTCCTCACCACCATCCCGGGTCCTGGGGGGAACCGTAACCCCATTTTGCGCAGAGGGCATCTGAAGCACAGAGAGGTTAAATCACTTGTCTCAGAGCGCTCAGCTTCTAAGTGGTAGGGCTGGGATTCGAACCTGGGCACCTGCTTATTTTAAACCAGCTCTCTCACCAGCTGGCAGGGCTCCTACTCTTCATCTCCTCTCCCTCAGGGTGGGGACACAGAGAGGCATCTGGGTCACACAGAGGAAAAGTTCACTGGCCTCTAATGATCCTTACTTTCAGGGGGAAAAAAAATGTATTGACAAAAGTGCCACATTGGACTATTTTTAATTCAAGTGCTTATTTTAATCCTGAAGTTTATTTTTAGTTATACACACTGTTTTATTCATGTGGGTGGAGGGACAGAAAATAGTAGTTAATATGTTACAGCTCTATCACCATTCATCTTGAATTGAGATTTACCAGTCCATGCTCTCGAAAATGGTAGGATGTGACCAGGGCTCCTGCTGGCTCTGGCTAGTTCTTGCTCTGAAAATCTCAGAAGATGGAAGTGATTCATCTCCCAAAATTAGATTTCTGATTGTTAGGAGTTGTGTTAGTCTCATATAACAAAACTAAAATACCATAGTTTAAAATATAGTTTATTCTCTTATGCAAGGGTTTATTCTTTAACACAGTGTTCTCAACCTTAACACATCAGAATCGCCAGAAAAGCTTTAGGAAAATCAGGATGCCTAGGCTGCACCCTGAAAGGCCAATTACATCAGCATTTCTGGGGGTGACACCTAAACACCAGGATCTTTCAAGTCTCTCCAGGTTATTCCAATGTACAGCTGCAGTTGAAAACCGGGGTTTGATCATAGGGCAAATCCCAACATCGTTCCAGTGATGAGATGGTAGCTCCACAAAGTCAACCCACATCCTCTCCATCTTTCTACACTTTCATCCTCAGCACCTGGCACTTAATCTCAATGTCACCACATGGCCCAAGATAGCTGCTGAAGCTCCAGCCATCATATCTGCATTCTAAGTGGAAGGAAAGAAGAAGGAAGGAAGGGGAAAGCCAAATGATGTCATACCTAGCTGCTATGGACTGAATTGTGTCCCACCCAAGTCTATAGGTTGAAGCCCTCATTTCCATTGTGACTGTATGTAGATATAAGGCTTTTGGGAGGTAATTAAGGTTAAATGAGGTCATAGTGGTGGGGTCCTAATCTGATAGCATTGTGCCCTATGAGAAAAGGAAGAAAAAGAGAGATGTCTTTTCTCTCTCCTCACATTGGGAAGGTAGCCAGCTGCAAATCAGGAAGTCATCATCAGAGAACCGAATTGGCTGGCCTTGACCTTAGACTCCCAGCCTCCAGAACTGTGAGAAAATGTCTGTCTGTTGTTTGCACCCCCCCAGTCTACATATTTGTTATGGCAGCCTGAGCAGACTAAGACACAGCTGAGTCAGCATCCTCTTACCACCCTTCCCAGAAATTCCATCAGAGCTTCCGTTTCTATCCCATTAGCCAGACGTAGCCACACAGCCATGCCTAACTGCAAAAGAGACAAATGGAGTCTCTTGCTGGGTTCATTGCCACTTCCAATAAAATTGGGGTCCTATGACCAAGGAAGAGGGAAGAAAGGATGTTTGGTGGCAACTAGCAGTCCCTTGCCCCCAGTGTCAATAATGCCAAGAGTAGGTGGCAGAGGACAGGAAGAGACATGGGAACACCTGAGCGAGAACACTCCAGAAACAGAGAAATGCAGCTCGAGTAAGCCTGCAGCACACTTCAGGGAGTGCCGGGAACAGAAGGCAGATTCCTGAACCAGAGCCTCCAGAGGACCGACCATCCCCACTGCTCTTTCCAGGGCATGACAGCTGTTGGCAGACAGGCCCCCATGCGGAGCCCAGCTGTCAGAGGAGTGGCCCTTCTCCCGACGTGATGACACAGAAGTTTGCACAGGGGTCCCTGGACATGCACGACTCCGGCGAGCAGGGTTTTTTTCTGGCTTTATTGCATGCACTGAATGAGCTACGAGCAAGCCTTTCCTGGGCCAGCATAAGAAGGGCTGGGTCAAACGTGGAGAAATTGAAGGCGAAGAGACAGTGCAACAGGCATTGCCTGGAAATGCAGCATGGAAGCCTCTCTGGATCCAGTGAGCAAATATTTGAGGACTTCCTATATTGCTGTGAGCTGCTATTGGTGCCAAAGAGAGAGACCAGGTCCCTGCTTTCACGAAGCTTATGTGCCAGAGTGGGAAGACAAATGGTCAACAAATCCACAAATAAGACCGTTGTACCTGGGGTGATGAGAAAAGGGTGGGCAGTGTTAGGGAAGCATCAGAGGGGCTCTCTTTGTGGAGGAGGTATTTGAGTCTGGAGCTGAATGAGGAGAAGATTAGGGGAAGAATGTTCCAGTGGAAGACAGAAGGAAGTGGAGCAGAAAGGGGATTAGTGAACGAGTGTCACCGTGGACAAGGATGGGGGCAGGAGGTGAGGTCAGCGTGGAGGGCAGAGAAAATCGGGAAAGACTTTGGACTATCACTGAAGGGCAGTGGGGAGCTTCTGGACGATTTTAAGCCAGGGAGAGACACCATCTGACTACTTTTTAAAGATTGCTTTGGCTGCCATGAGGATCATGCATGAGAGACGTGGCAGGAGTGGAAGCAGGAAGACCAGCCTGGAGGTTTGGTATTGGTCTGGACACAGTGGGGACTTAGAGTTGAACAGCCATTGGCAAACTATGGCAAACTTACTGCCTTTGTAAATAAAGTTTTACTGGAATGCAGTCATGCCTCTGTTTACTATTATCTATGGCTGCTTTTGCACTAAAGGTACGTTGAGTTATTGTAACAGTGATCATCATCTGGCCCTCAAAATATTTACTATCTGACCCTTTATAGAAAAAGCTGGCCAACCCCTGGACTAGAAAGAAGTGGGGGTGATGGGGATTATTCTGGATGGCGAGACACTGAGGTATATTTTAGAGGGAGAGCCAACAGGATTTGTTAGTAGATTGGATAGGGGGAAAGGGAGAGATGAAATGCAAGTTCCAGGCCTTTGGCTTGAGGATTTGGTGGACGGTGATGCCACGTACTGAGATGAGAAGGTCATGTCTGGGAAGGAAAGCCAGGAAGTCTTCTCTGGGCGTGCTGTTTTGAGATGCCTGATGGCCCACTGATGAGCAGGGCCGAGAACATCTTCCCATCCACGGGTCCATCTGGATCCATGTGCCATTTAGATAACTCAACAGCTAGTAGCAAATTGCTCAGTAAGGGACCCAACCTTCTCATACAGAGGAGCAGTCACTCGGAGAGTCAAGAACCCAGGGGACTGACGATCAGATATCCTTACGTGGGAGCCCTCACTGTTCTTGGAAAGATCAAGAAGCAAGCGAGAAGACATAATGAGTCTTAGCTTGAGTTCGGCCAGAAGGGCCAAGCATTGACTACGGTGCATTAATTCCCCTTTACCAATTAGCAGAGTCACTACCAGCATTCATTGATCTATCTGCTTAAATGGTACAAGATGAGTCACTCTGGGCTCCCTGTTTAATCGCACAGCAGTCCTCCTGTCTGAGCTGGTACCGCTGTCTCAGAGCCCTACATCATTGCCTCTTGTTTGGGCTACATCACATAAGGTCAATGGTAAGACATGGATGCAGGCATTCCCTTTCCAGTACTACTATACACTCTCTTACCCAAATCAGAAGCCCCAGAATTCTCCTCTCTCCCTCTCTCTCATTCAGTCCTTTCTCTGAAATGTCTTCCAAATCATCAGCCCTCATCCTTCTAGCCTCGACCAAAGCAAAAGTTGCCTAACTCCTCCTCACACGGTCCCCAGGGGGGCTGTTCTGGGACACACATCTCATTGTGATGGACAATGACAGTTTCGTCTGCCAAGAAGAGCAGCTCCCTTTTTCTGGGGCACTGCCAAATCCCTCGGACCCAGCACAGGGCTTTTGATGCGACTGCTGATCCCGGTCCTCTGGCCCCAGTGTCAAGCGGGCAGAGGACCCTGTGTAGACCAACCCAAGAACTGCCACCTTTCCAGCCCAGAGATTCACTTAGCACCTGTGCCACCAAGAGGAGCGAGCCTGCCTTTCCCCAAAAGTTCAACATTTCAGTTGACGGAGCTGACGGAGAGATAAACAAGAGTTAGCCAGGCAAACAAAGGAAGGAAAGGTGCTCTCAGCAGAAGACAGAGCTGGTACAAAGGCCCAGCGGTGGGAGGGAGCAGGGAACACGGTAGGCACAGAGAGGTGGGTGCAGCTGGAATGGGAGTAAAAAGAGTGGGTTGCACGATGCCCATCAGGCCCAGCAGCAGACCCGCAGCAAACATTCCTAAGTTGTCCTGTCTGCCAGGCACTGCTCTAACATCTGTACTTGGACTCCCCCATTCACATCTGAAGCAATGCAGCAAGGTAGATATTATTAGCGTCCCAATTTCACATAGGAGGCGAGTAAGACAAAAAGAGATAAGTAACTTTTCTGAGGCCCTAGACCCACGTGTGAGAAGGGAGAGAGAGAGACTCGAAGGAGAAAACACAGTACACGGTGAGCAAGTGAAACACGCGGGCCACCAGACACAGCACGCTCCCCATGATCATGGCCAGTGCGGCTGGCCAGGAGGCTAAAAGCTGGTTTGGCCAAAAGAGCTCAGCAGGGCTGTGGTTAGTGTTGGCTTCACCAGCTCTGCCCCACACAGAGCAGGTGCCTGGATTTGCTTCCTGTCCCTTCTGCTGCTTTTTCCACATGGCTGGATTTATTTTCAAAACAATTTATAGTTATATTAAATATTAAAGGCACTTTGCAGGTGGTGTTTACTGTTTGAAAAATTAACAAATGTTGTGCTGTATAAAATGGCAAAAACCAATTGGAGTGCTTGATGGTTGGGGCTAGATGATAGCAATAGGACAGCCGTTTCCAGATTTTAATGAGATAGCATGTTCAGTGTGACCCCATTACATGATTGGGCAGGAGGGACAGCCCGGGGCTGGCTGAGAGATGGAAAGGCCTCTGTTAGCCTCTGCTTTGCTCGGGTAGCTGTTTGCAAAGGCCACGGTCCATAATCACAAGACGCCCAGGTCTGCATGGAAGCCCATTTTGTTCTAAAAGTATTATAACACTATTTTTATAATGAGACTTTCACCATGTGCCCAGCAGTGTGATGAATATTCTCTATTCACTATATGACACATTCATTGCTTCTGTGAATGTTTATGGAGTACTCACCCTGTGTCAGACATAGAGCACAGAAACTCAATCCCTGCCCTGGTGGGGCTTATGTACTGAGAGGGAAGACAAGAAGAAGCAAATAAGCAGACTCAGACACAAGGTAACTGTAGACTGGGATTAGCACCAGGAAAGAAGTATATAATGTGTAGAGACACGGAGTAACAAGGGATGGGAAGGAGGCGTGGTAAGGGAAACCTCGCTAACGAGGTGACATTTAAGCTGAAGCCTGATAGATAATAAGGGTCGGCCATGGGGAAAGCTGGCTGGAGATGGAAAGGAACTAGGCTAAGAGGCTAACAAGGAACAGGTATTCTAGGTTGAAGGAACAGCACATGCAAAGGCCCTGGGGCAGACAAGAGCTTGGCACAGTGTAGAAACTGACAAAAGACCAATGTCACACTACGGAGCTGAGAGCAGAGTTTCTGATTGGGTAGTTCTGGGGTGAAGCCTGAGGATTCCCATTTCTAACAAGCTCCCGAGTGATACTGATGCTGCTGGTCTGCAGACCACACTGCTTCACTCCCAGGGTGATTGAGAGTGTTTGCTTTCGGTGTAAGAGTGGTAACAGAAGTGAGAAGCTATGACATCCCTAGCACTTCTACTGTGCCAGGCACAGATATTTGTGCTTTCATGTATATTATATATAGTGAATTCTCAGAGCCCTTTGAGGTAGGTATTATTAACACTTCTAGATCTCTATTTCTACAGATGGGGAAACTGAGGCATGGAGCGGTAAAAGTAACTGCCTAAGTTCCCACAGCTAGTTCCAGGCACAAATGGGATTAGAACCCACCACTCAGGCTCCTAGGTCTGCCATCCAGCATCCTTGAGAGAATCATTTCTTGTTTCCATGTCTCTGGTACCATTCAGTCAAGTAATGAATGGACTGATTAACCCTGCAGTCTGCCATTACCTCCCCAGCCCCTGAGGCACTGGGTTTGTGCACCCTGCACCACATGGCAGCTTCCTTTTTCTTTCCTGCTCCCCTTTTGTGATTAGTTCAGCAACTATTCAAAGGAGTGTGTGTGCCTTTAGTTTCCTCTGACTGATGGGGTTTATCACAGGCAGCCAGAGAGCCCCGGGTGAATATCTCAAACATTTCCTGTGTTTATCAATCTCACACCCTTAGAGGTGGGGCGGTCAGTGCCCTTGTGGCTGAGGTTGATGGAACACCTGTTATGGGCTAGGTGTTGAGCTAGAGGCCTCTCAAACCCTCTCAACTCTGCTACAAGCAAGGTGTTATTATCAGTCCCTGTCTATGGAGAGAACCACCAAAGTTCAGAAAAGCAAAGAAAATTGCTCCAGGTCTTGGAGCTGGCAAGGGTGGAGCCAGGATTTGATCCCATGGGTGGCGGGATCCTGAGCCTATATTCTTCACAAACTCTCCGGTTCAGTCAGGATTATCTGTAAGGAGAAGCTTAAAGCACCAGGGCTGGTGGAAGAGGGGTCCAGGCCACAGGGTAAATCGCGATGGAAAAATACACAGATTGCTACGGAAGGAACAAATCCATCGATCCTTCCAAGTCCTTCCATGTCCACCTTTTGACAGATGGGAAACTAAGTCTCCAAGTTGGGACATGACTGATTTCTCTTCTTCATAATGAATCCAGGCTTGTTCAACCTTGGCACTGTTGACATTTGGGAGAGATAATGCTGGGGATTGCTCTATGCACGTTGCGTGGGGGTGTTCTGTGCATTGGAGGATGTTGAGAGCATCCCTGGCCTCTATCCACTAGCACCCCCACCCCAGTGTTAACAACCAACAATGTCTTCAGACATTGTCAAATGTCCCCTGGGTGTGTGTGTTTTAGGGGGAGGGTACAAAATTAGATCAGACCACTTACATGCTCAAAATTCTTCAAGTCTCCCATCGTTTCTCTGGACAAAATACAAACTCCTTTGCTGGGTTTATCAAACCTTCAGCAACATGGCCCTGCTCAAATTTTGGCTCTTGTCAGCCCCTCCCCCACCCCAGTAAAAAAAAAAAATCACAGCGGACAAATAACTGAGCGCTTCCTACACACTAGGCACTGTTCTAAGTCAAGCACCCTCATAGAGTTACCATCCCTATGTCACAGCTTAGAAAGCTGAGGTCTCTAGGGTCTAAGAAATGTGTCCAGGGCCACCGGTGTCCAGAGCACCGGGCTTAAATCCTGGCACTCTGACCCTGACCCAGGAACTTCCTGCTTTATGTTCTGGCCAGTACACAATAGAACGAACCGAACGACCTGCTTCTCAAATGTGTCCCCCCTCTCTCTGCTCCCTTCCTGTGCTGCACACCTCCCAACACCCTTCCCTGCTCCCCTGCACCACGGATTCCTGCCCTCCCCGTGGGGGAGAACGAAGCCCGTGTGTGTATCCCACTTCCTGGCACACAACCAGGCTCAGCCAGTGTTGGTTAACTTCAGAGAGCGTCAGGCCAGGCCTCACCTCTCCCAGAACGGCTGTCTTAATCAGGGATCCTTTGCTCGGCAAAAACAAACTCACTTGAGCTAACTTAAATAAAAGGAAAGCAATTATGAGGAGTTAGGTTATCTCGTGGGCCCCAAGGGCAAGAATTCATTTGGGTACCCACTCATTTAAGACGAGAAACGCTTCACAAGAGACTGGTACTGGGAATTGAAAAGCTGGCAGGAATCAAATCGGCTCTTTATCCTCTTTCTCCTCGGGTCCCTGGGGAGCACTTTCCTCTTCCTCTGCTTCATTCTCCTGCCTCGTGCCTCAGAACAGCCTTCTAGGTCTTTCCGTTGGTTCGTCATAACTCGGGGCCCCAAGATGGCTGCCCAGCATGGCCGTCCTCGTCTGCTCTGGCTGCCGTAGCCAAATACCACAGCCTGGGAGCTGAGAGACAACAGAAAGTGCTCTCTCGCCGTTCTGGAGTCTGGAAGTCCGAGATCGGGGTGCCGGCAGGGTTGGGTTCTGGTGAAGGTCTGCTTCCTAACTGCAGATAGCCAACTTCTATGTCTTCACAGGTCGAAGTGGTGAGGGGTCTGAGAGTTCTGCCCTCACGACCGAATCATTTCCCAAAGACCGCCCCCCCCCATACCATCACCTTGGGTTAGGTTTCCACATACGAATTGGGGGGGGGGTGTGGCGGACACAAACATTCAGACCATAGCCGTGGCTGTTCCAACAGGGGCCGTCCCAGCCTGAGTCTATGCACCTTAAAGGTTTAGTCTGTGGAGCTGCTTACTTCAAATCTGAGTCCGAATGACAGGTAAAGGGGGAGTGGCGGGGAGGGGGGAATCTGACTGGCTCTGCTTGGGTCACATGGTCAATAGCCTACAGATGAGGGGGCAGAAGTCAAGGACTACAGACCCCTCAGCCGGAGCTCTGGGAACAAGCTCTCTCAGAAGGGGAAATGGGCTGGGAGGATTAGCCATGACTGACGAAGGACTGAAGGGCAGGGAACATTCACGGCGGAGGAAATGATCAGATAAAAAAAGAGCCTGATGTCTCCCTGATTGTTCTGGGGATTCCCCTGGGGACAGGTCTCCGCTCCTCTCCAAGGAGTGGCCCTGTCACTCCGTTCCTGCTGGCGGAGCTCTGAGTCTGAGCAGGGCCCACCTAATGAGGCCCGATCACACAGTGCCTTCATTGCCTTTGCCTCCCCCTACACACACACACACACACACACACACACACGGGCGCACACGCCCGCTTTACGGCACTTATATGGCAGTGCTGCTCAACTGCTTAAGTGTCTACAAGGCTCAGAGACGAGATGAGGACATAGAAAACGTCCAAAACAGCTCCCGTGGCTGGTCTGGAACGGGCTCCAGGAGCCACAGGCAGACCACGTTCTCCATCTGACCACTGGCTGCCAATTAACAGCCAAGCTGGGGAGCTTGGGTTGGGGCAGGGAGACCAGACAGAGCAGGTTCCAGGTAACTAAGGCTAAGGCAGAGCTGAACACTGCCCCTCAAATGTGGTTCTTCCTCTCCTCCTGGAGGACGCACGATGTAAGAGGAAGGTCCGCTGGCTTCTCGACAGCCCAGGTTACAGCTCTGGTGTATGGTATAACTAGGGCTTGCATCTTCCACCCAGAGGAGGGCACCCTATTCCAACCCTGCCTGCTGGGTGCAGGCAATGTCTTCTACCTTTCTCATCCTCCTCTGGGCCCCACTGAGCCCAGAAGGTCTAATCATATTTAGCACATTGCAGTTTTAAGCCCTGTGGTTGCAGTAAATCATGTGATTTACCATTACTGCACCTGCATCCGAAGCTCCTGGAAAGCGTACCACAATGCAGATTTCCGGGCCCTACCCTTGAGCTATAGATTCAGAATCACTGGAATGGTAAGACCCAGGAACCTGCATTTTTCACACATTCCCTCCCCTCACCCCCATTACCATCGGAGATTTTGTTGTACTCAAAAGCTTAAGAATCAAGAATTACTGGCTTCTCATCTGACTTTAGGATAAGGAGATGACCCTGGATTATTCAAGTGAGCTGGTGTCATCATAAGGATCCTTTAATAGGAAAGGAGGCAGAAGAGTTAGTACCAGGCTGATGTCATACTCAACCAGCCACTGCCAGTTTTGAAGATGAAAGAAGGAACCACGAGCCAAGGAACACAGGTGGCCTCTAGAAGCTAGAAAAGGCAAGGAGGTAGATTCTTCCCTAGAGCTGCCAGAAAGGAATACAGCCCTTGACTTCAGCCCTATGAGGCCTGCACTGGATTCATGACCTCTAGAACTATAACACAACTAGTGTATTTTGTTTTAAACAACAACAAATCCCCGGCACACTGGTTAGAAGCTTGGTGTCTAAACTCGGAGCCTGGCTCTGTTATTACTTGGTCAACTGACCAGATTAGCTCCCCCTCTTGGCCTCAGTTCTCTCACCTGTGAAATGGGCATAAATACAGTAAGCACTCCCTAATGGTAACGATTCTTGGTAGAGGACAGAGAACAAAGAGACGAAAGCTATGCAGGCTGAAGAATCCAACCCGACTTAGACTGGGAGGCTGAGGGAGTGGGGTGTCAGGCAAGAATCATTCCTGTGCAGGAAGCAGCAAAAATGAGACATTACAGCCGAGAAGGTCCAGAGGACATGACATCCTGCAAAGTCCCTGCCAGTGAGAGAGCACGGGACGTAGACATCGCCAAGGAAGGGTAAGGCTGGAGCTAGAAATGGCCAAGGGCAAGGTGGAGAAGTGGGCAGGAGCCAGACTCGGAGAGGGCTGGGAGACCAAGAAGTGGGGGCTGGATCTTGTGGCTGGAGAAGAGCCACGGAAGAGCTTTAGTAGAGGTGTGTGTTAGGTTTCCAGACCGTCCCACCCTCACACGTGGGCACGCCACGTCCTTGCTCAGAGTGCGCTTCACAAGAACCCACCCTTGCCCTCCTCTGTCCCCTCCTCATGGGTCAAGGAGCCTGCAGTGGCAGAGGACACATGACCTAGAGCCTGTGCTCCCTTCTAGACTATAGTCTTAGTACCCAGAGCTCAGAATTTCCTGCTCCAAAGGGCCCGAACCTACCTCTGGGGCCTCGGCAAGCCTGTCTCTGGTCTCTCTTCCTTCCCCAGGGAGGCCGCTATGGCGTGGTCCACAGCCCTGGGACAGACACATACACACAGCTGTGCGTGTACAGGGGACAGTGCTTGGACCTACAGATTTGGGGTGTCCACACACGTGGAGCTACAGGTGGGAATATCCCAGGACTGGGCCTCCAGGTATACCTTTCTCCCAGGCCCCAGCTACTGCAGATTTGCTTGTTGGCTGGTGAGGAGAGTATATTAGGAGAGGCCTGCAGACCCGTTGCCAGGCTGTTGCCAAAATCCCAGCAAAGGAAATAGGGACTTCTAGCTAAGTGGTGGGAGGATGAGAGGAAGAGAAGCAGACTGATTCAAGAGCTATTCAGTAGGTGACCTCATGCTATGCCCTATCCTGTCTCTAACTGCTCATGTGAACGAATATATCATTCCACAGAGAAAAAGAGAATGTCATTTGAAACTAGAAGGGGCTAGAGGCAGAAATAATGGCCTTGCCCACATTCTATGGAGAAAAGTTAAAAGAAAAAAAATTGGTGAGTCACAACAGTTAACATAGGGTCAACTCACTTGCAAAAGCACCCTGCTGAACCCAAGTGAGAACAATGACCTCTGAATCATGGTAGAGGCAATGAAGAACAGA
Organism: Neomonachus schauinslandi; assembly: GCF_002201575.2. Taxonomy (NCBI): domain Eukaryota; kingdom Metazoa; phylum Chordata; class Mammalia; order Carnivora; family Phocidae; genus Neomonachus; species Neomonachus schauinslandi. The sequence continues at coordinate 175,976,043 of NC_058403.1, read as the reverse complement.
GGTCATGGGAGGGAAGCTTTGAGCTTATGTGATATTAAGGCTGGGTGGAAATCTCAAGACCTCTCTTTGACCTCACCAGATCTGAACTGTCAAATAAGGCCAGGCGGTCTGAACCAGGGCCCAGTTCTCTGGGGTGTCCAGGGGGCCTGGTTCCAGAGGCAAAGAGAACACAGACCACACCTCTGCTCAACCCCTTGATACCCTAAAGGCTCAGAGGAGACACTTCCATATACAGCCTCAAGGGAGCTCATGCTCAATGGCCAGGACTCATCTCTGCAGAGACTTTTTCCATGGGTACCAGCAGGGAAGACAAGGTGGAATGGCTGACCATGCTGGAAACTTCCAGCAAGAAAAACCACCTTGGCTATTAGAGTGATCATCCTCATAAAGGCTGACATTTATTAAGCATTAATTGTATGTCAGACACTCTTCAGGTACTCAGTTAATCCTCACCACCTTACAAGATAAAGGTAATATTATTCCTCCTTTGCCAAGAAAGAACTGATGGATGGGAAGGTTAGGTAACTTTTCCAAGGTCACAGCTAAGAAAGGCTAGAGCTGGGATGGGTCTAGGAAGTCTTCCACAGAAGGTAATCAAAGGACCTGGGGAGTCCATTAGTTTTGGGTCCCCATCACCTCCACTGACCTTCCCCACCACTCTGCCTGGAAGAGACAATTAAATCTAGCACTCCTTCCAATACTGGGAACCTAGGTTCTCATGGCTCCCTGAAAGAGGATGGAAAGACACCTATTTCTCAGACAGAAGAAAAAGACCTAAGACCAGAATGAAAGTTTCTTTAATCCTTTTTCTAAAACGGGAATATCTTCTGTTTCATTCCTGACAACATATGATCAACGTAAAAACTGCAATGAACACAGAAGTAAAAATCTACCACCCACTCCAAGGCCCCTAGAGTCATATGCCTCTTCCTCAAAATAAATGCTTCAGCAACTTGGTGTACATTTTTCTAAGCCAGCATTTCTCATAATGTGACTTGCAGACCCTGAAGGTCCCACAACCCGTTCAGAAAAGTCCTCGGGTCAAAGTTATTTTCATAATAGTACTAGGACATTATTTGCCTTTTTCACTGTGTGATTTGCATTGATGGTACAAAAGCAGTGGGAGTTCAAACTAGCACCTTAGCACAAATCAAGGCATAGCACCAATAAATCATCATCATTGTCAGTCATTGAGTTCATACCTTCCACATTTGCAGTTAAGTGAAACTGGATTTTTCTAAAAATTGTTCTTGAGGAAGCATTACAAACTATTACTTTTATTAAACCTCTACCCTTGAGAACATTTTTTTTTTTGAGAACATTTTTTTTTCCAATATTCTTGGTGATGAAACAGGAAGACAGCACAAAGCACTTCTGCTGCATATTGTGTATGATGGTTGTCTCAAAGAAAAGTGTTTGTGGGATATTTGCGTTGCCAGCTCAACTAGCCACATTTTTCATGGAACACCACTTTTACTTGGAAGTATGACTGTCAGACAAGCTTTGGCTATTGCATTCTTAGAAATTTGGCAGAAAATTTTTACAAAATTTACAAAGTGGCCTGTCATCTCAAGGAAAGCAACTGACAGTATTTGTTGCCAATGAAAAATTTGAGCTTTCAAGCAAAAATTGGAATTTTGAAAAACTTGGATCGTCTACTATGTGCTTGACAGATTTCCTGTGTTTAAAGACTTTTCTGATGAGATCAGTGTTGATATTAACAAATGTGACATTTTGATATTATATAATGAAATGTGTCAACATTTGAAAGATCTCCACAACTCAGTGAACCAGTATTTTCCAAGTGATGTCACAAAATCATGCATGGGTAAAGGATCCATTTAAAATACAACACAGATGAACTGATTTTAATATAATATGGTATAAAAAGTTTACTGGTTTGATTTCATATTGCAACTAACCTCTAAAAAACTACCACTTGGTGAGTTTTCATGTAATATCAAATTATCACAATTATCTGAAAAGACTATTAAAATTTCCCTTCCTTTTCCAACTATGTGAAGCTAGATTTTTCTCATATATTTCAACCAAAACATCACAACAGATGGTATGTAAAACAGATAGGAAAATCTGGCTATTTTCAATTAATACAGGCACTGAAAAGACTTGCAAAGGTGTAAAACAATCATTTTTAAACTAGATCTTCCTTAAAAATATAGTTATTTTTCATAAAAATGTGATTTATAAGTGTTATGGACTAAATGTGTCCTCCCCAATTCCTAAGTTAAAATCCTAATCCCCAGTGTGATGGTATTAGGGGGTGGGGCCTTTGGGAGGTGATTAGGTCATGAGTGGGGAACCCTCACAAATGTGATCAGTGCCCTTATATAAGAGATCCTAGAGAGCTCTCTCACAGTCTTTCTTCCACATGTGAGGACAATGACAAATCAATAGTCTTCAGCCTGGAAAAGGGCCCTCACAAGACTCTAACAATGTGGCACCCTGACCTAGGACTTCCAAACTTCATAACCGTGAGAATAAATTTCTGTTATCTATAAGCCACCTCATCTATGATGCTTTGTTATACCAGCCCAAACTAAGACAATGTGTGAACATGTAATGGGTTTATTTTTGTTATTTTAATGAATTAATAAATATTTTAAACCTACATATAAAAAAAAGGTTTTTGGAGTCCTGTAGTTTTGAAGGTATAAAGAGTTCTGACATCAAAGTTTGAGAACATCTATTCAAACTATTTTATGCATAAATTACTTTTTCACTTAAAAAGTATCAAGGATAGAGGCATCTGGGTGGCTCCATTGGTTAAGTGTCCAATCTTGGTTTCGGCTCAGGTCATGATCTCTCGGTTATGGGATCCAGCCCCGTGTGGGGCTCCATGTTCAGCACGGAGTCTGCTTCAGATTCTTTCTCTCTCCCTCTCCCTCCTATTCTGTTCTCCCAGCTCATACTCACTCTCTCTCTAAAGTAAATAAAATCTTTTTTAAAAATGTATCAAGGATATCCTTTGATGTCAAAGCTAATATTCAATAATATAAGTACCTACCTTTTATTAAGTGTTTAGAATGTGCTCAGACATTGTGCTAAACAGTTTGCATACATCAACTCATATCCTTTTACTCTTCACAAAAGAACTAGTGTGAGGCAGGTACTATTTCTCCTATTCTACATATGAATAAATAGACACAGAGAGGGTAAGCTACTTGCCTAAGGATACACAGCTAATGAGGTGATTCAGCAAGTTGTGAATGCAGGCACTCTGATTCTAGAGTCTATAGGCTTTATAGTGGTCAAAAGTATGGAAGTCCAAAGACCTCTATGAATAAATGCACATTGAATAGTTACAAATGACTAGAATCATGTATAAGGCTTTAGTTAGGAATAATTACAATGTAAGTTGGAGTAGTTGATTTAGGTGCCGTGAATCACCAAGTAAGTAAACTGTGGTTTGGGTGTACCTGTTGTGTTTCTGGTACCAGGCTTCCAGTACCTGAAAGAGCTCAAAGACAAGGGAGGATTCACTGTTGTCCTGCACACTATTTCAAGACCCTCTGTGAAAGCTAAGAGTTTCCCTGCCAAACTATGAAGGGTGCCTTCCCCAACCTCACCCCCTGCTAACCCAGTGCCTGTCTTATACACTTTCCTAAGACCCCATACTTCTCCTTATGGCATTTATCCCAATTTGTAAAGGCCAACTTGCAGGCTGGATTGATCAGACTCCCCTCTACTCCAGACTGTGCTCCAGGAGAACAGGAACCCTAGCTGTTTGCACTCATCCTTCTAATCCCCTGAGCCTAGGACAATGCCTGGCACACAGTAGCTGCTCAGTCAACACTGTCTGAATGAATGACTGGAAAGCAGACACTCTCAGAACTCTACACCTAAACCCTCAGATCCCTTTACCACGATCAGGTGCATGAGCTCCAGATGTGCTGTGGCCGCACCTGTGCCTTTCTATTGGGGGTGCTAGAGCCAGCTTGGTCCACACCAGCACAGCACTGGAAGTGCCTGAAAATTATGTCTTTCTGGCTACCGCCCTCAACCAACGACTAACAGGTGAGGGTAGCAAGTTCTAATACTTTAGCCCTGTCCCTCCTCCATCAGTACACTTTGAGTATACCCCACTCTCTTTCCAGAGCTCCCCCAACAAAACTGAATCAAATGTACCCTCTGTAGGACTTGGCTTCATACCACACCACTTCCCCACCAGCCTATCAGTTTTCCCCTGAGACACTAGTCACTCAAATCCTTGCCTCCAGGTCTGCTTCTGGGGAACTCAACCTAAGATAGACTGGGACCCTCAATCCCCTCTGGACCCCTTGTGGCTCTTCAACACTTCATTTTATTTGTTGAATGAATGAATACTGGCATCTTATTTATCATCTTATTTATCATCCTCGAGCCCCAGGGCAAGGAGTGGAATGGTTAAGGAAAGAAGCTATTGCAACAATGTTCTCTAGAAATCTTGGTAATTAAGACCTTTGGGAATGTGGTACCAACAGTGGTGTGCTGGAGCTGGTTCAAATTGGCTTGTGCAAGCCAACTGTTAAATATTCAGGAATTCTGTAAATTGGTTGTTAAACCCTTGGTAGCTTGAAATTGGCCATGGTGGGAGTATTTACACCACAGAAATTGGCAGATGCTACAAATCAGGGCTGGTCTCTGCACCTTCTATGCTCCCCCACCTTACTCCCTCACCCCTACTTCCTGGAACCAGTTTATTACCATACTACTGGGAATAACATTTCAGGGTTAAAATGGGAAAACCTATACATAGACTATAGTGTAGAGGTTAACACTATGGGTTGTGAAGTCAGAGAGACCTGCAATCAACTGTACTGTCCCTTATTGGTTCTATGACCTTAGACAAGTTACATAATTTCTTTTTGTCTCTATTTCCTCATCTATGAAACAGGAATAACCTTTTTATTTGCCTCTTGACATAATAAATGTGAGAAGTACTTAGCTCAGAGGCTGGCATATAAAAATAACTCAATGAATGATAGTTACTGTTAAGTTAGAAGAATCAAGGAACATAGAAAGGCCCCAAGCATGGCTCAGCTGAGTACTTATCACATGGAAACCCCAGGATCCAGATGCTGCCTTATTCTATGGATAACTCCGTGAGCGAGCACTAGCTCTTGGCCTCTGTAGCTCCCTTCAAGAAAAGGCAATCCATTCAAGGCAGATTTATTAGCAGGTAGCTGTGCCCATGTAGCAGAAATCCCATTGCCCTAATAGGACCCATGCTCCCAGGGGCATTACAGGGACATGAAATCATCCCATCCGATCGGACAATTATTTAACAGGCACTACGTATCCTGAGTCAAATGCAAAAGGTCATCTGAAAGGTCAGCACTCACAGGATGGTGCAGCTGAAGCAAAGAGACTTGTGTCTCTTTGGGACTGGCTTCCCTACTCCTGATGGCTTTCCCAAGCCACCTGTGGCTCTGGCCATAGGAGCCTGCCCCTGGAAGAAGCGCTCAGCCAATGACTGATGGGAATGGGTGGCTAAATCTCCAGGTTCCTCCCCACTGGGGTGAGGCAACTCTAAGGCTTGTTCCCCGGTGCCTCATACAAGTTACCAGTGGGACTGAGCCTATATAGCAGTCATCCACAGCAACCCAGAGCACCTGACCCACAGCAGTGACCCGCTTCTTAATATACATATACCTTCCCTTCCCCACCTCGTTTCGGCTTCTTACCAATGCTTCCTGGGTTCAAACCCCAAAGAGAGTACTGACACGCAATGCTTGGTCTCAGGGTTGGGGTGGCAGAGGTTGGGGTGGGGGGGTGAGGTGCAGATCCAACCAAAGACAAATGGATCCAATTATTCAAACACCTACCATGTGCCAGACAGTATCTGGCGTTTTTCTCTGTGGACTGGCATTACATAGATGGTGGGACAGGGTAAGTGTAAGAAGAGCTGAGCAGGGTGAAGAATGGCAAAGCAGGCTGGGATTTCAGATAAACGGTTCTTCATCTTCTGCTCTCCCTCCATCCTTCTTGGGTTGTGACATGCAATACATATATCAAACTTGTAAATGTTGACTGCAAGTGTTTGACCCAGAGTTACAGGCTTGCTGGAGAAAATGGAGTGGACATCTAACACGGAACCTCCAGATGGGCCTTTTCCAGTAGTAATAATAAAAGATAGCTTTTATTAAGCTCTAACTGTTTTTCAGATACTGTGATCAAAGGCATGATTGCATTCAGTTGCCACATCACCATGTAGAGGGTACTATTACATTTCATTTTATGGATGAAGAAACTGAGTCTCAGAGAAGTCACCTGCAGAGAAAAGTGGTATAGCCAGGACTGGAACTCATAGCCCATGCTCCTCAACCATGGCTGCCAATACATTGGGCCCTGAAGCGTGACGAGGACTTACAGATCAAATTCTTCCTCTCTGACCCTCTGGAACACAGGGTCATTGTTCAGTTATCCTGGGAAAGATCATTCCTCTGATTTGTTCCATTTTCAACAAGATACTCATACTGGTTGAGGAATATTTCACCCCCCGATTTCCTTTCTCTACTTTTCTGCCTTTGAGACCTCCCTACACACATTCATTACAGTACATCAGGTAGAAGGGAATGGAAGACACCATGTCCAACAAAACAAAGAAAACCCACCACTGCCAGTTGCCAATGCCCTGACAAGTCACTGTGCTTCAGTCTTCTGTGGAAGAACATTAAAGGTCATGTGCATCAGTCTGAACGTTGGCTATGAAACTGATACTTTGGCCAAATGACTCAGTCAAGACGGAAACATTATTTTGTTCGCACTGGCGCAGGCCAGCATTCGCCCAAAAAGAACACTACTGAGGATCAATGGAATGTTCGAATGAAATAGAATTCCATTTTATCCTTCAGTTTACACTCCTCAAAGCTACTTTGGTCTTTCTGTTCACTGCCTTGGAAAGACCTGGCAGAACTCATGGTTCTCTCTTCCCCCACAAGGGTAAGGGGTCAGCACCACATTGAGCCACAGGAGAGAAGAGGCATACATGGTGTCCTTGATCCCTGATTGACGGAGATCCCCACTTGGGAAGGGGCTGGCTGCATAAGCGTGCAGTCCGCGGACTCCCCGAGGAGCCGGGATCAGAAAGCTCTTGGCACTGGACCGACTGTCTGGGAGCAAGAGGTCAGGATGGCATGGTTTTAACAAGTTGGCTTTGATTACTTGGCTTTTGGCTGTGTGCTCTCAGCTCTTGAACCGGAGCCTGGCTGGGTCAGCCTGACCCCAGGTTGTCACCCCAGGGGAATGTCAAATAACTGGCATTGTTAACTGGCCACCGATGACCAGGCCTGGAAGACAAAAGTCTTAGTTGCTAGGGCTTTTGTTAGCCTGCTCTTGAACCAGTTCTTCTGGCTGGCAAATTATTGTGGTTCCTAAGGGAACTGTACTGGTCTTAGGCCTTCAAATCCTTGTATATATTCCTTGCCCTTCAGCTTCCCTATTCTGTGTGCAGCGCTAATCAGGCAGCAGGGAAAGGGGAGGACAGAGAAGGAGAGACTGCCCCATGCAGGTTGGGTTTCTCAGGCTTGGAAGTCAGCAGTGGCTGGGATTGGCCAAACGAGGCATTATCAAGAGGTTGGAGGGCTGGAAGAAGAGAGTAACCCAGGCATCTCCCCAACCCTCTCTCCACCTCAAATGATCCAAATTTTAAGGAGCCAAAATCCAATAGGGGCAGGATTAAGATGAAGTGAATGATGCCAAGTTGTGCAAACAGAGGGCCAGATCCTGACTTTTTTTTTTTTTTAATGTTGATATTTTGTTCATCATAACATTTTTTCATTGATTTTTAGTATTTTTAAAATATTGCATGGAAATATTATTTATCTTGATTCTGATTTTTTTTTTTTTGATGTCCCCATAGAATCTGCAAGTACCTCTTTGCCTCAGGCTAGACCGGACCTTGCCTTCCTGTATGTGGGTCACATGTGGGTCTAATTCTACTTGATGTTCCGTAGGCTACTCTTGTTCACTTGATGTTCCATAGGCTACTATGTTCCTAGCATTTCTGTGTGGATGAGTGTAGTTCTACATTACCCATCCCTTGAAATCATGTGTTATAAAATTTTTTCCCAACCCCTTCCTGGTGGGTCCAGCAATCTCTGCCAGTGTCCCAGCCACGTCCCTAACATTTCTGTGTGCGCCAGCCGAATGCCACTGTGGGCATACACATTTCTGCATTGGAAGTCTTATTCCAGAACTGCAGAATGCAGCAGGGGCAAGTACTGAGAATTAACACCTGCCAGGAACAGCTCTGGGCCAATCACGGGAGGGGTTAGCATATAAATACTCCAGCTCCTTTGCCCATTGGGTGGGGCAACTCTGAGGTGTGCGTTCTACACTAGGTTCCAGAGCTTTCCCATGGAAACCCAGCTCTGGGTGCCCACCCCAGTGGTACCTGACTTAGCAACACATCTTTCATTAGTGGCCTGTTCTTCCCTATATCACTTCTCGATGCCCTTCCAGGATTGTCTCCACATCCCCTTTGAAAAATGCACTCAAATATCTGTCTCCGAATCTGTTTCTCTTAAAATGGGCATTCAGATTATTTCCAATTTTTTACTATTTACAGGATGACCCCTTAATAGGCCCTTTGGGGTCCATGGTCTGAACCAAACAAAGACAACAGAAGAGGGGTTTTGTAAAGCCAAAAAAGGAAAGAGACTGTATTAGCCCGAGAGCATCTCAGAGTATGTCACACAAAATTATCATTTTTACTATGTGCCTTGACATCACAAACTTGAAAAGCATTGTTCTCACCTACCAGACTGTGCATTAACTTCTGTAACTCCAGTGATTGGCACATAGTAGATTATCAAAAAATATGTCACATGAATAAAAGGAGTCACTGATTAATGCTCTGAACCTCTGCCAAGCCGAGTACATGAGACACACAACTTACCTGAGCCACTGAGCATCTGTGCCTCCATATTCTCTAATTCTACAATCAAGACAGAGAACAGTGTAATACTAAGGTTAGCAAAGTGGGTTGCAGGCTGCCGTGGAGACATAAAATGGGGGTCCGGTCTTTGGAGATGAAAACATTCTCTGATCCTAAATGGCTACAGGAGAAGAATCAGATGAACCTTTCTGAAGCGGGAGTCAGGCTTCAGTGCCCACCTTAGGAGAGCTTCTGTGCCTGCACGTGTTGGCAAGAGAAAGAGATTTTTCCATCCTCAGTGAGGTGAGACACAGCCTCCACCAGCTTCACCCCTTCCCTCTCCCTCCTCTGCCCTGACTGCAAAGTACCAGGTAGGACTTCATCAGATCCCTGCACTCCATGAAGCAGCTCTAGACCCAAGGCTCGGGGCCACAGTGAAAGCAGGATTTCAGCAAGAACTAGACCGCTCTACTATTTCAATTGCTATCAGTTGACTCTAGAAGCATTTTTCTAAGATGATGAGAGAAATCTAGTTCTTCCAAGAGCTGATGAGAGAAGGCTGGAACTTTTGCTGAAACATCCTCATAAGAGCCCTCCCTCATTCTGACCCAGCCTCCAGCCCACACCAAGACTGGATTTGTTGACATTGGTCTTAAACAGCTTCTCCCAGACAGTTTCCTATCTGGTTATTCCTAAGCTATCCGCTCTCTTCCATACCAAAGATTCCTGTTTTTAGAGAACAGGCTCTCCCATTGCAGAGCCACCGATCTGGCTGGGGTGTGCATCCCAAGAGGCAGCAGGCTCTTTCCGGGGAGCCGAGATGGGGGCCAGCCTTCCACTATTGTGCTGAAAGGCTTAACCTTTTTTTAAAAGGCTTAACATTTTATTTCCTGAGTGTTATATGCCTCTGCTTGGCTGCTTTTCTCTTCATTTGCCAGGATGTGTACCTTCACATCTGCCCATTCTGAAGTCTTTGCCCACAAGTTGTCCACTGTGGAAACAAGAGTCTGGAAGTGGCTTCCCAAAAAATAAACATCCTAGACCATGCACACAGACAGACCGTTTAACTGGGGATCCCCAGGGACTGATGAGTAAGGACAAACTCAGGATTTGTGCCCTATGAAGGCATATTCCCAGAAGCCTGGCCCCACTTGCCAAAAAAGCAACTTTTCAGCATCCCACCAATTATCAATCCATCTTTCCCGTATCACCTTTGTAGGACAACTGCGTAGAAGTGGCCTCCCAAGCCAACGGACCAACCTGAGCAGGTAGAAGGACTTCCTACATAAGCTCCTGATGGTCTCCCACATTGAGGAATGCTAGAGGCCCAGTCCAAATGCTTAAACACATTTAAGGTCTCTGCTTATGTCATAAATGCTCACATTCCATCGATGAAAGCAAGCTACAAAGCTAAAACTCAAGTCAATGGGCAAGTATGCGTATCCCTAAAGGGGCAGGGAGGACAGTGCCCAGCTACACCGTCACACCACCCCTCCAGCCTCGTCTTGAGCCCTCTACCCTTGATTTCCTACTCAGCCATGCTGAATGTATCATGCTATCTCCAGTCTCAGGCCCTTTGCACATGATGCTCTCTGTTTGGAAGGCTCTTTCTCTTCCCAATCCTCTATTACTCCTTCTGATTGTTCAGATTTAGGTTTCCTTCATACTTTCTCAGAGACGTCTGCCCTAATTCCCAGACCAGATTGGTTTCCTTGGGTAAGCCTGGATTCTGCACTAGGCACTATCCTTAGTCACTGCCCTGCTTATAGGCAACTACTTAATTAACACTCGGACATCTCTTGTGTTTGCTTATTTCCCCCCCCTTTAGCTGTGACCTCCTTCTGTCTTACTTTATCCTCCTGCCTTCTTTTGTAATTCATACCTCAGCCTCAACACCACTTTCCCTGAGCACCCAACTTAAAGTAGCAACATTACATTCAGCCTAACACTTAGAACCCACATGTTTTCACAGTCATTTAATTGTTACACTAACATCTACACTCCAGGGGTGCCTGGGTGGCTCAGTCGGTTAAGCGTCTGCCTTCGGCTCAGGTCATAATCCCAGGGTCCTAGGATCGAGCCCCGCATCGGGCTCCCTGCTCAGCGGGAAGCCTGCTTCTCCCTCTCCTGCTCCCCCTGCTTGTGTTCCCTCTCTCACTGTCTCTGTCAAATAAATAAATAAAATCTTTAAAAAAAAAAGGAAGCCAGTGCAAGTCGTTACCTTGGGACATGACTTAAGAGGGAGGAGAAATAAAACAGGCAAGGGAAGGAGCCACACAGCGTGTGTCCCTGACTGCTGTGTGCAACCCGGCACACAGTATAGATCACACCTTAAGGTTGCCTGCCCCGCCCCCACCCCCAGAGGGCCAGGGAGCTGGGCATGTATCCACGAACCCTCACCACGTGTCAGCTGAGGGCTGCTGGGGGCTGCTGGGGGCCATCCACACCCTGCCGTTTCTGGCCTGTCCTGAACTGGGGCTGAGCTGCTGTGGGGAGCCAGAGAAAGCCTGCAGGCAAGGATGGCACTGGGAAGGCCTTCACCAGATCTACCTGCCCAGGCAGGAGGGCAGGCGGACTCAGGCAGGGCACCATCCGTGTCTGTGGCAGAGACTGCATGAATGAAGGAACAGGAATCCAGGCGAAGGTGCAGAGGACACAGGACGGCGGGATGAGGAGCGGATGGTCGGGGCAAGGGGGGAAAAGGCAAAAGCGACGCTGCTACAAGCTTTTATGGCCGTTTCTGAAGCAGCTCTGGGGTCGTAGGAGGGAGGGCTCTTCCTAGTGGAGATGACTCATCCAAGGGGCAGGCCTGAGTCCAGGCTCCGAGCCACCAGCAGCTCTTCGGCAGTTCGCTGCTGGTTTCTCAGAGGTAACAGCCAAAGCAGAAAGGAGTACTGCTGCCTTTACAAAAACAGAGCGGTTGGAAAGAGACCAAAACTTACTAGCAGGAAAGAGGAGGAGGGGAAGCAGTTTCGGGGTCTGGAGGAGAACCAGGAATCCTGCAGCCTCTTCCCAAGCCCCCAGGGATCTGCAGACATGCCTGGGCAAGTCCCTGCTGACCCATGGCAGTCGGCCCCCTGTTGATTTTCAGGTCGAGATATTTCACCCAAGGTCCTTTTGGGGGCTGTTCCGCCACCTCTTCACACCAACACCCAAGGAGGAAAAGAGAAGCAACAAACAAGGAGAAACTCCGAGCAGCCAGTCCCTCTGATTTATGAGCAGCTCAGACCAAGGGCTGGTGGCTGAACCCATTTCTAAGCAAGACTGACCTCCGCTACTCCTGCCCTTCAGGACCAGTGACAAGTGGAAAGGTGGGCCAAGGCTGCACACATCCCCACCACCTGGATTTCTGTGGCCATCACTGCTGTGTCCACGCCACTCCTCTCCCCATCCTCAGGTCAGCTTGCGCACTGAATCCAGACTGACGTTCCCAACACCACTTTATGCCACGCCCTGCTGTGTCAAGAGAGGATGCTGGAGGTCTTCTGCTAGAGGCCATGGAGCATGGGGGTTAAGGACCCAGACTCCGGGGCCATGTGGCCTGGGTTCAGATCCTGCCCAGGCCTATGAGCAGGTGCTCCCCAGCCAGTCCCAGTTTCTCTGTGCCTTCCTCAGTGAGAGGGAGGGTGAGCCTGGTGTCTACCTCCTTCATTGAGAGCTCATTTAGGACATGGAAGTCTGTGTCATTCATGGACATACGGCTGTCCCCTACCCACCCCCCAATGAAACACCTTCCCAAAGAATTTTCAGAGGCAATTTTTCCTCTTAGCAGTTTGTTTTAGGCAAATTTTAGAACTTCCCCTCTGTGTATCAAGTGAATTGGATCTGTGTCATTTCTCAAAGTGCGGTCCTAGGGACACCTGCCCCCAAGTACTGGGGGACAGGAAGAAAGGGGCTCATCCAATGCATGTCTTAGGACCCACCACACATGAATATCCCTGTTTGCTCCTCTCAAAAGCCCTGTGTGGTAGATGTACAATTGAACCCCTCTTAACAGAAAAAGCAGGCTCAGAGAAGTGACAAGACATGCCCAGGATGACTTAGTTACGTATTTACAGAGCATGTCATCAAATGCTGCGGCCCCTGCCCTTGTCACGGGGTTTCCTGGTGGATCCCAGCTGCTGAAAACAAAAACACAGCCCACAACTCAATGCAGGGATCCTCTGGGGAGGGCGATTTTTGTCTCCCCTCTCTGGTCAAGCACAGGTGAGAGTTTCATCAATCCTGGTAACAAACCTGCCCTTCCCAGCCAGCCTCACTGCAAGATGCTCTGCTTGCAGAAACCATGTCCCTTGGCCTCATCATTCCCTGGTTTCTCAATTCTTTGACATTTTATTTGTTCAAACCCTTTGCACACCCATTAACACATATTTATTGAATATTTTCAGTATGCTGGGTGCTATTTGAGGTGCTAGTATAAACTGCTATTAACGAGACAAAGTCCCTACCTGTATGAAGCTTCTACTCGAAAAATCAAAAAGGAATAATGTCAGGGGAGGGAAGTGCTGCTACATACCATTAAGCAGACTGGAGGGGTGCACTTATTTTAACCCTAAAATAGAAAGAGCTTTTTACAAGACATAAAACACCATTAGCACCCTTATTAAAACATGAACAAGCGTTTCCTAAGATGCTCTCACAGGCCGTGAGCACTCACATGTCCTCGCTGTCTTGCACATTTTGCTTGCTTACATGGTATAAACCTTATTTTGATTCTGATTCAAACACATCTTTTGGTCTATAGGCTCCCCATCCATTTCCCTTCTTTGTTTCTGTTTCTTGCAGATTTTTGCTGAAATGACCAGGTCATGTGTCTACAGAATTTCCCACAGTCTGGATTTTGCTGATTGTACCCCTGTGTTGGCATCTAGCCTATTGAGCGGTACCCTTCTAAGTGGGGTGGTCCTTCTGTGGATGTGCTATCTGCGCAGAGGTCTGAATGAAGGAAGCCAGAGCATGAGCCCTGCAGAAATCCAAGGGGACAAGGGTCCAGTTCAGCTTCCATTTTTTCTTAGCTTGAGTGCTCATGGTCTCGACCTCTGAAGCCCTGTTCTTTTTTCATGTAATTGTCCTCCCTGCTATGACAAGTAGCTCAGCTGCCTTGAGCCATCTGCAGTGAAATATTTGTGTTAAAAGCACTTGGCCTTAAAAACTGGCAATAAGCCAAGTAACTATCAAAAGAATGAATCAACAATGTGCAGTATATTCATACAATGAAATACTACTGGGCGATAAAAAATGAAGGCACTACTGATTCAAGCAGTACACACATGGGTCAAGCTCAAAAACATTACGAGTCAAAGAAGCTCGACCCAAAACAGCACACATTACATAATGCCATTTGTGAAGTTCAAGAATAGACAAAACTAATCCATGGAGATAGAGATCAGAATGGTACTTATGTTGGGGGTGATAGTGACTGGGAAGGGGCACAAAGGAACATTCTGGAAGGACGGGAATGCTCCCTATCTTGATCTGGGTGGTGTTTGCATGGGGGTACTCATATGTAATAATTCATCAAGCACACTTAAGATGCATGTGATTTCCTCCATGTAAATTGTACTTTAATTTTAAAGATTTTTTTTTTTCATTTGTCAGAGAGAGAGAGCGCGCGCAAATGCACAAAAGCAGGGGGAGCGGCAGGTGGAGGGAGAAGCAGGCTCCCCGCTGAGCAAGGAGCCTGATGCGGAACTTGATCTCAGAACCCTGGGATCGTGACCTGAGCTGAAGGCAGGTGCTTAATCGACTGAGCCACCCAGGCGTCCCACTTCTTCTTTAATTTTAAAAAATAAAAATTACATAGCAGCTGAACTGTGGATTGAGGCAGACCCAGGCACTAGTTAACTGTTGAGCCTTTATCAATTCTCCTAAACTGCTTAGAACCTCAGTTTCCTCGGTATAAAATGGGGCTGATACAAGCCACTTCATTGGTATTGCCACTCTAATGCCCCTCCTCCAATCCCGGGCAAACTCAGGGTGAAACTTTAATCCAGCAGACTCTGCATTCATCTCAATTCCATGGGACACTTCTTTATCAGGCCCACCGAAAGACTTGCATTTGTGACTTGTTCATTCGTGAGAGGCACATTACCTCCCACTGCTCTTCTTTGAACATGTTGCTTTTATTTGATCTAATTGCAGCCACAGCATGGTTAATCACATCTTGCAGGAAGGTTGAAGAAGCCGATGGGTCTCTCATATGTGCTCGGCTGCATCGCTGCCAGCCCCTGCCAGGTCTCCCCAGAGCCTGGAGACTAGGGAGTGATTGGAAAATGTCCTGCTCATCTGTAATCTTTTCTCATAGGACAGTCTTGGCAAAGCTGTTGCCAAACACTTGCAACTGGTTATACAAAAACCGGAGGCTGTTGGGAGGTATGATCTCAGAATGGACTTCTTATCCATTTCCTTTCTTTATGTTGGATTCTTCAAAGTTTTTATTGAAGCAAAAGGGCATGTGTCATGTCTGGATCTTGCTGCCCCCATCTCTACTTGGCTGAATTCCCACTTTCTTGGGCCAATCCCAGGACTTTTCAGCCACTTCTAGTTACTAGAAGAGCTCATTCTAAGGTCTAAGACTTACTATTTTTGTGTAAATTTTTGTAAACATATTCAAGTCTAAAAGGTCTATAGAGAAGTACCCAAATCACAAATGAGTGTCCATCAAGGAATCTGCATAAAATGAACACATTGGTGTAAACTCCACTCAGATCAAGAAACGAAACAAGATCAAAATCTTAGAAACTTCTTTATGCCCTTTTCCTATAATCACAGCCCCTTACAAGGTACCACTACCTTGACTTCTGACACCATAGATTTGTTTTGCTTCTTTTGGAATTTCATGTGAATGGAATCAAATAATGTGTATACCCATGGTCTAGCTTCACCCACTGAACATTTTGTTTATGAGATTTACGCATGTTGTGGCATGTTGTTATCATTTGTTCAGTCTTACTGTGGTATAACATTCCATTATATGGTTCTACTCCACTCATTCCGGATTTTTAAAAATTTCAGTCTCAAACACAGTTCAGAGATTTGGTACAAGCCAACATCGTGGCCCTCGGTTGTTTAAAGCTGGGAATGGGGCGGGGGTGGGGAGGGAAGACTGGCATACTTTAAGAAGATCTCAATCCCATTTACAATAGCATCAAAAGCAATAAAGTACTGAGGAATAAATTTAACAAAGGAGGTCAAAGATCTCTACACTGAAAACTATACAACACTGATGAAAGATACTGAAGATAATTCATATAAATGGAATGATACCCCTGTTCATGAGTCAGAAGAATTAGTATGGTTAAAATGTCCATACTACTCAAAGCCATGAGTAAATGCAATCCCTATCAAGATTCCTATGGCATTTTTAACAGAAATAGAAAAAACAGTCCTTAAATTCGTATGGAACCACAAAAGGCCCCAAATAGCCAAAGCAATCCTGACAAAGAAGAACAAAGCTGGAGACATCACAGTTCCACAAAGCTCTAATAATCAATACAGTAGAGTACTGGCATAAAAACAGACACAAAGATTAATGAAACAGAACAGAGAGCCCACAAATAAACCCTCACATATACGGTCAACTCATACCTGACAAGGGAACCAAGAACACTCAGTAAAGACAAAACAGTCTCTTCAATAAATGCTGTTGGGAAAACTGGACATTCATATGTCAACTGAAACTGGACCCCTATCTTATACCAGTCCCCAAAATTAACTCAAAATGGATTAAACATTTAAATGTAAGACCTGAAACCATAAAACTCCTAGAAGAAAACATAGGGGAAAAGTTTCTTGTCACAGGTCTTGGCAATGCTTTTTTGACTATAATACCCAAAGCACAAACAACAAAATCAAAAGTAAATGGGACATCAAACTAAAAAGCTTCTGTACAGCACAGGAACCCATCAACAAAATGAAGACAACCTACAGAATGGGAGAATATATTTGCAAACCACACATCTGATAAAGGGTTAATAAAAAATATATAAGGCACTCATACAACTTACTAGCAGAAATGCAAATAATCCAATTTTAAAATGGGCAAAGGACTTGAATAGACATTTTTCCAAAGATATTCAAATGGTCAACAGGTAATTGAAAAGGTACTCAACAACACTAATCATCAAGGAGATGCAAATCAAAAACACAATGAGGTATCACTTCACACCTGTTTGCATGGCTATCATCAAAAGGACATGAGACAAGTGCTGGTTGACAAGGACATGGAGAAAAGGGAACCCTTGTGTTAGTGGAGATGTAAATTGGTACAGCCACTATGGAAAACAGTAGGAAGGTTCTTCAAAGAAATAAAAAATAGGACTACCATATGATCCAGGTATATATCCAAAAGAAATGAAATCACTATTCTGAAGAGCCATGTGCACCCTGTGTTCGTTGCAGCATCATTTACAATAGCCAAGACATGGAAATAACCTAAGTGTCTATCGACGAATGAATGGGTAAGGAAAATGTTGCATATAGCTACACAATGGAATACTACTCAGCCACTAAATATATATATGGAAATCCTGCCATTTGCAACAACACGGATGGATCTCTAGGGCATTAAGCTAAGTGAAATAAGTCAGAATAAGACAAATACTGTACATCTCATTTATATATGTGGAATCTAAAAAAACCAAACTCACGAAAACAGAGATCAGATTTGTGCTTGCCAGAGGAGGGGAGTAGGGTGAGGGGATTGGGTAAAGGTGGTCAAACTTAGAGTTACAAGATAAACAGATCCCCGGGATGTGACGTACAACATAATCACTATAGCTAATAATACTGTTTTGTATATAGGGAAGTTGCTGAGGCAGGTGATCTTAAGAGTTCTGATCTAAGGGAAAAAACATTTTGTAACTATGTACGGTGATGAGGACATTAATTAAATTTATCCTGGTGATCATTTCACAATATACACATATCAAATCGTCATGTTGTACACCTTAAATTTATGCAATGTTAACTATATCTCAATAAAACCTGAGAGAGAGAGAAAAAAAAAAAAAGACGCCCTCCTCCCCGCCCCCCTTAGGTGTGCGCTTCTTCAGTCCTGGGACCTGAGCGAAGGGACAGGAGAGCAAGTGGTCCCCTTACCTGAGTGTCCACGTTCCAATGCTGCTGGAGCGTCTGTGGCATCGCTGGTTCCCCGGGGCTCCCTGTGATGCCGACTGTCCCCGTTGCCATAAGTGAACACCACACGGGGTTGGGTTGAGTTTTTCCCAGTCCCTCTCCAGTGACGATGACTTCTCCCTGAGGGGCAGCCATGTCTCCTTTTGGCACCAACAGCAAGTGCAGCTGAAACCACTTTTCCACATCAGACATCCCATCATGGGGTCGGTCCAGTGGCCATGTGCGTGAGCCCCAGAGCTCCTTCCCAGACTCTGACCTCCACGCTTCTTCATGCAGAGCTACAGGAACCGCTGGGGTCCTTGTCTGCACCCTCCAACTGCAGTGGAGAATGGGGCTCGTCAACATGAAAAATAAAACTGCGAGTCATTTTACCAGCAAAAGATGGGTCTATTCAAGAATAGCAGAGAACTGCAATCCGGGACAATAAAGCCGTAGCAAAAACCATAGGGAAGTCTGTGGAACAAAGGTGAGGAGGTTCTTTTATACCGGAAAAGGGGGGGGAGGTGCTCGGAAGGCTGTTGTAAACAAAAAGCCCATTGGAGTCAAGTGGGAGTTGGAAGTATAGTGGCTTCTCATTGGCTGGGCTGTTGCTGCGCGGTGGAGGAAAGCCTTTCCTCCTCCTGCTGGGGTAATAAGGTAGTATCCACCTGCAAATTCCCTCCTTCCTGTTCAGTCTGCAATGGACCATGATAGCAGGGCCGGAGAGCTCCCCTGCCCAACCTCCCAATTCCATTCTAGTGAGGCTTCCCCTTATTAATTTCCACGGACTTGTCCTGGAATTGCCCCATCTTCCTCCATCTGCAGTACACCATGGCCCCTTCAAGTCCTGCTGTCAAGGGCCGTTCACCTTCCAGAAGTAGCCACAGGGTTGTTAAAGTTCACCCCCAACTTCTGAGCTCTTCCAACAGCTCTCGCAGCGCCCTCCTGTCCGGTGGTGACACCAGAGGTGCCTGCTAGCGTCAGCAGCTCAGCAGACAGGCAAGTGGGGAATATGAGGCCAGCCTCTGCTGCTTGTGTGCACTGCGGACATTCCCGAATAGAGTAGAAGCTGTGGCGCCCCGTGGATCTCTTCAGCTGTTACTACTTTAGTATGCACGAGCCTGACTTTCCGTGGCCAACACCTGACTCTCTTCGCCCGAAGGCTTTCTCTGACTGCTGGGGTCCACCCTGCCCAACATGCAGCCTGCTGAAATTGCCCGGGAATTAACACCCTCCGGGACCAGCTCTTCATCAATGGCCCTCCAGAGTCGGTGAATAAATAACCCCAGCTTCTTATGTGGAATCTCTCTGAGGGCGTGTTGTACTGATGATACTCAGAGACCTCTAGGAGAATTAAGGTCTCATTGCCCGCAGTGACATCTCACTCTATAACACACCTTTTAAGAGGCTGCCTTTCCCTTCCCCAGGCTCACTGCCCTTTTCCCCTACCAGTGTTTCCTGGGGTCCCCTCCCAAATAAATGACCTGCAGTAACAGTCTTGTCTTAGGACCTGTTTCTAGAGGAACTCAAACCAAGACAATCCCTGATTCTCTTACAACAGCCCCCCCCCCCCCCCCCCCCCCCCCCCCGCACTTGGTTTTAGAGAGGCAAACAGTCCCTTCCTCTCTCCAGTGAGGAGGCCATAGCTTTTAAAGAAGGAGGCAAGGAAGAAGAAGGAGGAGGAAGACAATGAGAAGGAGGAGGAGGCCTTGGGGGAGCACAGGAGGAGGGAAGGGAGAGGGAGGTTCTTCTCTCTCACTTTGTTCTTATCAACTCTTGGAGTGTAGAAAGGCAGTAATGATGTACAGAGGCCAGTTCTGGAAGCTCAGTGAGGATGGAGGACAGAGTGCTGCCTCCCCATTCCCATGCAGGACAGACACCGGAAAGCAGGAAATATCTGATCTCTTTTCTCCCTAGCTTTGGGCCATTGTCAGCTACTCCGAGACAAAGAGGGAACCCGCCCCCCTCACCTTACAGTGTCCTGCTACATCTTTTCAAGACTGGTCCTAACCTCCAGTCTTTCAGGTTTTTCCCTGACACCAAGGATTTACATCTTCATTTTTCTTCATCTTCCACCAGGGACCCCTCCGTGGGGCTTAGAAAATTCTAGCCTGCCCCTTCCCAGTCCTGGATGGCTGCTTCTTAAAACAGAAGAGCTCTTGGCACACCTAGCAAGCAATGGCCTGTCAGTTGCCCCACTAATGGTCTCCACTGGGATTTCAGAGACAAACTCCCATTGTAAGATTTCTGGGTCAGAAATTTCTGCCAAACTCCTGAGTATTCCTTCTGTCTAGTGGGAGAGTCCAAAATACTCAGGTTTCACGTTTTTATCTGCCTCCACTAGGTCCTCTTGGAGACTGTGAGCTCACTTAATTGGCAAATTTTCAACATGATTTGATCTACAGGTTGCTGGGACTGCACCATTAGGCAGAATTTTCCCCACTGTGCTTGACAGGGGGTCCCAGGATGGGCCCCTGGGGATCAAGGATCCCCTGAAGGATCCCACTGGCAAAATTTCATGTGTATCTGTTCACCTGTGTTCTTCTGAGTAGGTTCTCAGCTTCCCAAAGTGGTCTATGACCTGGTCTATTACTCCCTATTAGTGGGAATGCTGATTATTTGAAAAATAAGTAAACTTCCAGACCCCAGTGATCCCACATCAACTTAGCCAAAGAGATACATGTAACCCAGTTATGGCCAGTTGGCCTTAGAGTTAGGTTCTAGGGCACGATGCACCCCAAACAACACAAACTCACCTCTAGAAAACCTGAAGGAGTAATAGAAGGCTCTTCCAAGAGGACTTGAAAAGGGTCATAAAGACTGAATCACAACATCACATATGCTTAATTTCTCTTCCTGAATACTCAACAGAGGCAGCTGTCTGCCCCAAATCCCCCTTTTCTTCTTCTTCCTAAAGACTCTCTCTGCCTTTTTTTTCTCTTACCTTTTCTGTGACTTTTTCCCAAGGAGCTTTGAGCCTTTTCTGATATACATCTACTTTGTCTCCGTGAGCTTCTCAACATTCTCCTCCCACCCATTAACTTGGGCAGCTCAGAGACGGGGGTCAGGAGCTAAGCAACACCCACATAGAAGTTTCTAGAAGGTGATGGAGACAAGCCATCTCCAAAAGTTGTATCCAAGTAGTTCTGTTCCTGTCATACACTCACTGGGTAAGTAGAAATAAAAGGAACTAGTTACCATTTACACTTAAACTGTACTATGAAGAAAGGTGAGGTAGAGTTGTTTGAACAGACACAGAAATATCTCTAAGCTATAATAAGCCCAGAGGAGGCCAGCCTAAGGCATGCTTGCAAGACCCTGAGAATGAGTATTTCTTTAAGGGAGGTGTCTGGGGTGCAAGATTTAAGGAGGTACACATTCTCCAAGTTGCCCAAGTGCCGACCCTGCACCAGCATGCACCTCAGGATGAGCGCCTCCTTAAATTTTGTGCCCTGGCTGCCTCATTCACCTCACCCTATCCTGGCCCCGATATTACATGGAGACAATAAAGCAGGATCATCCTGCACACTTAGTATATGATCTCATGGATGGACACTAACATGTGTGCTAACTGTATAGAAAGATCTGGCAGGATTGTGCCCACACTGTTACTGTGGTTCGTCCTGAGGAGTGGAATTGCAGGGTAATGAGAAGACCTTCCCTGGGAACTCCACCCACTTCTGGACCGCTGGAAGTTTCCAAGTGTATGGCTTTAGTCATTTTACACAAGCCAGAAAAATAGAGTAATAAACCGTATTACATATCAAAGGGCCTGCAGAAAATATTAAAACAAAACAGATTGTCAGGGGGTTCCTCTTGCAGTCAGATGCAAATGGTGAAAATTGAGACACGTTGGCAATTCTTGCCCCCTGAATTCAAAGTACCCTGACTTGTGCTGTTTCTCTCTGAAAATGCAGTGTGGCCACCCACCTCTGACTGATCTGGTTTGAGGTCTGCTCTCGCAGCAGATGTAAGTCGGTATTCCCCTGGGCCAGGCAGCAAGGGGGCAGGATGGTGTTGCTCCCTTTCTCTCCCCTAAACTTGGAGGGTCAGGTGAAGAGGACAGTCAGCCCTGCTGTGCACATGTGATGGGGAAAGACAAGGGGCAGGTCAGAGAAGGGGGGCAGCAGGGGCCAGAGCGACCAAACTTCAAATGTCTGTCTGGCAGAGACATCAGACAAGGCTTTTAGCCATCAGTGAATTACCCACAAATTAGACTCATTAAATTAAAACTTAAAAAAAAAAAAAAAACCCTCATGGGGCGCCTGGGTGGCTCAGTCGGTTAAGCCTCTGCCTCCGGCTGAGGTCATAATCCCAGGGTCCTGGGATCAAGCCCAGCATCGGGTTCCTGTCTCAGTGGGAAGCCTGCTTCTCCCTCTCCCACTCCCCCTGCTTGTGTTCCCTCTCTCGCTGCTCCTCCATATCCCCACCTCACCACCTCCATCTCTCATATAAATGGCTTGTACTTGAATCTTTGTCTCAAAGTCTGTCCTGGGGGGACCTCAAACTATGATGTAAAGTGACATAATGAGGAACAAAACATGTCTGTACACAGCAGAGATTTGACTGATGTTCTAAGGGCCATCTGGATTCCATGGGAACCAGGACAATGGGGCCACCAGCCAACCTCCACGAGAACCGTTTTGAATAAAGCTTACGTGGAGAAGAGAAGACACTTTCCTCCCATATTGCCACTGCAACCACAGCATGACACTTACCCTGGGAGGCAACCCTTTATCTTCTTCTTGTCTGCTCTGCCTGTAAGCACTGAGAGAGGCAGACGTTGCTAGACACCTTTCATCTGGGATTCCCTTCACTGTGTTCAGCATTAATAGATCAGAGAAATATTCAGAATTACATGGACCAGCTTCTGTTGCCACTGAATGGCCACCCCACTCTCCATCTTGCTTGCTAACATAACTGGATTTTATTCACCTTGTTCAGAGCAGCTGTATCCTTCAAGAGAAACCCCAGCTATCCCCAGAGTGTGACTCTTTTTCAGTCAAAATCAACCATGGTAACTCCATTGTCTTGACCAATAAGTGGTTTATAAATGGATATGAGAAACAATGCTAGCCCACAAGGGGGCATATTGGGAAACATGTCTGTGCTCATAAAAAGACATATGCATAGTAGATGTTGGGTGTAGCACCCCGATTCCTCTTCAGGACAAAGGAACTCATTCCCATAGCTTCCAGGAAGGTCCTGTCTAAGGTTATGCCCCCTTGTCAGGGTCAGCCCACATCCAGTGACTGGTCAATGCAGAGGCACAGAGGCCTGGACTCTTGCCTCAACTTGGGAACCTGTTAAGATCCAGCCAGCTCCAGAGTGCCCCGTGGGGGTCAGCTGAGGCCTCTGTAAAACAAAACAAAACAAAAAAACAAAAAAGCAACTGCAGGTTGGCTGATTCCTCCCTCTGAACAATCCTGCCTATCACTCCCCAGCAGTCACTGTTCCTGGGAGCGCTGGCCAATGACCCCTCTGCGTTCTAATTTCTATCCTGCGGAAATACTCTAAGCCAACCTATGAGGAGCAAGTTCCGTTTTTCAGTAGAAGACATTACTTCCTGCACGTGGAACTATAGCAGGGGACCATGAAGGGAACCAACCTAAGATGACAAGCCAATGCTCCAAGGATGATGACTCAAAAAGATGGAAAGACCTCGGTCTTTAATGTCACTGAGCCACTAAATTAAGCAACTCTAGAACTGCCCTACTTCCAGGCTTCTGGTTATGCCAGCTAATAAATACTTCTTGTCATAAAACCTATTTTAGTTGGGTTTATGTTACTTGCAGCTAAAATCATTTTAAATTATATACTACATATCAGTAGGAGGCAAAGGGAAATACTCCAAGACAAAGAAGAGATGCTGCCCAGGACAGTGTGGGGTTGAGAAACCCAATGCATGGATGATAAGCTAGGATGTTCCTCCATATCCAGATAAAGTCCCTCATCCTAACCGTGGTATGCTAACCCTCTTCTTTTCAGGGAACTGCGGCCCTGTAAAACCAGGAACTACGAAGAAGTGGTGATTCTTTGCACAACAATGAGAAAGAAGGGATCTCCAGATAACCCCTCGACACCTTATAATTCACGAACCAGCTGTGCTTCTGTTTTACATTCTCCTTTCTCTTGTTACTTAGAAGAAAAGCAGTCAGGCTTGAAAGGCTAAATCATCCCAAGTGATGTCTATCTCACAAGTACTATGAAATACTATAGGATGCTCAAAATATATGTATACAGTTTTGCCCTCTTGTGATGAAATGAACCACTCAGCTGCATCCCCAGGCCATGCAGCATCTCAGGGGCTCTCTCCTGAAAGTCAGAGGGGCCTTTAGCACACAGGCTGTTGAGTGAGCTAAAGATCAGACAATCTGCATTACGTAGCTGTTACAGGCTGCATGTTTCTGCCACCCCAAATTCCTGTGTTGAAGCCTGAACTCCCAAGGTGATGATATTTGGAGGTTGGGTCCCGGGGAAGGAATTAGATCATGGGGGTGGAGCCCTCCTGATAGGATTCATGCCCTTAAAAAAGAGACATGAGAGAGCTTGCTTTTTTCCTCTCTCTCTCCCTCCTTCTCTCTTATCCATGTAAGGGCAACTGTCTACAAGCCAGGAGGTGTGCCCTCAACAGACACCACATTGGCAGGCACCTTGATCTTGGACTTCCCAGCCTCCTGAAATGTGAGAAATAAATGTTTATTGTTAAGGCACCTGGGCTATGGTATTTTAATTATAGCAGCCCAAACTGACTAAGACTACTATGGCCAAACACACAACTCAAGCACATGGTCTCTCTTGGCTCTTTATTTTCGCCGTTACACAGAAGATTAGGAGCTAAGATCAAGGACTCTTTTTTTTTAATATTTTATTTATTTATTAGAGAGAAAGAGAGTGGGGGGAGAGAGAGAGAGAGAGAGAGAGAGAGAGAGAATGAGCGGGGGAGGGGCAGAGGGAGAGGCAGACTCCCTGCTGAGCAGGGAGCCTGATGTGGGGCTGGATCCCAGGACCCTGGGCTCATGACCCGAGCTGAAGGCAGATGCTTGACCCATTGAGCCACCCAGGTGCCCCCATCATCTGAATTCTCTGTATACAATTTTCAAGAACCAAAGTAATTCATATTTCCTCTGTGAGAGCATCCCAGACCAATCCAACTCACATCTCCACTCCCTCCTTTAGAATTCCTCTTTGTAAATCAAGATTGGCACTTGGATGCCAACTTGTGAGTGTAATTATATGTAAATTTTAATGTGCTGGCAAAAACAAAATAGTCACCACCATTTTCTGAGAGCTTAAAAATATCCAGAGAAGGTACCAGGCATTTTACATACTTTACCCCATTTAAACTTGCTTTCTTTTTTTCCTTACAGTAACCTTATAAAGCAGGTACTGACATCATCCCATTTTGCAAACAAGGAAACTGCGGCCCAGAGAGGTAAAGTGATCTGCCCAAGTTTGCAAAGCTAGTCGGTGGCAAAGGCAGGAAAGTGTAACTAGGGCTGCTGACAACAGGAGCCATGACTTCTTTCTAATTTAGTTTTGTTTGGTTGTTGTTGTTTCTTCTCAGCATATAGCACAGTTCCTGATATAATGGAGGCCAACAGTCTGTGCCCAGACACCGGGGAACAAACGGAGAGAGACAATGGGACGGTGTGACATGGTGGAGAAAGTTCTAGAATGAGGAGAGAGCCCTGGTTATCATTCCCAATCTCAGACTATACAGATAGTTTGTCCTGGTGGCAGGGGCTGGTGTGTTGCTTTGTTCCTTTGGAAAAAGGTCCACAGTCTCTAAAAGTATGAAGTTAAGTGCCTGGGCTCTGGGGTTCACAGCCTGGATTCCAGTCCCCAGCTCTTCCCCCTTCTTGTGTGACTTTAGACAGACTCAAGTTAAACCTCAGTTTCCTAGCGTGTCAAATGGGAAGAACACTCTCCTTCCATCCAGAGATGCTGGGAGAATAAAATAAGACCATGCTAGTGGGCTAGTGGTCGCCCAGTATTGAATATTCTATAGCGCCCTATAGCCTGGCACAAATGATGTGCCATAAAGTGGCCTGTTGTGAGCCTGCCGGTGTGGCTTGCGATGACTCTGAGGACTATTAAAATGGTGACAGCGATTCTGTCCTGACTGTCTGATGGCAAGCCAGAAGTGAGAGACAGCATCAGGGATGACTAGCGCACTTGGCACAGAGGAGGGCGGAGGTGAGGCTCTGTTGCTCAGCTCCTCCGAGCTGGACAACACAGCCCCTGGGGCCTCTTCAAACCAGTGGGTCGCCGGCTCCACGGCTGAGATTACTTCCTCTAAAACCACAAGAGTAGGCTGGAAAATAAGTGTTGCAGTCAATTAGCTTTTTGTTATGTCTACATGGTATTTGGCAGGCAGTGTGATTTTTTTTTTTCCTCATGGATTTGACCACATAAAATAATTTAGGGGAGGAAGGCGTCTTGTAGGCATGGGCCACAAGGACAGCAGAGCATAGCTGGGCGAAGAGGGGGGTGGCAGACTTTGGTATTAGACCAATGCAGCTCCATCAGCACCAACTGGGGGTTTGGGGAATGTTACTTACCAATGCTGGGCCTCAGTTTCTTCATCTGGAAAATATGGGATGATGGTTCTGACTTCCCTGGCTTGAGAGATTGTGTATACAATTGAGTCATAATGAACTTTCAATAAATGAGAGCTATTAATATCGTAGTTAACAATAAGTACTAAATGACAGTTTCATCTTGCGTATATATTGCCCATTGTGGAAAGAAATTCACCTCTCAGACTGCCAATGTCATAGGCACAGTCCAACAGCAGGAAGAGAAGATACTTTCACGATGTAGCATATTCTGTTGTAAAAGATATATTTTGGCTCTTCATCTGGCCAGCCTTGTTATTAAAATTATAAGGTTGATGGTGCAAATCACCTGATTAATCTCTTCCTATGAAAAGGTTCAAATAATATAATCCATGCATGAAGATGTTTGAAATAGTATCATTTTATCATCCAAATTAGCCTTGCATGAGTTCCTTGCAGAAACCCAAAGAAAAAAGATCCCTTTATTCTTGCCAGAGAGACTGGCAGGAACATTAGCAATGTGTCTAAATGTCGAACAAAGCTCCATTGTGAATGGGACACAGTATGGACAATAAATAAGCGTTATCCAAATCTCATAAAAACCATAAAGTTTAACTGGCAAAAATACTGAACTGACCATTCACTCATAAATAAATATACGGCCATCTTAAACATCCTGGCATAACCTGTTTAGTTGATTCATGGCCATTCACCAAAGACAAGGATTCCTGCCTTGGAAGATTTAACACCCTGCACTGTATGTCACTGTCTTGTTAACAGTTCTTGAGGTGGGATGAGCCCTGGTTAACTGGTCTTGCTGACACCCCTGCTTCATTAGGGGCTTGCCTAACGATGCCTGGAACTATTTGAAAATGAGCCCCCTCTCTGTGTGCTTGCTCATTCTCCTGAGAAAACCTCCTTGCCATAGGGAAGAAAATGCCCAGCAAAGCAATACCTCGAAAGTGCAGAAATCATGCTTTGGAAATAGCCCTTCAATCCCAGATGCCATAGCTAATTGCACTGTGTCATCCAGATTTTGTGTTAGTGCTCGTTCTTGTGAGCACTTGGCAGCTCAACGATCCATCTTGGTTTCCTCCTTACCGTATCTCTCTGGCTGCCTGTTCACCCTCCATGGCTGGGCCACCCCAGAGGGCAAATGTTTATGGTTTGGTAAATAGGTTCCCATTTGCATGACATCTCTGATGGATTGGTGGCATCTGCTGGAGAGCTGTTGTGTGGGGAGGGATTCTGCTGCCTTGTCTGGGCTTAGCAGGGAAGAGTGATGTGATTGATTAATGATGTCTGCCACAGGTATAGAACTGGAGAGTAGTGGGGTGCCTGCCATCTATTCGCACTCCTGGCCAGTAAGGTAATCTGGCAATGCATTTCAGATATGACAGGAAGGCATGGCCTGATCTGCCAGCCAACCTCTGGTTTTCTGTTTGTTTGTTTGTTTCCTGTTCCCATAGTCCAGTAGTGTAGGGCAGAGATTGAGGTAGTGGGGGATTTGCGGTTATATAAGTGCCCTTGGAAGCATTAGATGGCCGTGCGATCCCCTATTCTCCCCTACAGTGCTACACAGCTTCAGCTACCAGGTCCACAGTAGTTCCTACTCTGAAATCTCAAGCTTGTTTTCCTAGCTTGTTTCCACCGCAAATTTCATACACTGGCCAGTTGAGGAGCATGAGATGTGAGGTCAATTTCAGAAATTTAAATAGAGTAGTGGCTTTGAATTGCCAAAGGTATGGTTCCAGATATGGAAGAGCAGTGGGGGATGAATGGGGGAAGAGTTGCTATGATGCCAAGCACTTCACTCATTATTTCATTTGCCCTTTTTAAGGACTCTGTGACATAGTGAGGTTTCATCAGTCCCCATTTTCCAGGTATAGCAACAGGAGCTCAGAGAGTTTGAGTTACTTCTCTGCATCACACAACAGGTAGCATTTGCTGGAGCTGGGAGTCACACTGAGGTTTGTGGGACCTCCAGATTTGGACTCTCTCCTTTCTGAGTCACCCAGTGCTATACTAACCTCCAGGATTCCAGTCTCTAGGGAATGGTGGCCAAGGACATCCAAAGCCCTGAAGCTAAAGAAGTCAGTAGCGGGTGACTTCTTGCCCTACCCAGCCCCTTCATCTCCCCCAGCCTGGCCCTGCACAGACACTGGTCCATCCTGCCTCTCGAGGATGTGTGCATCCGCCTCCCTTGCTTCATTCTGGAGGGACTGATTTCCAGGGTATGGTACCATGTTATGCACAAAGGCACCATTTTAGAGCTCTAATAAGTAGCTATTCCATTTAGTCAGCCAAATTGGGGAAGAATCGCTCCAAGAATATCTGCTCCCTGCCGAGCTGATTTGAGTGCGACTGACTATCTTGCTTCATGGAAACCAGGCTGAGGGAAGGGAGGAGTTGCCGAGAAAGCAGAGGATTCTCCTTCTAAAGAGGCCTCAGGGATTAAATTAGTCACTTCTGAGGTCTGCTGTCGGACGAGTGATAGAATTTCATCTACTTGTCACTGGAGCTAGCAGAACATGATGTGCTAGATATCTTCCTGCTGTTTCCCTGCAGAGAGAAAGAGAGAATAGAAGATTCCTCCTTCATACTCTTAGGAGACTGGGGAGGGCAGGGGCAGCCCTGCAAGCCACTCTTTCCTTTCTTCTGGAGTTTTGGCATGCTGTCTGATTGCTGTCAGTAAATTCTCCCACAAAGGCGCTGGGACTCCCCAGCTTGTTCTCCTTGGAGAAAGAATGACACCACCTGCTCCCACCCCATACTTTTGTGTGAGTGAAGAAAGGCTCTCTACTACAACAAATAACCCCCTGTCTCAGTAGCTTTGATGTAAAAAAGCCTTACTTCTTGCCCAGCCCACAGTCCAGTGCTAGTCAGCATGGTGCCAGGAAGTGGGGCTCTGCTCCACACAGTCATTCAGGGACCCAGCCTTCTTCCACCCTTGCTTCTACCACCCCTTAGGGTCTCAGAGTCCTTCCATGAACTATCTGGCTCATGATGGAAGAAAGTATGAAGAATCACACAGGGGATATATCAGGGGCCAGGCCTGGAGGTGGTGTCTGTCCCTGCTACCCACATCCCACAGAGCAGATGTCAGTCACATGGTCCCATCTCTCTGCAGGGGATACTGGGAAATAGGGTCTAGCTGTGACCCATGAAGAAAAGGAGATGGGATTTGGTGAAGTCCCAACATTGCTTGCTCAATTTCCCTTGAAAATGGCCAAATCCCTATGTCAAGGGAACAAACAAATCAACAACAAAAGGAATAACACCAACACAGATACATTTATTATATTTATCATTTATATATATTTTCATTCTCGAGTAGGGAAATTTCCCAACTCTAGAAGGTAAGGCATTGCTTCTCGAAGTGAGATACACACTCAGTCTCCTGAAGGTATGTGGGGGGGTGTCTTGGGGCACATTTACTCACCCAGGCAATGCAAGGTGTCATGTAGGTACAGCACTTTTACCTGGAATTTCAAGGGGATCAAAGTTGTTGAATTTTGGCTTTCTTCAAAGGTTCAGGCACAAGTGTACCCAAGGGAAGGCAGGAGTTTCTACTGTTCCCCACGTTAGCAGTGTTACATGTTTAGGTCTCCCCTTGTGGCCCCTGGGGGTGTTCCTGCTCTGTTCTTACACTTAGGGGAGGTCTAGGACACCATTTGTGAAACATTTGACTCCAGATGTGTTTTTACCATCTTTTCCTCCATTCTAAGCCACAGGCATTCCAAACCCAATGGGGGAGGCGAGCTGGGAGTTTACCCAGATCTAATGATGCTAGCAATATTTTCTAAACCAACTATGAGTCAGACACAGTGCTAAGGGCTTGCATGTGTTCTGATTATCTATTGCTGAATTGCAAACTACCCAAAACCTTTGTGGCTAAAACAACCATTTTATCATCTTGTGATTTTGTGGGCCAGAAATTCAGGTGGGGCTCAGCTAGGCGATTGTTACACTCTTTCAACTGAGGTCACTTGGTGGCATTGATCACAAAATTGTATTGTAACCAAATGCCTCCCTCCATCAGGACAGAGGTCAACATTTGTTAGTGTTCTTTTAATGTTCTTGTGATGACCCCCAGCCCATCCAGTGAATGGCACAAAGTCCACTGTGTTGTCATGCACTTGACTACCAAAGAGTTTCCAAGACTTTTGGCAGTGAGGACATCTGGTCCAGAAAAATCATATGAACGTGGTCAGTTGCCTTGGCCCACCTGTCCTCACCCAAACTCGCAGGGCCCTATCCACCATCCACCTTCTGGGAATGTGGATTCCTCCCATCTGTCCTTGCCTGGCTTTTGCACAATTCCACTTTAAACCCATGGACCCTAGAGGTATTGTCAGAGGCTCCTGCCTGGTTTTCGAGAGGCCTTTGAATTGGAATGGAAGTACCAGCTAAGAAGGTCCCGAAAAGAACTCTCAGGGCCCCCTGCCTTCCCTGGCCTGGCCAGGCCTTCTCCCCATTGAACGCAAACACTCATGCTCTGGGCTGTAGGGGCTTCATTTTACGTGGCCTATTCCCTCCATTCTAATGCACCAATCATGGAAATACATACTGTGGATTTAATAATAGTGTTTCATTCAGGAACAATACTATTATATTGAACGTCCACATTGATTTTTACAATATCAGACTTACTGAGGTATAATTTACATACTATAAAATGCACCTATTCTAGTTGTATATTTTAATGAGTGTCACCACGACCACAATTAAGACGTGGAACATTTATGTATCCCCAAAAGTTGCTTCATGTCTCATCTCATATAATTTCCCCTACTCCTGTCTAAAGGCAACCACTGATCTGCTTTCTGTCATTACAGATTAGATTTGTGTTGTCTAGAGTTTCATAGATGTAGAATGACACCACGTCTGCTTTTGTGTCTGGCTTTTTTCACTTGGCGTAACGGGTCTAAGATTCATCTGCAGAGTCAAATCAAAGGTATCCAGCATGACAGCAGGTCATTCCTTTTTATTGCTGAATAGTATTCCTGTCTGCCTTTTATATGTGCTTTTTGTTTTTGCATTTTCCAACTTGATTAAAGAATCATTAACATGGACTCAGTACATAAAATATACAATTTGATTAGTTGTATCATGTATATATCAATGATGTACACATAGATTTTTATAAATCAGATTTTAAAAAAAAACAGTACAGCTCAGAATGATGAAATAATTCATTTGTTCAAGTCTTTGGGAATTCTGAGTGAGTATTAGCCTCGCATTTGGCTAACAAGAGAATCTTTGAAGACTTTCCAAAAAACATGTCTGTTATAAGATGTCTGTTGCCACCGAAGTACCTTTGAAAAGCAGTCCTTTTGCTGAAAACAAAACTAAAATAAAATGAAAAACAATGTTTAATGGGTATCTCACTATATTCAATATTGCTATGACAGGCCCCCCAACTGCAGTGACATAAACCCAACTAAAAGTGCATCAAGGATAAAAAAGTGGGAAAAGAGTAAAATTTATTGGCTAACATAAATGAAAAGCCCAGGGGTTTCAGGCATAGCTGTATCCAGGAGGTCACACATCATTAGGACTCAGTCTCTCTTCCTCTGTTTTTCCCCTCTGAACCCTGCTGTTCTCCCTATTAGTGTCATTCTCAGTCTAACTCTTCCCATGTGGTGGCCTGCTGCAGTTTCAGATTACTTTTCTCTTATATCACTCTTGAAAACAGAAACCATTTTGGATATTTACATTGGAGAAAATTTAATGCAGGGAATTGGTTACATTGGTGATGGAGTTGCTGAGAAGACAACCCAGGGATGTTGACTAATCTGGACCTTAGCCACAGTAGGAAGGCCCTTCCTCCCTTCTATCAAAGACAAAGAGAACAAGAGGATATAACTGGAGCCCAGGAGCTGGGGAGCGGCCTGATGGGGACCAGAGCCATAGAAGAGATGCAGCAGCTGCCTGGGTGGGACAGGGAGGGAGAGGGAGAACTACTCTGGCCTCTCCCTACTTTTAGGGAGTCTCCCCCAGTGCGTTCGATTGGCCTGACCCAGCGGGAAGGGTGGCCAGGGTGCCTGAGAAATGCAGCGTGCAGGCGCCAGCCCCCTGGAATACAGACAAGAGGAGAGGAAAGTTAAGGAAGGCAAAAGGCCCAGCACATTCCCCTGGAAAGGGGGCTTTTTAATTGTTCCAACACAAGTGCCAGAAAGGCATCTGATTTGTCCAGGACTGTCAGGCCCACCCCTGGCTTGAGGGCCACAGTGACAAATGGCCCCACTCAGGTTATTTCCACGTGGTAAAATCTGGGGCTGGCTATGATGCAAACTATGGCAAAGTCAGGGCCTTGCTGATAGAGCTTCCAGGCTGTGGGAAGGTAGGAAAGGTTAAAAAAAAATAGGCGAAGAAGCACGATTTTTGTTCCTTCTAATGAGCCCCCCTCATTCTCAAGCCTGGGTTTTGAAGCCTGAGGCCCAGGGGCTGGGTGGGAAGGTCAACTGTAGGAACCTAACCCCAGGAAATACAAAAAACAAGTGTCTAAGTGGTCTTCTGTGGCACTTGGCCATCTAAAGGAGACACTTTGCAACCCAAATGCCGAGGCCAAAGGATTTCCTACGAGTCTTTTATGATCTCTATAAATTTCAAGAGAGAGAATTGGTGAGCAACTGGGCTCTGTCACTGTCAGTTTGCTGATTGAACGTGCCTTTAATGGAGTCTCCAGCAGCCATAAAAATGCATGAAAACAGCCTTCTGGACACAGGCAGCTCTGATAGATGGAGCAGGGACACCCAGTAAAAGCCAAATGGGCTGGGCTTGTCCTCACGCCTGTTAAAGAGAATACATCTTAGTGTCTTAGGAGAGAATTTGTGCTTAGAGAAACATTAAACGTTCTACGCGAAATTTCTCCCCCCACCCCCCCGGGGAATACACACACATGCACACACATGCGTGAACACATGCGCACACACACACATAATCAAAACTAAACACTGCATGGCTTTGATATAAGATAGCGTGCCTTGATATTTAAACATGTGAGCACTCGAGTGAGTTGAAGACTGTCCCCTACAAACTCATGCACACCCTTGTCTGGAAATTGGGTCTTCAGAGATGGCACTTTCCATAACATTTGAAAAATAAACCTT
Organism: Neomonachus schauinslandi; assembly: GCF_002201575.2. Taxonomy (NCBI): domain Eukaryota; kingdom Metazoa; phylum Chordata; class Mammalia; order Carnivora; family Phocidae; genus Neomonachus; species Neomonachus schauinslandi. The sequence continues at coordinate 175,942,375 of NC_058403.1, read as the reverse complement.
GGTTTGGCCCTTTACAAATTGGAGATATTAATAATGGCACCTACAGATAAAATGAGTAGAGGTTGTGGAACACATATACCATGGAATAAATGCACAATAAATGTCAGCTACTATTATTCCACATGAGAAGGAGGTGGGAAGGGAGGGAGGGAGGGAGGGAGGGAGAACTCTTAAAAGCTAGGTAATGCTCATCCTCACCCTGAATGCACAGATTATGTCCCAAGGGAGCACGGGACAAAGCTCTCGCTGAGCAGACACATGGCCTTCCTTCTCCTAACCCTCCAATTAGCTTTGGAGTCCCCTTAACTTAAATCTTCTAGAAGAGGGGGAAATGCCTCTCTGTGAATACAGATACTCAGAAGTTTCCACTGTGATGAAGCAGTGAGGCCAGCTACCCGTAGACCTGATTTGTCCTGGTCAGATGGTCATCTAAATGGAGGAAGCTGGCCAGGAGGTGAGGAACCCAATTCAACACTCAGATAAGGAAAGGCACCGAACCCCTTTATTCCTGACAGGGGTATATGGCACCAATCACTGGGCATGCACTAAATTTTAGAATACTCATTTATTTTGGAATGTATATGAAGTAAGCAGAAGAAAAACTGTACCATTTTCAAAAGAACTCCTTCCCTCTGCCAGCAGCAAAATACCTCTTGTGGGAAGGTATTCATTGAAAATAAATTATCTTCAGGGGAAAGGACATGCTTTTCTAAAGGGGAACATTGTTCTCTACAAATGTTCTAATTCAAGGGCTATCTGTATTGAGCACGTACACATATGTATTAAATGCAAAGTTGGAAAATCATTAACTGTATATATTAAAAACTGAAAATTATATGTGCCCCAAATCACAATAGAAACAAGTAGAATTTTTTCTCACATATAAATAAGAGAAATCCAAGTTCAGATAATGCAGTGTTACCATGGTGTCCCTGTGGCGTTATCAGGCATGCATGCTCCTATCTTTCTGCTTTGCTACTCACAGTGAGCGGCTTCCATCCTTGGAGTCAGGGTAGGGCCCAGGATGGTTCTTGGAGCCCCAGCTACCGGCTGTGTATACCAGGCCAGCAGTGCATGAAGAAAAGAAAGACAAAGGAGTGTACTTTCCAAGTGTATCAATTTTTTTTTAAAGATTTTATTTATTTATTTGACAGAGAGAGAGAGAGCGAGAGAGGGAACACAAGCAGGGGAGTGGGAGAGGGAGAAGCAGGCTTCCCGCTGAGCAGGGAGCCCGATGCGGGGCTTGATCCCAGGACCCTGGGACCATGACCTGAGCCGAAGGCAGACACTTAACGACTGAGCCATCCAGGCGTCCTCCAAGTGTATCAATTTTTGCATCGTCTTCCCCCAAGTCCCAAACATATTACAGTCATCTCTACCCCCTAACTGTAAGTAAAACTGAAATGTTGCCTTTTGGTTGGGTACATTGCCACCTCAACTAGAACTGGGGTTTCGTTACTCGGAAAGAAGGGGAGAATGGATAATGGACGGCAACCAGCAGCCTCTGCCACACATGGAAAACTAAAAGTAAACTTGACCAAGTTATTCTATGTGTCCAGTAAGGTCTAGAACAGAGATGGTCTGTCATGTACAGGCTCAAATTAATCATGTTTCTTTGTTTCTATCTGTAACCTGATTAGACAGATTCAAAAGTTGAAATGCAAATATGAAAATAATCACCCATCTAAAAAATGCACGCCTTTGTGGATTTAAACTTACAATAGAGTTTCCTCACTTTTTATTGGTGTCTTAGTCTGCTCAGGCTGCCACAGCGAAAACCACAGGCAGCATGGCTCACACAACAGGTGTGTCTTTTCTCATAGTTCTGGAGGCTGGGAGTCTAAGGTCAAGTGCTGGCAGGGCTATTTTCTGGAGGTGACCACCTTTTCACCGTGTCCTCACATGGCCTCTCTTCTATACACATGTGCAGAGAGAGATCTCTGGTGTCTCTTCCTCTTTTCCCAAAGACACCAATCTTATGGGATTAGGGCCCCACCCTAGGACCTCACTTAACCTTCATTACCTCCTTAGAGCCCTATCTCCAAATATAGTCGAATTGCGGGTTAGGGTTTCCACATATGAACTGGAGTGGGGGTGGGGGGGAAGGGGGGCAGGGGGGACACAACTTAGCCCATAACAATTCGTAATTAAAACCTGTGGGTAATGGGAGAAGAGAACACCACTGCTCTTAAAAATATCCCAATGGTGCTACACCTCTCCTCTAGATCTCCACGAAATAGATAGAAAGCAATTGAGTCGATGACCAGCAGATCTACTGGGAATAGAGAATTTAGGGATGTTCCCCACCCCTCGTTTTTCCCTGCTCTCTGAGGCCACAGGCCAGATTCGTTAAACTCAGTAAAAAGCAGACATGTGCATCTTTCTAGAGTAGAGACTAGTTCAGGATTTCACAACGTTTTCCACAAATAATGGGTCCCAGAGGCCAGCTCATTAGGAATAACTTAGTTGATTCAAATAACAAAGTTTCTTCATGTTTTCCGTGTTTAACTTCAGGTCTTCTCGGGCCTTTCATATATTTGGGTGTGTTGTAAATCCCTAAGATTGAGCACTTTCCAAAGAACCTCAGATCCTTTTTGAGTGTGCACTTCTGGGGATTAGCCTTTTATAAAGCACACCTTGGCAAACCATGGGTGCATTCCTCTGGAGGAGGGTTCTTCAATTCAGCACTACTGACATTTGCGGGGGGCAAAATTCTTGGTTTGGGGGGCTATCCTGTGCACTGTAGGATGTTCAGCAGCGTCCCTGGTCTCTGCCCATTAGCGTCCCCTCCCCCATACAGTTGCCAATAGCAACCTCTCCCCTTCCTGTTGTGACAACGAAAAATGTCCCCAAACACTATCAGATGTCCCTTGGGGACAAAAATCACCCTCAGATGACCACTTCTGCTCTAGGGAAAGTTCTGGGATCAAGAAAATACACAGTTACTATTCAAGAGAACACTGTCTCTCAGGGGATCAATACTAAATCTATTTTTAAGAGCCCATTTTAACACCATCATTATTTGTTAAAAGAGTATTATTGGTGAGGACTCATTTCAAACACTGAAATGACAATATAAGTTGCTGTTTCTATGAGAACTAAGTTAAAATTTTATGGAAACTTATGGAGATAAATGAAACTTGCTTTAAAAATGTTAGAGGCGCCTGGTGGCTTGGTCGGTTGAGCGGTTGAGCGTCCAGCTCTTGGTTTCCGCTCAGGTCATGATCTCAGGGTCATGAGATCAAGCCCTGTGTGGGGCTCCAGGCCAGGCTCTGCACTCAGCACAGAGTCTGCTCTGGATTTTTTCCCTTTTCCTCTTCCCTCCCATTCTGCTCTCCCTTGTACCACCCCCTCCCCCAACTAGCGTGTGTGCATGTGTATGTGCTCTCTCTCTCTCTCAAATAAATAAATAAATAAATAAAATCTTTTAAAAAAAATGTTAGGGTTAGGTATAGACAAGACAACTGTATTATTTTAAACAGAATTGAATCCCTCTCAAACTCCACTTTTGCACATTGTTTCAGGAAAACATCCATTGTTGAAAGTCAAGTGTAGCACTCTTATATATTCTAAAATCCCAGTGGGGATCATCCGACAAATGTGGTTCACAAAAATTCTCTTCCTTCCTTCAGGTCAGCGTTAAACTGTGATAACCCTCCTAGGAGATGTTGGTCGCAACTTATTTCGATGGGAATAAAGAAAGACCTGAACCTGGAATATCTTACTGTCTTGGAAAGTAAGAAAGTACTCAAGACTCATGGGGACATGTCCACAGAACACAGGAGTCAGGTGGCTGGGCTCCCACTGGCCAAATCTGGGACAATTTGAACATTAAGTAGTAAATGAGCATAACATGTGAAATACACTAAGAATCTGTGAACTTGTGCAAATAAATAAATAAAAGGGGAGACGCAAAAGCTCTTCCTTATTGTGAATAAAGCCGACTAGTAAAAATAGCAAAGGAATGATGAAATTAGAAAATGACCATTTGACAACCATCATTATGATAACGAATTCCATCAAGAATCATCAAGGGATGCTAAAACCAGTGGGTAAAAGTCTGAGGAGTAACAATATTTACACAATCCCAATGTATCTCATCACAATGTAATTAACTGCAAGGGGTAAAATGAAACTTTGCAGTGGAGAGACCTGGCAGAGAGCATTTTACATGATCAAAGTTAACATTACCAGTAATGGGACAGGTCAATGCCGAGGATGTCTGGATGTGATACACCAAGAAGGATATAGCCTCGCCTCGGCGGTATTCCATCAAAGGTGCATAACCTGAGTTCATTCATGAGGACACATCAGACAAACCCAGCTCGAGGCATGCTTTATAAAATAACTGCCTCGTACACTTCAAAAATGTCAGTGTCATGAAACACAAAGAAAGACTGAGGAACTCTTCCGGATTAAAGAAGACCCGAGAAAGAGGCATGAGAACTGAATGCAACACATGATTTGGGGTTCCTTTGCAGTATTGAGACAATTGATAAAATCTGCATATAGTCTGTAGATTAGATAATAGTATTATTTCAGTGTTCATTGCCTGATTTTGATCATTGTACGGTGATTATATAAGAGATGGTCTTTGTTTTTAGAAATTCATGCTAAAATAAAAGTGAATCATGTTTGCAACTTACTCTCAATGGATTGGGAGGTGGGGAAATGTGTGTGTGGAGGGAGAGAAGGAGCTCACGCTCAGAGAGAGAGCACAAACTCAGAGCACAACTCTGATACAATGTAAACATTTAGGTTGGGAAGTGAAAGTGTAAGGTAGTTCTTCCTAGTGTTCTTGCAACTTTTCAGTAAGTCTGAATGTCAGTATTAAAAGTTAAAAAAACAAAAGGAAAGCTATAGGGGCACCTGGGTGGCTCAGTCAGTTAAGCATCTGCCTTCGGCTCAGGTCATGATCTTGGGGTCCTGGGATCGAGACTCACATCGGGCTCCATGCTCAGCAAGGAGTCTGCTTCTCCCTCTGCCTCTCCCCCTCCCTCTGCCCACTCGTGTACGCTCACTCTTTCTCAGATAAATATAAAAAAAAAAAAAGAAAGAAAGAAAGAAAAGAAAAGCTATAAAGCTATGAGATTCAGGAATCCCCCCCATCTTCCCAAACTGAGCTCCCCTTTCTGCTTCATCTCCCCCTGTTTCCTTCTACCATGCCAAAACTCTTCCAGGCCTCCTCTCTCCAGGGGTTCTGACTGAGCACTTACCCACCAACATTTGTCTGTGTGGCTTGTCATAAATAGATTCCTGGATCCCGCCCCCAGAAACTGACTGCGGACACCAGGAGCGCAGGTTTTCTACAGATGCCTGAGCCCCATCCCCAGAGGTTCTGGTTTGACTGGCTTGGAGTGCATTCTGGGCTCTAGAACTTTTTTAAGCTCCCCAGATGATTCTAATGAGTAGCCAAGGGTGAACGTGACTATGAGTCACCTGAGGGTTTATTAAAATGCAAATTCTTGTTCACTAAACCTGGAGGAGCAGGTGCCTGAGATTCTCGCATTTCTGACCATCTTGCCAAGGATGCTCCATGGACCGCAACTTGAGTAGCAACGGTCTCATCTAGAGTAGCAACAGTCTCATCTAGAGTAGGCTTCAAGTGTTCTTTGCCCACGGACCTTCACCGTCTTAAATTCTGACAACTCCAAGAGGGCAGATACACCATCTGTTTTATTCTCTGCTGAACATCTAGCACGGGGTGTTCCATAAATAGTCGTTGAATTTGTGCACGAATGGATGAATGAAAGTTTCCCTAATACCATGCTAATCTCCACGAGTAACTCCCAGCCGCTTAATATTTAAAAATGGTCATATTTTGCATAAAAATCCCCCCATCAGATTTCAAGAAATCAATGGCTTTTGAAACTAAAAGCCACTTTGGGCTGAGAAGAGCTGGCAAGATCTCACTCGCCTTCAGGAATCGCCCGGTGCAGGTGCAAACGACTATAGCGGCCTCCGAGTCAGCTGCTACCCCTTCTTCTACACTTCTCAAATCATTTTCGTATTAGCATATCTCTAAGTGCATATAATTTTCACATCAAAGAGTGTAATTTTTTGCAGAAGTGGAGTAGAGAATAATTTATCTGCTGAAGTATCTCAAGCAGCAGTCTCGATAGCATGACATAAAAATTACACAGAAGACAGACATTTAGAAAAATTGGGTGGCAGAATTTGTATTATTTAAGTAGATGTGGAGAAAATTCACCCATTGAAACTAAAAAATATATTTTTTGGAGCTAAAAGCAGGCTCCTAGTTTAGTGACAAGAGGGCAGTCTGCACAGATTACCCACATCCTAGCCTGCTGAACAGGGAGAGAATCCCATGGTCTTTCTTTCCCTCTGGGAGACTGGTCGACCAGAACCACAGGATTCACCAGCCCTGCCCGCCGTCCCACCCCCCACCACTGGCACTCCAGCTCCCGATGGGGACAGCCACCGCAAATCCTTCTGCGAGGAGCTCCCATCTTGAGAAACCTAGACCTAACTCTGGATCCTCAGCATCAACACTCTTGTGCAGCCAGCTAGGCTCTTAAGCTTATATCCTCATTCCGAAAAGCCAGGCGCTTGCCCTTTGCCCCACTTACCATATCACTGGATTCTAATCCCCACCCTCCCCCCAGGCCTGAAACCCTCTACTGGTGATCTGAGTAGAATTGCCACATAGGAGCCCTTGACCGCGCGCACACACACACACACCCCTAATATACATACACACACTCCTAATACACACATACACCCCTAATGCATACACACACCTAATATACACACACAGCTAATACATACACACAACTGTACACACACATACCTCCCACACACACACCTAACACACGCACACACCACTACACATACACAAGTACACCTAACAGATACGCACACCCCCCCAACCCCCCGACACACATTTTTGTTTGAGAATATTTGTGTCCCTGCCCCTAGACATTCTATCCATCAGATATCCTAGATATTTTTTGTTACTTTCAAGTATAAAACACTTTAATTCTGAACTAATTTAAAGGTCATGTTCAGGACACTGCAATGCAGTCAGGAAAGAATGATCTTTTCAGTAGACACTGGTGGGTCAGCTGGCTATTTCTATGGGGAAAAAATGTATCTTATCCTTCCCTTAATTCCTAATGGATGACAGACCTAACTATGAAAGGTAAAAGATAAGGATCTCAGACGAGAAAGTAGAACATCATTCGAATAATGGACTAGGCAAAGAATTCTTAAAGAGGGATCAAACAGGGCAAAACAATAAAAATGGCACGTATACTCATGACAGTCCTGCTGTGGGAACTACCTAAACGTCTATCAGAGTGAAAAAGATAAATACAGTGTGGTATATCCACACAACAGGATGCTATGGAAGTGAGAATGACCATCTATAACTGCACGCACACATGCACACACACACACACACACACACACAATAAGACTTAGTCTTACGAACATAAAATTGTGTGAAAAAACAAGACACAAAACAAGAGTAGGTACTATAGGATTCCACTTAGGTCAAGTATGAAAACAAGCAAAGCTCATTTCTGCTGTTGTGCTTTGGGAGGGGGGTTACTCTCAAGTGCTGTTAATCTGGGAGCAGAAGGGGCTGCTAGCATGCCAGCATATTTTCTTTCTCCCATGGAGCATTGGGGCTTGCACACTTAGAATAGGTGTGACTGTCAGTACCTAGACTAGACTCCAATTAAAAGCTTTCTTAAATGCTGTCCAAGTGAAATCACAATGGACATTTGGCACAATCCTTATGTTGCTTTTGAATAAGTGCTTTGTAAACATTTTTTAAATTATTTAATAGAAAAAAGATGCATACATATGGTTCAAACACAAAGATTCAAATAGTACAAAACTATGTAATAAACATAAATTTTTCTCCCACCCAGACCCACTGTCCTGTTCTTCAGAAGAGCCACTGAAAATGTTTCTTGTGTAACCTTCCAGAAATTGTATATGCATGTACTTGTGCGTATATGTGTTTCTGTGAATCTGTATCTCTATGTTTTCTTTGCCAATGAGAATAAACAGAATCTCCTGCACCATTCTTTTTCTCCTTAACAGTATCTTGGAGATGGGTCCATGCTGATACATAAAGCCCCACCTCTTCCTTTAGTACTCTCTTGTAGAGAACTTATATTGCCTGAAGTGGCAAACTATGGGCAGCATGCCAAATTTAGCCCACCGCCTGTGTCTATAAATAAAGTTTTATTGGAACACAGCCACACCCTTTCATTTACATATTGTCTGTGACTGCTCGCATGCTTCCACTGCAGTGCGGAGCAGTTGCAACTCAAACTACATGTATGAGCTTCTGATTGCTGTTGTAACAAAGTACCGCAACTTAGTTGCTGAAAACAACTCACATTTGAGAATCTTGCTACTTTGCTATTAAGAGATGGTGTCTGAATCCCTTCCCCTTGAATTCTGGGTAAGCTTGTAACCAACAGTATGCATGTGACACCATATGATTCAAGCTTAGGTCATAAAATGCACTTCAGTTCCTTTCTTGCTAGAGTACTTACTCTTGACACTTTCTGCTACCATGTAAGCAATCCAACAGCCTCAAGGCTGCCATGTTGTAAGGAAGCCCAAACTAGAACACGTGGAAAGGCCTTGAGGCTACTCAAAGACAGAGAGACGCCTGGCCAGTCCTAGCTGCTCTGCTCCCACCACAATTTGTTTGCAACTGCCTAAGGTTCCTGAGCCAGAACCACCCAGCCAAACCCTTCCTGAGTTCCTGACCCACAGCAACCATGAGAGAGAATAGAAGGACTGGTGTTGCTTTAAGCCACCCACCACAACAAATCAACTCAGAGTTATTATCTTACATTTTCCGAGAGTCAGCGATCTAAAATAGGCCTCCCTGGGCTAAAATCTGCATGCTGTCAGAGCCACATTCCTTCTTGAGGCTCTCGGGGAGACTGTTCCTTGCCTTTTCCAGCTTCTACAGAGGGTGATTGCATGCCCCACCTTGTGGCCCCCTTTCCTTCTCAAGCTGGCCACAGCTGGTTACGCCTTCCTCACATTACATTACTCTTGACACCACGAGTGAGAGTTGTGGGTTTGGCAACTGTCATAGTCAGCTCAGGCTGCTGTAGCAAAAATACTATAGACTGAGAGTCCTTAACAACAGGAATTTATTTCTCACTATTGTGGACATCACAAGTCCACAACTAAGGTGTTGACAGGATTGGTTTCTCCTGAGGTCCCTCTCCTTGGTTTGCAGATGGCCTCATTCTCCCTGTATGCTCACATGGTGTTTCCTCTGTGCACACCCACCCTGGTATCTCTCCGTGTGCTTCATGTCCTCTTCTTATAAGGACACCAAATAGATTAGACAAGGGCCCATCCTAACAGGCTGATCTTAACTTACTCATTTCTTAAAGGACCCTATCTCCAAATACAGTCATATATTTTTTTAAGATTTTGTTTATTCATTTGACAGAGAGAGAGAGAGAGAGAGAGAGAGCACAAGCAAGGGGAACGGCAGTCAGAGGGAGAGAGAGAAGCAGGTTCCCCGCTGAGCAGAGAACCTGATGTGGGGCTCCATCCCAGGACCGCGGGATCATGACCCGAGCCAAAGGCAGACGCTTAACCAACTGAGCCACCCAGGCGCCCCTATACAGTCATATTCTAAATTACTGGGAGTTAGGGCTTCAAAATATGAATTAGGGGATAAGGAGGGCACAATTCAGCCCATAGTATCCCCCCACTGCCTAGTTGTCTCGACTGCACCTGCTCCCACGGGGCGTATTCCATGATAGGAAAGAAGGCATTTAGGCACAGAATCAGCGATGCAGGTGCTAGAAGTAGGGAGCTGCCCACAGGAACACCAGCTTCCCCAGTGAATCCAAGATAGACAGCCAGGAGGTGAGAGGGTACCACAGCATCTTCTGCCCCTTCCCTGACCATTCTGCCCTCTAACACAGCACCTCTCCATCACTTTCTGGCTCTTCATCTTGCTTTAGTTCTCATCTTCTCTCTCAATATATTACCTCTTAAGATACTGCTTTTATTGAGGTATAAATCACATGCTATAACACTCACCCACTTAACGTGCACAATTCAGTCGGTTTTAGTATATTCCTGAGGTTGTACAACTGTCCCCACTGTCCAACTCCAGAATATTTCCATTGCCCCAGAAAGAAGTCCATATCCATGAGCAGCCACCTCACATAACCTATTTTACTTTATTTTCTTAATGACTGTCCCTTCTGCTACTAGAACTTAAGCTTGTTGAGAGCAGAGACTTTGATTTGTTCACAGGTCTGTCTCTGTCCCCTCAGAAAGGACCTGGTACCTGGCAGTAACTCAAGGAACCATCCATTGATTTAATATAGGAGCCCAGAGGCTACCTTCACGAAACTGACCTGAGATTTTTGAGACAAGGGAGAAGACCAGGAATGGTCTGCGATGGGCCTATTCCACCCGCCGTGACTCTCATGCCAGCAACACGGCCAGATTCTCTGTGGCTGATCTTCCATCACCAGCCCAGGAAGGAATGAGGCCCATTTCGGGGTGCTGCCATAAACCGAGTTGGGAGATTTTCAGATTTATGGGCCTGCAGTTGGAAAGTGTTCTTTTGCTGTGTGTTACATTGGCTGTGACTTAATTCTCTCCCCATATCTTGGTGAATATTGACACTTCAAAGCTTTAGAGTGAGCTGGCAAGGAGGTGGTTGGTCGTCTGGCCCAGATATCACGAAGAACAGCCTCTAATCGCAGCCTGGCCACTTCAGGGTGGTGTGTCCTTGAAGCGTTATATAACTTCTCTCAGGTTCAGTTTCCCATCTGTAAAACAGGGCGGGAGAGGGGAGATCATAGTTCCTATCTTATAGAATTGTTGTGAGGATAAAATGAGTAAAAACCCATGGTTCACATGTCATGTGTAGAAAACGCTCCTTGACAAATAGCTGTGAGCACTGAATGAAGCCATGTTTGTAATGCTCTGAGTGTGACATAAGATAAAGTACAAATAACAAACGGTTTGGATTCATTACCCTCCTCTCTGCTAGATACTTTGAATAATCCCTAAACTCTGCGTATCCGGCCAGAAAAACTAAATGTTACAATAATACCTTATCTATCCAGAAGAATAGTCAGGTGATAAACACAGTAGCCATGGGTCCTTGGGCAAGTCACTTCTCTGAATTTTAGTTTTCTAATTTGCTAAATGGGAATAATCTGTAAAATGAGTGACTATTAAGATTAAAAGGGACAGTACATGTGAAGGATCTGGGACATGGTGAGGTTTAATAAATGATAGTTATTAATACCATCATTATTCCTAGCTCATAGCCCCTTCTCTAAAACCCTGGAAGCCAGAAGTGTTTAAGGAATCAGAACTTTTCAGGTATGCAGTGTACTATGTGATACCCTGAGTGGGTCTACAGCAGCAGGGAATCATCAAACATATCAATACCTCCACGGTAGGGTGTGTGAATATTGACAGGGGCGGGGTCAACCACATAGATTAACCAACAACATCGGTCAGTACAGATCAGATTTAGCCAAAACGATTGGAGGTCAGGGCAGGTTTTAACACCAAATGAGTAATGAAAAACCTTTCAGTTTTCAAAACTTTTCAAACTTGCAGAAAAATAGTGGGTTTGTACTTACACTTTGGAAACGCAAATCTTTTGTTTTCCACTCTCCCCCAAGAAGAGGCAATGGAAATAAACATCTTTATTTCCCAAAACATGACATATTTACATATTTAAAAAGAGAAAAAAAATATTACAATATCTGGATAAGAATAATACATGCAAAAAAGAAGGAGAAAACAAAGGATCCAAACTTGAAACTAATTTTAGTAACAGCCGTGGATTAAAAAAAAATTTGCCTTGCTCACAAATTTAAAAACAAAAACTGTCACAATGAAGTGTCTTCCCAAATTTGGTTGAAACATCCATCCTGGTTTTGGAGAGGTCTTCTCTTGAACTGAAGCCAAGAACACATTCCCCTGTCCAAGTCCAAGACTTAAAAGTTGCAAATGCAAACACAGAGAGGCCCTTCCAGTAACAACCAGAACCTGACTCTGGTGGTCCAGCCCCCTTCTGAGCTACCGAATTAGCTCTTTTGGGAAGGTGCCTTCCCTGGCAAGGCCACCTTTCGTCAGGCTCAGAAAACATTTCAACTGCCAAACGCATGTAAATGCTACCCATTTCATCGATTTGTTGTGAGTTTCTTGTCAAAATAATTAATGTGCACCCAAAATATAAACACAACTTCCCCCCACTGGGAGTTGAGCATTCACAGAGAGGAAAGTTCGCTGAGCTGGGGACAGCAGCTGACAGGCCACCTCTGCCATCCTGGGCAGATAACAGGTGTCATGAAAGATGCAGTTCCTGCTTATGACTCCATGCAGCTGAATCCTGCCATATAAATTATTAAAGAACGTGCAGAACATTACACAGTTCATGTACTTAATGATTATAGTTCACAGTCTAGGTCAGATATAATTAGATGTTACATTAAAATAGCTTCACAGAGCCATTTATTCTGATTTAATTACTTAAAATGATAGCATAATGAGCAATGCTTTCAAGGAAAAAAGTACTCTTTTAAATGGGTTCATTTTAAGTTAATACGAAGAAAATTAATCATTTAACTAAACGTAGGAGGACAAGTCCATGTCTTAAGCAACAATTGTTTCCACGTCACAAAGGTTATTTCCCTTTACACGTTGCAAGTGATGGGGAAATCGAGGTGTTCTTTTCTCCCCCTGTGGGAATACAGCTTTGAATTTTCACCATTCCCTCCAAATTTTATTCCTCTTCTGTGACAGCCTGGTAACAGGCAACAATGACTTTAAACACCAGCACTGAGACACAAACATCCAAACAAGACCATCTCCAGGACCAGCAGGGAGCTAGGAATGGCCCACGTCATTTTCACAGGTGGCCTTAGGAACGAGAACCAACAACATAGCACAGTGGTTCCATGTGCACATTCTGTAATCGGACAAGGAAAGAGTTCAAGTCCAGCTTTGCCACTTAGACCTGTGGGGCTTTTCACAAACGGTTTGGCTTTTCTGGGTCTCCATCTCCTCATCCTGAAACTGGGGACAAAAATGGCCCCCATCTCACAGGGTGGTTTTGAAAATCAAATGAGATTCAGCATGCAAAGCACTTACACAGTGTCTAGCAAGCAGAAGCTGATAATAAGTCTCAATTCTTGTTATTCTAAATAGAGATAATCAGTATTTTGCTGGCTCCTGGCCCCCGCCCCACATGTACTTCCCAGAGTCTTTACGTTCTGGCTGCATTTTTCCAGTAGAAATTACAAAAGTCTTAAAGGAAAGGATAAAGCCTCTCCAGCCCAATTGCTTCCTTCTGTCTTTAATAACTATAAATGATAAGAGAGCCCCATCTGAAGCTTTTAGAGTAGTATCAGTTCACTGCAAAAAAAAAAAAAAAAAACGTACGTGGTTTAAAAAACATATGGCAATGTTTATCTGCTATTTTTCTGTCCTGAGTTAGTGAAATATTTGTAGTGAAAATATTCAAAGCTGGGCTCAGGGGTAATAGGAAAAAAAAATTAAATCAGGAACCTTCCTATGAATACCTTTTTAAGACAGCTTTAAATGCTACTCAGGGGATGCGGTATTTATTTGGATCCTGGGACGCTTAGCAAAGGTGATGACAGAAAACACTGGCTTATGGATACAAGGGGTTGTGGCAGCCAAAATAATGTGTCAAACTTGGCCTTGCATGAGCAAACACCATCCAAGAGAGAGCTGACACAATCTCCAAACGTATAACATTCTGGATGAGAAAACCCAATGAGCCACAGGGTTTTGAGAGCATGGGCTGTCATTGGGAATCGCTAGCCTTCAGAATGAACTCTGCTCCCTTGCGGTGGGCAACAGCATGCCATGCTGAGTCAAGGAAGAGGGTCTAGCTTACTTAGTCTAGCTTACTCCAAAAGCTGCCTCTACAGCAAAAATTTGGGCATAAGGAGTTTATTTGGGAGGTGTGACGGTCAGTTTCATGTATCAACTTGGCTAGACGGTAGTCCCGGGTATTTGATTCAACACTAATCTAAGTGTTGATGGGAAGGTATTTTGTAGATGTGATTAACATCTACAGTCAATTGATTTTAAGTAAAAGAAATTATTCTCCATGATCAGGTGGGCCTGATCTAATCAGTCAAAAGGCCTAAAGAGCAGAACTGAGGTTGCCTGAGGAAGAAGAAATTCTACCTGTGGACTACAATGCCAGGTTCTGCCCAAGAGTTTCCATCCCGTTCTTCCCAAGGACCTGACTTACAGATTTCGGATCCACCACAAGCCTCGCTGCCACAATCACACGTACAGACTCCTCTCAATAAATTTCTTCATACATAAAAGAAGCGTTTTAACTTTCTTAGTGATTTTTTTCAATATTTTTAAAAATTATTTCCTTAGTGGTTGCTCTCAAGCTTACTAAATGCATCTTAATTTCTCAGACTCAGCTTCAGATTTATAAGAACTTAATTCCAGTAAGACATGGATATGTTCTTCCTCTATCACTCCATTCCCCTTTCCCTTTCTTGGGTTATGATCTTATACAAATTATATCCATAAATGTTAAAAACTAAAACAACGCATTGTTACAATTATTACTTTTTTATAGTTCTATGTCTTTTAAGGAAGCTAAAAGAAGAACTGAGGGTAAGTATATATTTATAGCTTTGGTTATATTAGCCTTTTTTTTTTTTTCCTGATTCTCTTCATTTGTTCCTGTAGATTTGGGTTACCATCTGGAGTCTTTCCTTAGTCCAATATAGTTTTGTTCCAACCCGGCTCTTTTGTTCTGCTATTGGCAAATATATTACATTTCTACATGTTATAGTTCCAACAATATATACATATTGTCTTATGCAATTGCTTTTTAAGTCAATTAAGAGAAGAAGGAAAAAATATGCATGCATACTGTCTTTTACAATTAATTACCTTTACTTGTAATTTGTTATGCTTTTTCTCATGGATTCAAATTATTATCTTGAGCTGCTTGTTTTTATCTGAACAACTTCCTTTAGTATCTGTAAAGTGAGGCTGCTAGCAATAAATTCTCTCAATTCTTGTTTATCAGGAAATGTCTTTATTTTGCCTTCATTTTTGAAAGAGAGCTTTGCTGGAAAAAAGTTCTTGGTTCACGGTTGTTTTTCTTTGAGTTCTTTAAATATGTCATCTCACTGCTTCTGGCCTCCCTTGCTTCTGATGAAAAGTTAGCCGTTAACCTTATTGGAGTTCCTTGTAAGTGATGAGTCCTTTTTCTCTTGCTGCCTTCAAGATTTTCTCTTGCTTTCAGCTTTCAGTATTTGCACTATGATGTGTCCATTTGTGGATTTCTTTAGATTTATTGTACTATGAGTTCATTGAGACTCTTGAATGGATAAAGTTTTTTTCAGAGTTGGGATGTTTCAGTCATTGTTTCATTATTTTTCTTCTGCTTCTCTCTCTCCTCCCATTACACATATGTTGGTGAGTTTAATAGTGTCCCACATTTCTTGAGGCTCTGTTGTTCTCATTCCTTTTTTTCTTCTAACTTTGGATTGCAAAATCCCTATTAATCTATCTGAATTCACTCATTCTTTCTTCTCTCAGCTTGAATCTACTGATGAACCCCTCTTGTAAAATTGTCATTTAAGTTATTACACTTTTCAAATCCAGAATTTGCCTTTTGTTCTTTTTTGTAATTTCTCTTTATTGATAGTCTCTATTTGATGTGATATTTCATCATACCTTCTTTTACTTCTGTAATTATGGTTTCCTTTAGTTCCGTGAACAATTTATAATGGCTACTTGAAAGTTTTTATTAAACCTAATGTCTGGTCACTCTCAAAGGCAGTGTTTTTGCTGTTTATTTTCCAGTATAAGGACCATACTTTCTGTTTCTCTGCATGTTTTGTAATTTTTTTGTTGGAAATTGGACATTTTTAGATTATATACTACAGCAACTCTGGACATTAGTCCACCTTCTTTGGGGGGTTATTATTATTGTTTGCTTGTTTACTTGTTTAAAGACTGGCTACATTATCTCAGTGAAGTCACTCTGTAGTGTGAAACTTCTTGTATTTCTCCTGAGGGGTCACAGCCTGGGATATATCCAATCACCCTGGGATGACAATGGTTTTGGCAGACTCTCTTTGACTTTCTTTCTCCCTGACCACACCCAGCTGTTAAGTGCCTTTATTTACCTACTGGATGCTTTATTGCTATCAATAATGCTATGGAGTCTCAATTGCTTACAGACAGATCCAGTCAATTCTGCTTGCTCTGAGGGGATAATTGCTGAGGTCAATGTTAGAGATTTTCTTCTGATGCCATGAGGGCTCTTCCCAGCTGTATCTTTCCCTGTTTCTCTCCAGCAAACTAGTTACCTATAGTTTAACATATACCTCCAATGAATCTCTCAATCTCCAAATTGTCTTTCACCACCCCACCTCTGTTTTTGCAAGGCCCCTTTGGCTTGAACTTCTCCATTTCTTGTTGCAAACGAAGTCAGTTCCTTTGGGGAGGTATCTGGAGATCCTTGCTGGATCTCCAGGCTCTCATGCTGGAGACAGGAAAACTGTGTGCTCACATCTTAACTAGCACTCAGTAGAGGGAGGGACAACAGTGCCAAGTCACCTTAGCTTGTGTCTCAGCATGGAACACCACCCCACGAGCCAAACTAAGAACTATCTGGTCCCCAGTACTTAGAACATAGAACTCCCTTTCTGTGAATGGGGGCTCAGCAAAAAAAAAAAAAAAAAAGAGTTCCCACCTCTCAGTTGCACTTGCCCCAAACTTAGCCCCAGCAACAGGTAATAGGAGACAGGCTGGGAACAGCTGGTATCCTGTCCCTTCTGGGAAGATGGCCCTCTGACTGGGAACTGGGGGGAAACAGAGCCCTGTACTCTTGGCTGTGTCAGCCTCAAAAGGAGTCTGTTTCACTAAGCTGAAAGCGAGCGGGTCTTGGTTCAAACATCACAGACTCTCCTTGCTCTTAACGAATATTACTATATTTTCCTCAATAAATGTTTCTTCATTTGCTGTGTGCCCTTGGAATCATTACCAGAGTTGGGTTTTGTTTTGTTTTGTTTTGTTTTCAGTTTTCACCAGTTTCACTGGGGATAGGTCAGCAAGGGCCCGAACACTGTTATGCCAAAAGTGGAAGCCAGCTGAGTATTTAAATATTAATTTGACTTATAATCTTCCTGGAAGAGTGAGAAAAGAAGGGGATTTATTCTGAACCTTATTTGAAACTCTATCGCATATCCTGTTTCCAGTGGCTTTCCAGTGGTTTCAGACAAATTCTTTTACCTCTTCATGTCTCTGTTTCCTCATCTACTGTGTGAGGAAATTTGATCCCTACATGGCAGAGCTATTGTGAGGAATTCAAACAACATATGCAAAGTGTTTGACACACAGTAGGGTTTCATTTTCCTGAAATGTTAGAGTGAGCTCAGACAGCAAATCAGCCCATTCAAGAAATGGATCTCAGAATCAGGTACACCTAATAGTGGCTCCAACTCACAGTTGTTCTTTGATCACAGATCAACCCTGTCTTGGGATCGGGCCATTCTCCCATCCAGCGTGCCTCTACTCACACACACAAACACACAGTATACAAATCATAGGAGCAAAAAGAAAAGCAACAGCTGACCAATTCTCGCTTTTTGAAGAATCAAGTTTATCAATATAACAGGCTGGGCCACATTCCAGAGAAACTTGCAAAATAGGGAATGGTGAGGATTGAGTTATACCCATAAATTATCGACACAATGGGAAATTTAGAGAGGGGAGGTTACCCTAACCAGGGCTAACATGAACAGGACCTTCCAGCAGTGGTTCTCCAACCTGCAGGGTGTAGAGGAACCACTGCAGAATTTTGTAAAAAATGCTGATTGCCGGTCTCCTCCTCTTCCTCCCTTAGAGATTCTGATTCTAGATCTCTAGGTGGGACTCTGGAATTATCATGATCAAATTCCCTAGGGGATTCTGACACAAGTGATCTTGCTACTTGGAGAAACAACTCTCCATTGGAAACTAACTCAAGCATCTGTAACACCTTCCAGGATTGTTCTAAGTACAAATATACAGCAGATTTATACACCAGGTCCTCCCTGAGAAACTTTTGGTAATGCTTAGGTAACCTCAGTTCTTAATTCAAGCTCCCTCTTTCAGGAAAGTCTGAGGGGGGGCCAGGGTCCCTGTGTACAACCGGAATTCCTCTATGCTTTCCTTCCAGCGACAGAAGTAGGGAGGCCTTTCCTGGACCTATTCTTATATCCATTTCCTACTCTTTCCCAGTTCTGCTTTGTATGTCAAAGGAGCTAACTCTGCATTTCCCAGGTGTGTGGGTCAGCTGAGTTCTAGCTGAGCTCTTTTGCCCAGTTGGAGGTAGTAGGGATATTTCTCCCTCTCCATCTGTCCATTCCAGGAGCAACAACTCCCCATGCTCCAGTTCTTACTGGACAGACCCACCAGGTCTCCACTTTCTAGATGGCCCTTACCACAGGGATCCTGCAATCCCACCTCTTCCCTTTCCTCCACAGGCTAAGGGTAGTCGTGGCCCATCCCCTTGTCTTCTCAGCTCCTCCAGTTTTCCACATTCAATTCTCTCTGCTGCAAATAATTGAAAAGGTTTCTGTCTTTCTGGCTAGACCCTGATTAATACAGCGGTCTGGCAAATAAGGGTAAAGTTTATGACAGCCAGGGAAAGTCACCCTTTGCAGAGAACAGGGAAGAGGATAGAACAACCAGCAATTCTCACCCAAAGGGCCTTGACTGGTCAACACTCTACTTCCCACCTGTAAGAAAATGGAGGAGGGATAGGATAGCAAGGGGAACGGAGCCAAAGGAGAGGAGCACATAGGTCCAAAGCAGACCCATTCCATTGGCCACTGTACCACAGACCAGAGTTTCTGGACTTCATGCTACCTACATTTTTTGGTTAGCTAAGTCTACGTTGTGGGGGCTGTCCTGTGCATTGTAGGATATTGAGCAGCATCCCTGCTCTTTATCCACCAGATGCCGGTAGCACTTTCCCCAAGTTATGACAAAAGATCTTCAGACATTGCCCATGATTTCCGGCGGGGGGGGGGGGGGGGGCAAAATGACCCCCTCCCCTCAATTGAGAACTACTGACCTAGACTGAATGGCAGAGTTCAGGGGACCTATAGTTATTTTTCTGCTGCATTAGCTTGGGTGAGGCCAGAGAAGTCAGCTTAGATAAAGAATAGGGAGTTACTTCTACCTGCTCTCTGAAAGAAGTCACAACTAAACCAAAAGCTCATAGCTGTCACCAGGAAGCATGCTCCTCGTCCTTTGCTTCTCTTCCCCCTTTAATCCAGGTGAGATCAGATACAAGCAAAACCACAGCCTGGTTTCAGACATGGAGGAGAGGGCAGGGAAGCAGGGAAGGTCTTTCCCTTTTGCCTAAATTTCATGAGATTGCCAGGAGCACTGGCTCTTCATTCCCTGAGCCTTAGTTCTTTGGGGCACAATGAGGCTAAGGCATCAAAGAGACCTGTATTCTAGACCCAGCTCTGCACTTGCCATCTGTATAATTTTGGGCAAGTCACTTACTCCCTCTGAGCTTCAGTTTCCTGATCTGTCAAAGGTGAACAGTAACTTCTTCCTTACTGATGTCTTCCAGGAATTAAGGGAATGCTTATAAAGTGTGAAAGTTAGGCACTCACTAGATAAGAAGTTGGGAAACTATGGCTTGTGGTCAAATCTGGCTCGCCTAAGGTTGCAGGTTTAGATTTTATCTGGCAACCCTACCCGCCTGCCATGGGCTTTTGTAGATGAAGTTTTACTGCACACAGTTTCACCTGTTCACTCATCACACTGTTTGAGGCTGCTTTCGCTATAGAAGGCTGGCCGAGTATTTGTAAGAGGCCAGGTGGCCCGCACAGGCAGGTGCTGTTTACCGCTGCCTGCCCCATGGCGGCCATGATGAACAGCAAACACAGTGGTTTAGGGGAGTACTCTGCACGCAGTCAGTCTTCCAAGTCGAAGTCCTGGTTCTAATGGAACACTGGACAAGCTAGTGAAACTCTAGTACCCCAGTTTCCTCCCCCCAAAATGCTATGACATTGGAGCTGTCACAGGAGAGCAGACTGTACTTACCTTGGTTGGTTGTTCTGTGTTTACTCAGAAAGTCCAGAGAATCCTCTCACGGGGTCCTTGTGAAGATTCAATAGATAGTGCCGGGAAAGGCCAACAGCACAGTGCTGGGAACATGGTAAGTACTTAAGACATCTTATTACTGTTGCAAGTGTGAGAACTATTTCTATTACTACCATTATTTCTACTACAACTACAATTACTACCACCACCACCATTACTCTACTCCCGTCATTACTGCTACTCCCGCCATTACTGCCACTCCCACCATTACTGCTTCCCCCGTAACTACTGCTCCCACCATTACTGCCACTCCCACCATTACTGCTTCCCCCATTACTACTACTCCCGCCATTGCTGCTTCCCCCATTACT